>NC_067153.1:1565000-1925000 GCF_903995435.1 Acomys russatus | reverse complement strand
GGCTGGCTAGAGGAGAGGACAGAGGCTTATTATAAGCCAGCCGCATATGCATCACTTTGTGAACACAAACCTTCTGCTTAATCAGGACAGTCTGTGGAATCCCTAGGCCTGCCTGCCTCTGCCATCACGTGACGCGGAGGCACTCCCCTGTGACCTGATTGAAGACAGCTCTCAGCGTGCCTGAGAGGGCATCATCTGGAGGGCCTGCAGGCTGGCACATCTAAAACTGTTGTGGCTGGAACAACTGCTGTAGCGCAGCCGTAAGGTGTTGGGAGCAGCTGTGACTCGGTGTCCAAAAGCAGAAACTCTGGCTTGAGCAGCAACTAGGGCCGTTGCAGTAATTCCTATAGAAATTCCTACAGCTGAAGGACAGAGCCTTGGGGGATCCAGGCTGAACTACATGTGTAGTTGGGAGGTTGTCTAAATCAACCTTGGTTCTCACGATGACAGGAGGAATCCTTGAAGAGCTTCTGCACAGAGGTCTCCACAGACATGATGGCACTACAATACCCATTGCTCCCTTCCCCCGACATACACACACACACACACACACACACACACACACACACACACACACACACCAAGAGCAAAAGCACTATTCATAGTTCTACCACACTCTGGAGCCTCAGAGACAATAGCAGTGATCTGATCCCAGCTGGGTCTCTTACCTAACCTGGGACACCTTGGGTCCCAGGCAGCTGCCACTGTGTGTGAGGTGTATTTGGGAGTCTGACAGCTGCCAATCAAGCAATCAAGTTAACCAGCATAATCTGACAGTGTATGAGGCAAAGTAAAACATTAAAAGTATGCTTATAACAGAAATCGACCATGAAATTCACATCCTCTTTCACAAATCGCAATGCTCAACCCCTCAGAGGGATGGTCTTCCTGATCTGTCTCAATTAAGGCATGCTCCTTAAGGGAAGGGCAAGACCCTCTCCTCTTCCTCTGTCCCTTCATTTTCTGCCTCAAGAGCTAAGCTGTCAACATGCCATGACCCTGCCATGACTTGGTGCCTCTTCAGAAACCTAAAAGTGATGGGTCTTTGGTTGCACAGACTGGCACTTTAAAAACTACAATACAAATACATCGGGTATTTTGCTTTAAAAGAAAAGATAACGTGTAAGGTTTATTTTCTATAGTAATGAACTGTGTTAGGCATTTGCTCCTGGTCAGAGTTGGCTAAGCACTTTTAACCCTTTATCTTGTGGAATTCTCACCGTCAGGTAACAAAGCAAGAAACCTTATCAGTCCTCTAATGAGGAGAAAACTGGAGTTCAGGAAAGTAAAATCACTTGTCCAAGACCACACAGTGGTCACAAGCTGGAACCCAGAGCCACCTGTATCCCACGTGTTCCAGATAAGCCACTGGACTGTGTTTCCAGGGATGCAACAGTCTTGCTGCAGCTTGTTGAACTGTGGTTCCTTCTAGAGCCTTCTTTCTGTTCCTAAGTAGCCAGGGGAAAGAGAAGTTGTTCAAGGTAAAGGTGAGGAGGACATTTTTGCAGCTGCAAACTTTCTGAAAGGCCATCTACCTAGTCCAAACCTCTCTTCTCAGCGATGAGAAAACAAGGCCCACACAGTGAAGGTCCAAAGCCACATAGGTGGCTGGTGACAGAACTAAAGCTGGGGTGGGCAGTGCACACAGCTGGGTAGCTGGGACACGTTGCTTCTCATTGTGCGGTTTTGTGGACGAAGCTGGCAGGAGGTGCTGGGGAAATTCAGGAAGCACATGGGAAGGCACAGGGTGGGAAGCTGTGCTTTTGGCTGGGAGGAGGCGAAGCTCATCATACATGCAGCTCCGCTCCTTCGTGTCCTCAGCGCTCACAGGCACGTGGGAAGGACCCACAAAGGCCGCAGCCCTGAGTGGGGACCCTGCAGAGCAAACTCCAGAACTGGTCCTGCAGTCTTTCTCAGGTGAGACACTCCAGGCGTGCGGATGCAGATGGAGGACGCAACCGAGAAAATCCACATCACCTCCCTTCACGAAGACCGAGGGGATTTTCTTTTTTTCTTTTCTTGTTTTAAGCGCATGCAAATCCAGAGAAAGGCTTTGCAGGAGGAACGCATGTGAGTTGGTGGAGAGTTGGTGGAGCAGCCGTGGTGCTCGGCTGGCTAGACGGAGTTAGGAAGCCTGCCAGAGACGCATATGACACTCCATGCTGATCCTGGAAAACTACACAGAAAAAAAATTCTAATTAACAATCTGGACTTCAAGCTGTTCCCAGAGGCTGCTCTCCAGGCATTAAGCGGCTGGGTGGAGCGGAGCGTGGTTCTCCTGGACCTTAGCTCCTTGTCCTTGCACACACATTTGCACTGTCCTGTCATACTGTCTTCCATGCCCACACTCACGTTGGCCATACTCTTCTCCAGCGCCCTTCAAGAGCCACGACCTTGAAGGCTTTTCCAGTGCACTTGTCTTACACCAGAATCCGTGATCGCCACTCTGTTTCTTCAGCATTTAGATGTTTAATTCACACATATTTATCTTTTTATATGTGTGTTCTCTCTCCTAAACTGAAGCTAAGCCACGTAAAGCAAATGACAGATGTGGGTTCTTTCATGATTTCCACAATCCTTTCTGGGAGCAGCGGGTATTCCTTGAATCTTAGCTGCTGACGGTGATAACAACAATAATAATGCTAATGGGGAGAGTGGGGAGAGGATGTGGGGAAAAGTTCTTTCTAGAAAAATAAGTTTTATCCAATATGAATGGTCACAGAAACCTGAAGGACACATTTGATTACACATGTGATTGCAGACCAAATTCTACCCCCAGCCCTGCAAAAAGAAAAGAAAAGAACAGTAGAAACAGCAATTAGTCAAGCCCTGTACTCCTCGCTTGAGGGCCCTTCCAATGAGCAACGGTGATCAAAATCTCTTATCACTACAAATGAAATATCCTATTTCTAAAATTAAACTTCTTATCTCACTTTCCCTGGATATTTTCCCCAGTTCAGGAATAGCCTTATCAGTAACAAACCTACTCTGTGTTAAGATGTGAGGGGTGATTCTTCCAGGCCCCCCCTTTCATGTACCCAGTTTCTCAATTGCTGCCAAGAGAACTTACTTAGGAAGCAAACAACCCCAGGGGAAGAGCTACTACGTTAATATCCTGCCACAGATGCATCCTCGGATGCCTCTTCAAAACAGTGCGTGAAGAAATGAGAAATGAGACAGGGCCTGCCTGCTGAGGTGGAGAGGGATAGGGGGCTGGGGGGGAGCAGGGACACAACAGGAACCCACAGGGGAGAGGGAGATGGGGGTGGGCATCGACAGGACACAGCCAGGCTTGTTGGGATGGGATGCAGCTTTGGGAATCTCTCCCTAGGGAGAAGATAGTAAAAGCAGGCGGATGGCATGTCAGCGTAGACGACATGGGAGCAGTAAGGTGAGGAAAGAGGCCCTGAAAGGAGCTAAGAAAAGGTCAGAGTCCTGAGAGGATGGGGCACCACATTAGCAGTTTTCTGATGAATACACTCGTTCTTGTTCAAAGCTGACTCTGTTCTTCATGCAGCAGGAAGGAGACCAGACGCTCTTGTCAGTTCATCCTCCCGTAGCCTTTCTCCCCTCTCCTGGGCAGTTCTCTCCCCAAATCCTCCTGCTTTAAGTTTCACACTGTTTGGATCTGGTCTTCATGTCTGCTTCCCAAACGTCACGCCAGGCCTGAGCTTGTCCACTCAGAATCTGCCTCAAGGGTGGCCTGACCCCAACATTCCCCTTCGCAGAAGTCTCCCCCTCAACGTGATGCTCAGATAAATAAAACCGTCAGTTTTTCCCTATCTGGTTCCAGATAAGGAACCAGTCTTTTTCAATTAATTATAGTTTTTTGGCATTTAATAGTTATCTGTAATCTGTCAACCCAATAGTCAACTGGAACTGCTCAGGGAGGGATCATCAACAGCCCCCATGATTTCCAAAGCCAATAAACTCACATCATTTATTGTCTCAGTGCCCTCTTTGCCATATACGGCATTATTCAACACACCCGTGATTTTCGATCTGCCTCCTGCCCGAGTTACCATGGTGCTGCTCTTCGCAGGCTTTCTACAGTATTGACTGCTTGGTCGGCTGAGCATCCCTTCTCCCTACATTGCAGCACTCCCATTTTCTTGAAGGGAGTGAATACATGACCCAAATGGACCAATTGTACTAAATCTCTTTGCCCTCACTGACTGGTGTTGGGTAAATGACATGCCCTTCATCAGGTCAATGAGATTTTTTAACTAGATTTTTCTATCCAAAGTTGGGTGAAAATGCCCGTAATTAGTTGTATTGTATACCATTTAACCTCCAAATTACAGAGACCTTTAACTACCCATATTTATTTCCTTGACTAAGAATCTTCAGGACAGATGTAGTTCTGGTGAAGACTCTAAGGGCTGGCCTAAAGTCGGCTTCATGGCTTTCTTTATTATCTCCTAATAGTGGCTTGCTTTTTTTTTTTTTTTTTTTTTTTTTTTTTTTTTTTTTTTTTAACCAGGGAGAGACACGGATGGGGCACAGGACAAGGAGACAAGAAAGAGATGCGTCTGAAGGTCTCGGCCCAGAACTAGCTCTCTGTCACATTTCCACTGGCCACAGTAAGCCACAAGGCCCATAGCAGTAGTGGGAGCAGTCGTGACCACTGAGCAAAAAAAGGGACAACGCAAATATCATGTCATATGGAGGCATGAAGACCCAGAACCAATTGTCCAATGTGTCTACTCCCTTCATCTTTCTGAACCCAGACTTCTAAAGTAGACACCAGAAGCTGCTGAGGCTGTGGTCACGCCAGTGCAAAGCTGACCTGAAGATGAAGCCTAAACCTCACAATTAGGTTTCTACACCCACAGCCAAGCTTCCTCCCGCCTTTTCAGCCTTTAATTATAGCTTGCTTAACTTCTTTTTGAATTGAGATCCTGCCACTCACAAGGCATAAACACTAGTGAAATATCTGTTTACCTCTCCAGCAGTCTTTGTTGGCCCTGTGTTTTGTGTTTGCCTTTTTCTTTCCTAAGAAAGAGTTGGCAATCTGTGGCCCAGGGGACAAAACCAGCAGCTGTCTGCGTTTGTAAATAAAGTTTTATTGGAACACAGTCTCATCTCTTTGTTTACATGTCCTTGGCTGATTTCACATTGCAGTGGCACAATTGAGTAATAGTGACACAGAGCATGTGGCCCAGAAACACTAACATATTTGTTATAGAGCCCTTTACAGAAGTTTGAAAACTGTTGCTCTCTGGCTGGTCTCGGACACCGGCATGTGGGTGACTCCCATGTTGATTTCTTTGGCTCTGACCTCACTCTTCCTTTGCATGCCTGCCCATCCTTTTCTACTTGAATGTTCTAAAGCCCCTAAACGCATGAGTATCAAACTCAAGCTAAACTCATTCTTCCCTTCTAAACTGCCCTTCCTTTTCTCTTCCTCCCCCTAGCCAACGGTGCAGCCTTTGCATCCACACACCTCAACCAGAACATATCTCACACTTACCCCTCTTCCCTCCTGCCGTGCGGCAACAGTCGCCTTTAATAACTTACCTTATCTCCTGGCTTTCTCTGTGTCTTCTCTTGGACCATAGCCCTCTCTTCACTTGTCATTTCTCCATTATATCACCCTTGGCTTCTAGCGGTTCTTTCATAGTGTCCACCAGTGCTGTCGCCCTACCTAAGGGACTCTGTGCTTCCCCATGGAAACTCCATCATGCAAGAATCCCAATTGCCTGGGTTTCTGCTCACTCTATTTTGGGTTACACTATTAGCTTTTTATATCTGCAGGTGCCACATACTGGTATTCACTCTGCTATGAGTTCAAAATATCTGGGCGTATGTGCAGAGCGAGTCCAGATTTTCACTGCCACTATTCCCCGAAACAACATAGGGTAGCAGCTATGTAGAGAACAGTGACTTTGTATTGGGAGCTGATGTAAAAGTGACGTAAATGATGTGAGAGGATTGTGTAAGTTACATATAAATATGTGATGGAGAAATGGCTTCGTGGTTTTTGCCGCTGTTGCAGAGTTCTCGGTAGCCATTTTAAGTGGCTCACAGTTGCCTGCGACTCTGGCTTGAAGATCGGACGACGCTCTCTTCTGATGTCTTTGGGCACTGTCGTGGTTTGATTAGGTATAGCCCACATAGACTCATGTGTTTGAATGCTTGGCCATAGCAAGTGGCAGTATTAGGAGGTATGGCTTTATTGGAGGAGACGGGGCCTTGTTGGAGGAAGCATGTCACTGCGGATGTGGAGGAAGTGTGTCAGTGTGGATGTGGAGGAAGTGTGTCACTGTGGATGTGGAGCTTTGAGGTCTCCTATGTTCAAGCTCTTCCCAGTGTGGAATTCCAGTCTCCTCTTGGTTGCCTTTAGATCAAAATGTAGAATCAAGGAGATAAACAGATTAAATATATTAAATGGAATTAACGGAATGGTGACCTTGGGGCAAAAATCCCACTCAGCTAAGCTTCCGTCTGTTTAAAGGAAGCTCCCCAAGGTGTGTTGCTACCTATTCTAATTTTACAGTGCATTTGTGGTTGCACAAGGGATAGTTATATCATGTTAGGCATTATTATAACCTGGATATTGTTTTCATTTGGACATAAGGAGATATGATTGTGTGTCAAGTTGACAAGGGGTGGGTTCTGATGGGTATTCTTGGTTGTCAACCAGACTATATCTAGAATGAACTACAATACAAAATGGAGGATACACCTAATCCGGGTCTTGAGGATCAAACATGTGTTTGATCTAGACGGACAGGCTTATGATCCAGATCTTGAGGTGGGATGATACGCTTTTGATCTGGATCAACACACACCTTAAATCCAGGATTTTGAGGCAATGCTTATAAAGTTCTATAATGAAAAGGAATTAAAGAAAAGCTTAGGTCCAGGTGTGGTAGTACATGTCTTTAATTCAGCAGAAGGAGCCTTTAATTGCAGCACTCAGAAGACAGAGGCACATAGATCTCTGAGTTCAAGGTCACCTTGGTCTATAGATCAAATCCCAAGCCAGCCAAGCATAGATGGTGAAGGAACCTGTGGAAAACGGAAAGCTGGTGAAGTTGTAATTGAATGTGGGGGCAGGATGTTCCAGCTTCAGCAAGTTGCAAACTTGGCAGCTTCGGCCATGTGGTTCTAGCTTTAGAATCAAGGGCGGATCTCCCTCCATGACTAAGGAAAGCCGCTGAGGCCAGGCATGTCGCAGAGGTGTCCCTGAGAGGCCATTGTGTGAAGCTGTGAAGGTGAAGCCTGCGTTGCCTTGGAGACCCCAAGAGGTTAGAGATGCCAGCGCCGTGGGGTACCACCTAGGATTGCTGCTAACAGACGTGGAACCAGCCCAAGAGACAGAAATGTGCTGCAGTCAACAAAGCTGAAAGGAGTTGGAGATCTGAAGAGCATTTTGACAGCAGACATGGAGATACAGATTTTTAGAGTTTTCCCAGCTGGTTTTCGCTCTTGCTTTAGTCCACTCGTTCCTCCCTTCCCTCCATTTTGGATCAGTCATGCATGTTCTGTGCCATGATATGTTGGAAATATGTGACCGTGTTTCTGATTTTGATTTTTATAGGGGATTACAGTTAAGAGATTGCATGAATCTCAGAAGAGACTTTGACCTTTGGACTTTGAAATAATTGCTGAGACTGTGATAGACTATGGGGACTTTTGAAGTTGGACTAAATGCATTTTTTGCATTATGTCATGGCTATAAGCCTGTGGGGACCAGGGAGTGGAATGTGGGAGACTGAATAGGTAAAACCTCCATAGATTCGTGTGTTTGAATGGTTGGCCATAGTAAGTGGCACTATTAGGAGGTGTGGCCGTGTTAGAGGAAGTGTGACACTGTGGGTGCCTGGCTTTGAGGTCTCCTATGTTGAGCCAAGTGCAGAATTCCTTCAGATCAAGATGTAGAACTCTAGGCTCCTCCAGCGCCACGTCTGCCTGCTTTGCTTTGTGCTGTGATGACAGTGGATTGAACCTCTGAAACCGCAGGCCATCCCCAATTGTATGTTTTCCTTCATAAGAGTTGCCTTGGTCATGGTGTCTCTTCCCAGCAATAAAACTCTTAAAACAAGCACCCACCCATAAGTGTCATGAACACACACACACATACACACACACACACACACACACACTCCATGTCTGAGAGAAAAACATGCCATATTTGCCTTTCTACATCTGGCTTATTTTACTTAACATGATAATCTGATTCCGTCTATGTTCCTACAAATGACGTAATTTCATTTTCTACATGGCTGAATAAAATCCCATTTTGTAAATGTAGTGTATGATATATAAATTTTTAAAATGTCTACCTTTAATCCCAGCACTCCGGGAGGCAGAGGCAGGTGGCTCTATGTAAGTTCAAGGCCGGCCTGGTCTACAAAGCTAGGCCAGGTCTGCCAAGGCTACACAGAGAAACCTTGTCTCAAAAGAAAGAAAGAAAGAAAGAAAGAAAGAAAGAAAGAAAGGTTAAATATTTTTGCCTATTTTCCCACTGGCTTATCTGCTATTTTTTTCTTATTTATCTATAAAAGCTACATGTATATTCTGGTTATGAAATGTTTTTGTCAGTTGTAGGTGTGATAGATAAGGGTTCTCAGTTCCTGGCCTACCTTTTGTATTCTATACAAAAGTTGTTTTGTTGTAATTAAATTTGTGTAATTTTCCTCTATAGTTTGTGCTTTTGTATTTGTTTAAGAAGAAGTTTTGTTTTCCCCATTTGAAGGTTATAGGTACTAAAACCCAACACTAACTGAATGCTTCAGCATTTGTTGGATATTTTCTGTTTTAAGTACTTATAACCTCCTTTTTAAATTTGTTTTTTGCAATTTTCTTTCTTTTTATTTTATATGTATGTTTTGCCTACATGTATGTCTGTGTGCCGTGTGCATGTGGTGCCATAGAAGAGCAGAAGAGGGCTTCAGATTCCCTGGGGCTGGAATTACAGATGGTTGTGAGATGCTATGTCGGTGCTGGGAATTGAACCTACGTCCTCTGTAAGAGTAGGCTGTGCTCTTAACCACTGAGCCGTTTCTCCTGTTCCTCATTGTCTCCCTTTTATGTAAAGGACTGAATGGCTCAGAGGAATGAAGTTAGTGGGTCAAGGCCACACAGCGAATAAGCAGAGTCGTCAGGATGAAAGTTCTGATGTCCTCTTTAAGGTTTCCAATCTGTAGTTCACTTGCATACAGAAAGTGAGGTGCTGGGTCTAATCTTACGTTGGTCGCTCCCTTTACCATTTGTGAGATGCTTATTGTAAAAATAACGATGACAAAACCACCCCACCCCACCCCCCAAAAAAAACTAGTGTTAACTGAGTCTTGCTAAAGACGATGCTTTTAAAGTTAAATGATCCCAAATAAGGAGGGCCAAGTGGAACCCACTCTTCGAGCGCTGAGTGAGGCCCAGCCTCAAAAGGTGTGGTACCAGAGTAAACAGGAAGTCGGCCTCCAGAGAGCAGCAGGAAGGACTGGGTGATATGAAATCTGCCCCGCCCCTAAGAAGCCCTGAGAGAGGCAGAGGCCATCAAAAGCAGGAACAATCTCAGAAGCTCCACCTACACAGCTGGGACCAAAATAGTTCACACACATCCCTGCCGCCTCCTGTGAACTCTGTGGGAAGGAACTCTGGTCACGAATTGCTTGTTTCAACCGCCCACATCCACTAGGACGGCAGCAGTGATGGCACCCGTATCTTGGAACCTATCGATCGACTAAGCAACATAACATAGGCTACACATCACACATTTTCTCCACCCAGTGCTATCTCTTTCTCCAAAATTGGAGGTTTTATCCAAATCTAAAGAAAACAAAACCGATTTTCTAATTTAAGAAATAAAGTGGCATGAGCCGTGTGTAGCATGTCATGGGGCCTGATCATAAAGGTCTCAGAGCACAGGCACAAAACCTGTGAATGTCACTGTCACTGGGGAAGCAAACTAAAGCTGGTCTGTTTAGTATTTTGCTTGTGAGAGCCTACATGCCTACATACAATCTGGCTGACAGAAAATACTAAAGAGCGATCGCGCCAGCTCTGCTGGTTCTTTTCTTCCTGGATGAGCTCACATCCCACACTCCAGATGGAAACGCCCAAGAATCACTTGCAGGTAAAACTGGGCATGTGATCTATTCCTAGCCAATGAGGTCAAAGGGGGAAAGATGATGGGTGTGGAGGCTGGAGATTCTGAAAAACACTTTCTAATAAAGGGTGGCTGGATACCAGGCATGGCACAGCAGAACAGCGGAAGTGAGGTCATAGAATCACATGGAAGACTTGTGGCTCAGGGCTAGCGTGGACGTGCAAGAGGCGATGGGGTCAACTCAGCAGCACCATATGCTTATGAAAATAGTGAAATATAGCAACTCCATGTTTTTCTTTGAGGTATTTATTTGAAATAAATTAGTTTCTTTAATTGAGCATGGTTAGCTACAATTATTAGTTGTTGACACACATTTGGTTACTCAAGCAAGAAACACAACTGTAGAGATGACTTGCTTGTTTTTGCTGAATCTGAAATGACTTATTCACACTTTCTTCTCTCATTTACATGGTTCGCCTAAGAAACCATCACAGCCTTCTTCCAGGGCCTAGCTAGGCAGGATTCTCTCTCTCTCTCTCTCTCTCTCTCTCTCTCTCTCTCTCCCTTCCTTTCTTCTTCCTTTCCTTCTTCTGTTTCTCTCTTCCTCTTCCTTCTTTCTTCCTCTCTCTCTCCCTCTCTCCTCTCCTGTCCTATCCTCCCCTCTCCTTCCCTTCCCTCCCCTCCATCCTCTTCCCTCCTCTCCTGTCTCCTGTGTCCTCTCTCCCTATCTCTCTTGGAAGATAAAGCTCATTGCTTAAGAATCTCAGTGCCCTGCAAACAAAAGAATTCTCAGTGCAGACGCTTCAGGTAATAGCATAAAACCATAGAAAGCGCCAAGTGAGAGAGATACTGCAAAGATCATTTGTACTGAAACAGAGTGTAAAAAACAGGTCAGACTAGAATATCAGGTATGAGTTCTTAAGGTTGTTCTTAACATTTCTGTCCTAACCTAAATCTTTATATATAGCAGGCGGCAACTTTTAAGCAATTCTTTGGGACCGATCTGTCAGAAAGTCCATCCAGTCACCACATACACATTGGGGTCCCTCAGCTGCCACAGGGTATCCCCCTTTTCTAGTCTAAGAATAGTTCCTAAGGATCTGTCAGTTGCTGGACTCTTAATTTCCACACCGCTCACAATATTGGGGAGAGGGAGCGATCCGGACCTCTTCTTTTTTCCCTATGTGGACCATTTTAAGGCTCCTTTTCTCCACGCACTCGGACAAACGTTGCCTTTGCGCTCAGTAGATCTCAGAGGCAAAGGAGATGATCTCATTCCTGTGCCAGCAGGTGTAGCCACCCTGGCCTGGGAGGAAGCCGAGCAGCTAGGCCGATCCCGACCGCACCTGCGCGGCGGGAGCCAGGTGGCGGCCGCGGTCGCCCGGCAGGAAGTGGCTGCGGCTGCGGGAGGAGCGGCCGGGCGGGAGGTGCCGCGCCCCAGCCGCAGCGCACAGAGCCAGCCCTCATGGCCGAGCCGGCGCCCACCGGGCCCGAGGACGACGCCTTCGCCGTCCTGGACGAGCTGTCTCGGAACTTCACGTACTGGGCGCCGGGCCCGGGCAATGGCTCGCTGTCGAGCGCCTGGTACCGCAGAAACCAGGTAAGGCCGCCAGCTTCACGCAGGCCCGCGGAGGCTCCAGGCCTGGGCGCCTCCCTGCCAGCCGCCCCCCCCCCCCCCCCCCGTGACAGCGGCTGCGGGAGTGGGCAGGGCTGCCACGTGACGCCGCCACACGTCTACCTCCCTTCCCGCCCCACTCAGTGGGACAGCAGACCCCTAGGCTGCTTCCCCGGCCTCACTTTTGGGCCCCTGGGCCCTTAAGGACTTCACCTCCCATAGCTTCCCTCCCCTTCTGGAAGGATCTGAAGGCTCTGGGGGTGGATTTTCAGCCCAGGTTCCTTTCACAGTCAAAAAAAAAAAAAAAAAAAAAAAAAGCAATACCCTTCTCAGAAACAGAAACTCATTAAGGACTCCCAATGTCAACTCTATGCAGAGTTGTGTCCCCAAGGTCTCAGCATCACTCTTCCCTCTGAGAAACACAGACTGCAGTTCTTCACCACTAGTCCTTTGGGAAAATCTTGTCAGCCTACACAACACGGTTTTATGCTGGCACTAAACATTTAAGAGCGTCAAAGAGGATTGGAGGTGTTTTGTTTTTGCTTTGGATGACCTCAAGATCAGGGAGAGGAAAAGCTCTACCCAGCCCTGTCTCCCTGTCTTCCAAGTGGGGCAAGCGAGCTTTGATGGAGTAGCTTCAGGCTTGCTCCAGTTTCCCTAAGCCTGTTACTTTGTTCTTGGGCATTAACAGAGCCATGGATCTTTTTCTTTTACAAGAATACATCCATACAATTTGTTACTGTTGTGCTAAGTGGGAGACTTTAACTTCAGTCAAAGGGTTAGAGCCCTTTTATGCTTGACAAGTATCCTGAATGTTAGTTTCTGAACTTGGAAGAGATTTGTATAAATAAGCTTAGTCCACCTTATTAATTTTCGATATAGGAGACATTATTGCCTTAAGTCTGTGTTTTGTCACAAAAGATAATAAAATCAGGAATGGTGGTGGGGCTTGCTCAGGACCCATCCCATTTCTCCTTGCTCCCACCATTGAATTACAAAGAACAGATTTTCTTTTCATCGAGACTTCTTTAGTATATGTTAAGCTTGTGGTAGACACATTTCCAATAAAAGTTTAAGAATGGCTGTTGTGCTCTTGGTAAAATATTAGAGTCAGTAGATGTGAGCAGCCATGGCATCGTCTGAAACAGGAAGGCCTTGTTTTCCCAGAAGAGCATTTATGCTTAGATTTCTTTAACGTTTCCTGCAATTCTTGATTGTCTTGGCTCTCCCAAGCACATATTATCACGTGACATAAATGTTTGCAAGGCTTGACTTGCCCTTGATAGCACACATTGTACGTCAGAAGGGCGTATCCAGAAGATGCTAATTAGAACTCCTAAGCTGACATCCCAGATCTCGGTGGTTGAGATAGGACTATGCCCGTGTTTTCATCTGTGTGCAGAGTAAGGCCATCTTAGAAGCCATAGTATTTTGTCCATTTGCTTGCTGCTGAAAGGGCAATTACTTTTGTTTCAGGGAAAAGTACAAATTGAATTTTAAAACCCATTCAACAAACATTTTATCCAATGCCACTAGTACTGTCAAGGACAGTAAAAGTAAAATAGAATCTAGCTTTCCCTCTTTCACCCTAACTGAACAGAGAGATGGCTGAATATGGGGGTGAGCTGAGTCCCAAGCCCCACAGTCACCCCCAGCACTGGGAGCAACCGACAGGCCAGGACTGGCTTTTTGATGTGTCCCTCTGTTTTGTCACATCAGAAACGCTTCCACAGTTTCTTTCTGTTGGTTGCCCAGCTTAGCTCTCTGCCTTCACAGTGAATACCATCAAGTCTTATCAGTCAGCCTTCCTCTGTTGAAAAGTCCTGATGTCCCTCAGGACCTTTGGTGTGACAGTGGCCACTTAGAAGTGGTCCTATCTTCGACAGACATAAAAATACCCGGAGCAGAAAGCCTCAGAACAAACAATAATGACCCTGGGCGGGTATCTAAGAAGCCATTATAGTTTGCATTGAGAACGTGTCCCTTTTACTTAGAAAAAAATGCCCTGTTACAGAGGGTTAGAGTGATGGCATTCTGCCCGAGTGGTAATGTTGAGCCCAGACATTTTTAGTCCAGAAAGCTAATAATGTTCCTAAGATGTTTACCGAGCACGGTGAGAATATTCAGTATGGTCCAAGACATAAACTTTTCTCTCAGGAGCACTATTAGGTAACTAGGAAGATATATGTAACTCTAAAAACAGTGGCCAGGTGCTATCATGAAGTCCAGAGCCAGGTAGCGTTCAGCTGGACATCAGGCCAGGGATGCTGTTGTGACCACTGGTATTTTGGTTGGCCCCTTAAAGGATGAGTGGAACTTTGGCATAGGAATGTACAGGTGGAGAACATTCAGGAAAGAGAGACCTTGATAACAAGGAACAGATCTGTTTTCTAGAAATTTCCATGCCTACAGTCTAGTCCAGTGGTGGATGCAGTGGTTATGAAAAAATGGAAAATAGGGCTTAGGACCTTGTATCTGGTCTTAGATTGCCTTAAACAAGGAATAAGGAAGTTAAGGTCTAATCTAGCGGACAGTCAGGAACCATTGACGTTTTTTGAGCAATTAGCCCAAAAGGCAAATCAGATTAAGTTAAACAAACAAACAAAAACCTTTCTGTCAATGGGCCAAGAGATACTTTGTTGGTGGTGGTAGTGTTCTTATGTCAGTCAGGGCCAGATCACATGGCTTGATGCTTGGAGATGTCCCTGGTTGGGGCAGCTGCCAGGGACCACATGGATGTCCAGGGGCTATGCAGAACTGGCACCACCCCACATTGACTGCATCTCTTACCAGCAGCAGCACTCAGTAGAGTGTGGGCCCTGCACCTCACCTGGACAGCACAGTAGGGCTGTCCCTGTTCTAGGGGGCATAGGTAAACCAGCCCAGAGGGCTAGAGAATGGGAGAGCTGGCCCCACCACTCTGCCATGAGGTGGTATTGGTGTGGGCTTGATACCCTCCCCACCTCACCTCTCACTACCTGTGGCAATAAGGAGAGCTGGCCCTAAGGTCATAAGAGCTGGTGAGCTGTCCCTGCCCCTTGATAGCTGCAGCACTCGGGAGAGCAGGCCCTGGGCCTCTCCTGAGCAGCACAATAGAGCTGACCCTGGTGGAGGAGACACAGCTGAGAGGGCCCCAAGAGTGAGAGTATGGAAGAGCCAACTCTACCATTCATTTGCTGTGAAATAGTGCAGGTGAGGAGGTGATGCCCTCCCCAACCCCTCACCCCTCTCCGCCACCTGCCCCTCACTGTCTGTAGCACTTGAGAAAATGGGCCCCTTTGCCTCACCGGGGCAACACAATGAAGCTCACCCTGATGGTGAAGGCATTGGTGAGCCAGCCCCAAGGGTGTGAGAGCAAGAGAACTGTCCCAGCCCCTCACAGTCTGCAGCACTTGGGAGCCTTGACTGGGCAGCGCGGTGGAGCTAGCTCTGGAGGCATGGGTGCAGGTGAGCCAGCCCTGAGTGGATGAGAGTGGGAGAGCTGACTCTTCCTCCTGCTGATGGCGGCATTGAGTGGCCTAGGTGGACCAGTGCTGGAGAGCTGGCCCTGGTGGTGTGGATAAGGGAGAACCTGCATACTGACCAGCTCAACTACTACCCGGGCCTTTGAATTGGCCCACCCCAAAATCTATATCATCTTCAAACTGTTGGGATGCTTGAAAGGGCCAGTCCTGCTGATACGAAGCTGCAGGATCTCTATGACAGAGGGTAACAACAAGATAACTGGGAGGAGACCCAAAGAGGATCCAGTATTGATGATGTCACAGAAGCCAGAGGTCTGGAACCAGATCAATGACTTGTTGAAATGAACACTTGCAAGTGAAGATGTGTGGACAGAGGAATATACTATGGGACACACAGTGACACACTGAAGCTTCCAAGATGAGATGTTTTCTATGCTTTGTTGTTTGCGTGTGTGTGTGTGTGTTTTGGGGGGTGAGGTGGAAGTTTGCAAGGACAAAGGGTAGAGATGAAGGGACAGGGAGATGAACAGGACTGGGATGCATGATGTGAAACTCACAAAGAATAAATAATTTTTTTTTTAAATCTAAATTAGGATATAGCAGGAGGTAGAGGCCTGAAACTGGCCAGGTGTGGATTAACTTTGTTGCGTAAGTAGGATTTGTCATGTTTGACTTTCAGAGAAGATATAAAGTATTTAATACATTGCAAACATTTAAAGATGAGATTAGCTGGGGCTAGAGTGATGGCTCAGCAGTTGAGAGAGTTTACTACTTTTGCAGAGACATGGGTTCAGTTCCCAGCACCTACAGGATGGCTCACAAGCTTCGGCTTATAACTTTAGTTCCAGGCAAGATCTGATAGCCTCTTCTGGCCTCCATGGGCTCCTGCATTCATATGGTGCATATATTCATGCAGGTTCACACACACACACACACACACACACACACACACACGTTATATATGTTTAAAAACTGAGATTGAAATGGTTTTAAGATTAAAACCATATCATAGTATGATGCTTATTATCTAAAAGTCATATTTAAAATATACCATTTACTCATGCACATATACACACTTCCGTTTTACTTATATAAATAAAAACCAAAGGTTTATCGAAGGTCAATCCTGAAAACCCTAAAGAAGCCCCTTTAGTAAAATATTTGAAGGTATGATTCAGATATTCTTTTTTAAAGCTTAGGGCAGAATTTTCTTCCATCATAGAAAGCCTTTTTAGTTAAGTTTTGAAGACATTTGTTGAATTGTCTGGGCTACCATATTCCTATAACGTTATTGACGCGTTTAAGTGGCAACATGTTGCCACTTTAAATTAGGAACTAGGATTGTGTTTCAAGGAATTCATTTTTAAAATGAAATTAGCTATAACATTTTAAGTTTTCGTTATGTCCTCAAGCATTAGAAGTTCACAGTCAGGCCTGAGGACACTTGCCATGCAAACAGGAGGACTGGACAGTGGGTGCCCAGAACATAAATGCTGCTGGTTAAGGTGGCCTTCTATGATCCCAGCACTCTGGAAGCTGAGATTCCCCAGAGCAAGCAGGAAAAGGAGACTAGCTAAATCGGCAAGCTGTAGACTTGAGCAAGACATCATGAGTCCACATATAAGGTGGGAAATGATCAAGAGAGACACCCGATATCAACCTCTGGCCTTTACATGCATAACACACGGGCAGGCATGCACGCATGCACGTGCGCGCACGCGCGCGCGCGCGCACACACACACACACACACACACACACACACAGGAATAAGTATATACAAGCATACCACACATAAAATACACATGCAACAAAAATTAAAGAACAAATCCAGGTTCTAGTATTTCTTCCGCATAGGACCGCAGTGTGCTCTCCACCTTGACTTCCCCCCTGTTTTTGCTCCCCCCTTCTCTCAGCTGCTGACAACCGTAAGCATCTGGTTTCCAGCCAGTGACTGAGCCTGTTGCCCTTGATCACTGTGAAACAGCTGATTACACTTGAGTGCATCACTTCATCTCCTCAAGCTGCTGTTTCCTTGCTGCTAAGATGAGGTTTGGGATCTTCAGATCCACTCCTACTGTGTTTTGGATAAAGAACCATCATAGAAAGATGAGGGTATGAACAGGAAAGGAGGAAGGCAGACACATGGCAAAGGAGGATTTTGATCTTAGATTGCTGAAATTCACAAGGACATGGTTAAAACGGTTGTTCTACATAGGATTTTTAATGTCCTTTGTTTGAACTTTACATTTGCAATGGCTTGGGTTTTTTAGTGCATGGGGGGTGGGGAGTGGGGGTCCTCTGTAGTTCTGGCTGTCCAGGCTTTGTAGACAGGCTGGCCTTGAACTCACAAAGATCTGCCTGCCTCTGTCTCCCTGAGTGCTGGGATTACAGGTAGGTTGCCAGGCTATAGCTTGAATTTTTAAGGTCAACAGATTTAAAGGAACTTGAAACCACTTGGCAAGGAAAAGGCAAAGTGAGAGACGGACATTTGTTATGTATTTACTGTGTGACACTTTGTAGCTGTTGTCTCCTTCGAGCCCCACATAAACGTGTAAGATTCACATAATCCCCAGTGCTCATGTAAGTGACCTTATGCTGAATAACTTGCCTCACAATGGTACAGCAAGTAGTTGGGCTCAGCAGCAAAGCCATTTTCAGTGCGTGTCTAAAGGCCATGCTAGAGATGGAGCCTGGAAAGAGTGCAGTGTTAAGGGTAAATGAGACAGGAGAGCTGGGTGTGGCTTGTCCCACCATCCTTAAAAAAGCATGCCTGCAATGAGGTTAGCATTGCCCTCGTTGACCTAGCTTTGCTATCACCAGTTTCTTCTCTGCCAGAGGTTGCATACTCCCCAGAAGAAAGAAACATGCTAAATGTTCAAATACTCAAAAGGCCTGGGTGGAGACAGCTGGTCATTTCTATATTCTTCCTAAGAAAAATCCATTTAAAAAAAAATGTAGTTCAGTTTATACTTACAGATTTTTTAAACCTATTTTACACATTTAATATGGCATTTTTTCCTTTATTAGTCTCTTTTTTTTTTAAGCAGCAAATATACAAAGCATCAAACAATTTTATTGAAGCTTTTGTTTAAAAAGGGAAAGGGGAAGGAAGACTTTTTGTTAGAGTTTCAATGCTTTGTGAGCTGGCAGACCAGATGTTTGCATTTAAATCTACCTGACACCCTAGCATGCCCAGCTCACACTAATTATAGTATTTGTATTGCCTTGCTGCAAATTTAGGCTATAAGAATTTTTGCCAAGTTAAAGATTTACGTGGCCCCTTCAAAATCACTTTTATAAGAGGAAGAAGGGAGAAGTTGATTAAAATAGGATAGAAGATATAAAAAGATGGGGAGGGAGACAGCATTTAAATGCTAGGATCCACACTTCCACACCTAAGGTTTACCTGCGTGGTAACCTTACAGGAAGAGCCAAAAAGTGATTGCCACAAAGCCAGGCCAGTGGTTGGTCGGTTTGTTTTGTTGTTGTTGTTTGCAAGGATGGAGGGTATTGCTCATGTCTTTCTAAACCGTTGGTGATCATTAACTGGCCCCTGGGAGCACACTCTTGTAGAGATGGCATTCCTAGCGCTGACCCTTTGTGGCTGGTTTGGGTAGCTTTTACAGCACAGCCACTTCACTTCGTGTGGGAGTGGGCTTCTTCACGTCCCTGCTTCTCCGCATGCTCTATTCAAATGATGATGCGCATATCCTCCATGGTTGTTATTAGAATAAAATAACACATGCCAAGTAGTGAAATGTCAAACATAGGCACATCTAATATTAGTGCTGTAGGAAAAGTCATAAAATAGGACTCAAAACATATGGAAATAAGGCAACATTTCACTTTGATTAGCATACAGTCACTATGTATCTCTGCAGAGTAGCATGCTAGCATGCAGTCACTATGTATCTCTGCAGAGTAGCATGCAGTCACTATGTATCTCTGCAGAGTAGCATGCAGTCACTATGTATCTCTGCAGAGTAGCATGCAGTCACTATGCATCTCTGCAGAGTAGCATGCAGTCACTATGTATCTCTGCAGAGTAGCATGCAGTCACTATGTATCTCTGCAGAGTAGCATGCAGTCACTATGTATCTCTGCAGAGTAGCATGCAGTCACTATGCATCTCTGCAGAGTAGCATGCAGTCACTATGTATCTCTGCAGAGTACCTGTCTTACATTTGATGTAGCCTCCTCTTCATCTCCATTTCCTAACTGCAGAGATTTGCTAAACGCAACATTTTGTGTCTTGAAGTGTTAAGGCAAGGGTACTTCCCCATGTCTTTTGCTACTTTCAGACATTTAGTTTGGGGTGGTTGGGTATACAGCTAATGGGGATGTTGGTGGCAGGAGGGTGATCAAAGCTCATGTACTCTGACTGTGAGAGGACCAGCACCCTCAGCCTGAGAAGGCTTGCTCAGGGCTAATGTTAGATTTCATGCTAATTTTAGCTTTGGATTTTTAAATTTTTTTTGTTTGTATGTGTTCATGTGTGTCCACATGTGTGTGCATGCATGTGGAAGCCAGAGGTTGATGATGAGTCTTCCCTCATTACTCACATCATCATCATCATTAGCAGCAGCATTAGAGACAGGCTCTCTCACTCTATCTGGGGCTCACTAATTTGGCTAGACTGGCTGCCTAGTGAACGCCAGGGATCTACTTGTCTCAAAGCACTCCGGGGTGGGGGGAAAGACTTACTGAGCACTCCGGGGGCAGGGGGGGACTTACTGAGCACTGGGTGGGGGGAGGGGGAGGGAGACTTACTGAGAAGACAGGAGCTCGCATCTGACTAGATGAGGTTCCTGCTCTGTCCCATATCAAATATCAAGCCTCGAGGCAGAGGTGCTGGGCCTGAAAGGCATATGTCTCCTTGAGAAGGTTGAGTTTTCCATGAAACAGGGGTTCTGTAACCAAGAGAAGGTACTGAGTGTTCCAAGTAGAAGTCCCTGCCATGTGGACACAGGAGCAGCCTGATGTGCCCCTCAGCTCATCCATCTCTTCCCTCCTGTACCCTGGCTCACCAGGAGTAGCCCTCCCCATCCAGTGTCCTTGTCTATATGGCTGGGACCCAAAAGTAATCTCTGTAAAAGCTTAGGCTGTAGGATTCATGTTTTGAATCATTTTTACTATAGCATCTCCAGGCTATGACATTTCAAAGTTCTAAGCTTATTTGCTCTTTGCCAAATACATTCTATCTTTCCTGTTGATAAATAATAATAATAATAATAATAATAATAATAATAATGAGAAAAGCTATGTAAATCAATCAACAGTGAGGTCCCAAATTAAATGATCAGTCCACCCAATAAAAATTATGAGCAGACAGCTGAGGGCCTTCTCAATAGGATGGGATAGGCAAGGACAGCAAGGTCAGAAGGCATGTTCTTAGCGTGAAATTAGCATGAAATCTAACATTAGCCCTGAGCAGTGTGTTCTTAAAGTGTAGCTGTACTTTTGTGACATGCTTGAACTTGTTTGTGGGAGGGGGGAAAAGGGAGACAGAAAAAAAGATAAAACTGCTTTAGATATACTTGACAAATTACCCTTCCCAAGAAAAAGTCCTCTAAAAATAGCATGACCATATGATCCAACAATTCCACTCCTTGATTGAAAGCAGTATGAGATTGAAAGTAGTATGTTGAAGAGAGAGATACCTGCACTGCCCCCCAAATTCGTTGTGACAGGGAGCCAGCACTAGTGTCCACTGGCAGATGACTAGTTAAAGAAAATGTGGTATAGATACACAGTGGAATACTATTAAGCCTTAAAAGGGAAAGAAATTCTGCCACAGAGCATTATGCTCAGTGAAATAAGACAGCCACAGAAAGACAAACACCACATGCTCTCACTTACGTGTGGGAACTAAAACAACTCAACTCCTAAAGCACAGTGCAGAGTGCCGATTGTGTGAGGGTGGGAGGGCTGCGGGGACGATGGCCACAGAGTACAGTCTCAGGAGGAGGAACCCTGCTACACAGGGGTAAATATAGCCAATAATGTATCACACATTTGAAATAGCAAAGAGTAAATTTCAAGTTTCCTTAGCATAAGGGTGATAAGTATGTGAAGTGATAGGTGTTAATCTTCCCTATTTAATCATTCCATTTCTACCCATAAACCATAATGTTACTTGTAGAAATTGTAAATTCATAATAAAAAGGTTGAAAGTTGCTTGGACAGCATTTGAAGGAGTGACCTTTGTTTATATTCTCTGACGATGTGCGTGAAACCTCCAGAACTAATGTGGTACTGTGTGTGACTACGAATAAGTGAATGGCAGCAGACATTAGATACCTTTGGCAGAGGCCTCCTGAGTTATAGTGGTAGAGAGATGAGTAGTGTATTGTGGGTAAGATTCAAACACATAGCATAGCATGTTTTGATCAGCTGCCACGTTCATGAAGAGAATTTGCGATTTACACGCACAGCCACTTACAAGTCTTTTGAGCCATTTAACAGTTACATTAATACGTCCTATGGGTGTCATATGCATGTTGACTATGAGGTTTGTTATGACATGGCTACTGGACCAGCGGGGTAGACGAATTTTGCTAGAATACGAGCTGGAGTAGGAGAAATTAGTCTGGCTTTGAGAACTGCCCTTTTAGAGGCAGGGAAGAGCCCACATCACAGTATCCAAGGCATATAGTAAACTTAAACTTGATTCCAGCCTTAGCTTCAGAAAGACTTGGTCTGATGGATGCAAGGGCCTCAGGAGGCTTTGGCAGAGATCAGACAGTGTGAGGCAACATCATGTTCCCTCCAGAAGCTCAGGCGGAAACTCACCAGTGCCTAGCATCTGCCTGAAACTCACCAGTGGCTAGCATCTGCCTGAAACTCGCCATGGCTAGCATCTGCCTGAAACTCTCACGTGGCTAGCATCTGCCTGAAACTCATCAGTGGCTAGCATCTGCCTGAAACTCACCCGTGGCTAGCATCTGCCTGAAACTCGCCCGTGGCTAGCATCTGCCTGAAACTCATCCATGGCTAGCATCTGCCTGAAACTCTCACGTGGCTAGCATCTGCCTAAAACTCTCACGTGGCTAGCATCTGCCTAAAACTCACCCGTGGCTAGCATTTGCCTGAAACTCGCCCGTGGCTAGCATCTGCCTGAAACTTGCCCGTGGCTAGCATCTGCCTGAAACTCGCCCGTGGCTAGCATCTGCCTGAAACTCATCAGTGGCTAGCATCTACCTGAAACTCGCCCGTGGCTAGCATCTGCCTGAAACTCACCCATGGCTAGAATCTGCCTGAAACTCACCAGTAGCTAGCATCTGCCTGAAACTCACCGGTGGCTAGCATCTGCTAGAGTTCCATGTTCAGGGAAAGTGGTGGTAAACTGCTGCTGGAGCTCAAGGCAGGCACTGTTCCCCAAAGAACCCTGTGGTCTGGAAACCCAGACAGGTATAGGGGAGAGAAGGCTCACAGCAGTCAGCTTCAGGGTGGTTGTCACAGCCACCACCTGGGCTGGGCCTGCAAAAGTCAGCCTGTAGTCCTGATTCTTTCCCAAGAATTATAGGTTTCAAAATCATGATTCTATTGATCTAGAAAGGAACAGGAGCAGCACCCTGTGTGGCCAGTGTGGCTTTCAGGGGTTGCTAAGTCCCTTCCTGATACCAGCAGAACTAACTTGCTTTGTATATAGAGCTCAGTTTAAGGTTTCCTGCCTGAACTAGAATCTTACCTTTTCTCACCTCCATCTGCCTGTCTGTCTGTCTGTCTGTCTCTGTTTGTCTGTCCGTCTCTGTTTGTCTGTCTCTCTGTCTCTCTCTGTCTCTCTCTGTCTCCCTCTCTCTGTCTCTGTCTCTGTCTCTGTCTCTGTCTCTCTCTCTCTCTCTCTCTCTCTCTCTCTCCTTTTTCTGTGCATTGCTCCCCTGAAGCTTCAGTTTCTCAGAAGTGAAGAGCAGGATGGCGTCCTACTAAACCACAGCTAATCCTTGACTGAGTTTGTGGGGGTTGTTTGTTAATTAGTGAGGAATGTACACTTGTGGGAATAAATGTGCTCTCTAGTAAAAGACAAGCCATAATAGTTCTCAATTGTATGGGAAGGCACTATGTTGGGGTTGTCTGCAGAGGTTTTAAGGTTGATTAGAAATTGGCACAGAACTGCGTGTAGCAATGATCGACAGTGTTATGTATCCCTGACCTTTTCTGATGGTGTTTATAGTCACCAGATTTGGATGCAGTGTCATGAGACCTATTTAGAATAGCACTGCAATAGCCTATAGCATATAGCAAATACCTTAGTGTGCAATAACTAAGATAACAAATTAAAATTCTATTTCTGACTAAAGTTTTTTCTTCTTTTTCGCATATAAGACCATAGTTTTAGCCCTATTTCAGGTCAGTACTACTGACAACTCCATTATCTCAAGAGTCAAGGGGGTTAATAGTAAGAACAGTCTAATCCATCCAGTAATCTAAAATATATCACCGGTTCCAGACTGTAGCTAGTATCTGCTGCTATGGATATTATTTCTGCATGACCCTGTTGTAATTAATCTCATTTATCCTATTTCTTGCTTGAGCCCCTGAAAGCTATCTCTTGGTTACTCTTCTGTCCTGGTCTCCTACCTACTGTCTGTCCTCTGCACTTACGATAACAGCCCCAAAGGTTCACGTGTTGAGGGTTTGTTCCCTAGCCTGTGGCCCTATAGGGAATTTATGGGACTTATAAGAGGTGGGGCTGGAAATCGGCATGAGGGGACATCTCTGGGATGGGGGAGGTTCCCAGGAGTCGATGGGATGAGCTTAGCGGAGACTCCTAGCAACAGGAGATATGGAGCCTGAAGTTGCCACCTCCTGTAGCCAGGTGGAGGGAGAGGGACACCAACACACCCATAAAACCCAAAATTTTTCCTGCCCACACGAAGTGTAGGGATAAAGATGGAGCCAAGATTTTTTTATTAATTTATTCGTATTACATCTCGATTGTTAGCCCTTCCCCTGTTTCCTCCCATTCTTTCCTCCCTCCCACTTCTCCCCTTCTCCCCTCCCCTATGTCTGTGACTGAGGGAGACCTCCTCCCCCTATATATGCTCTTAGAATATCGAATCTCTTCTTGGTAACTTGCTATCCTTCCTCTGAGTGCCGCCAGGCCTCCCCATCCAGGGGACGTGGTCAGAAAAGGGGCACCAGAGTTCGTGTGAGAGTCAGATCTCACTCTCCACTCAACGGTGGAGAATATCATGATTGTCGGCTAGGTCTTGGTAGGGATTCGAAGTTTACTGCCTATATTCTCCTTGGCTGGTGCCTTAGTTTGAGGAGGACCCCAGGACCCAGATCTGCCTGTCATAAAGTTCTTCTTGTAGGTTTCCAGGACCCTGTGGATTCTACTATTTCCCCATTCTTCCATGCTACTCTCGCCTAAAGTCTCAATAGGATGTCCTCTCCTCTGACCCACTTTCTTGGTAAGTAAAGTTTTTCATGGTACATATCCCTTGGACTAGTGTTTTGATATAAGTGAGTGTATACCGTTTGTCTCTTTTTGCTTCTGGGTAAACTCACTCATTATGATAATTTCTAGATCAATCCATTTGTCCACAAATTTTGGGAATTCCTTGTTTTTAATAGCTGAGTAGTATTCCATAGTGTAAATGTACCACAGTTTCTTAGTCCATTCTTCTACTGAGGGACACTTAGGCTGTTTCCATGTTCTGGCTATTATGTATAGAGCAGCTATGAACATGGTTGAGCATATGTCCCTGTTGTGTGGTAGGGCATTTTCTGGGTATATTCCAAGGAGTGGGATAGCTGGGTCTTGAGGAAGCCCTATTCCCATTTTTCTGAGAAAGCGCCAGATAGCTTTCCAAAGTGGTTGTACTAGTTTGCATGATGAAGCCAAGATTAAGGCAATGACTAGCCAATGGCTCGCCCAACTTGAGACCCATCCCATAAGAGAGAGCCACCCCTGACGCTATTAGTGGTACTCTGCAATGCTTGCAGACAAGAGTCTAGCATAACTGTCCTCTGAGAGGCTCCACCCAGCAGCTGATGGAGACAGATGCACAGGCCCACACCCAAACAATAGGCCATGCTCAGGGAGTCTTATGGAAGAGTGGGAGGAAGGATTGTAGGAGCCGGATGGGTCAAGGACACCACAAGAAGACCTACAGAGTCAATTAACCAGGGCCCATGGGGGCTCACAGAGACTGAACCACCAACCAAAGAGCATGCATGGGCTGAATCTAGGCCCCCTACACATATGTAGCACATGAGCAGCTTGGTCACCATGTTGGTCTCCTAACAATTGGAGTAGGGGCTGTCTCCAACTCTGTTGCCTGCCTTTGGATCCTTTCCCCCTAGCTGGGATGCTTTGTCTGGCCTCAGTGGGAAAGGATGTGCTCAGTCCTGATTTAAGTGCCAGGGTCGGCTGGTACCCATGGCGGGGAGGTGGGAGCTCCCCTTCTCTGAAGAGAAGGGGAAGGGGAAATGGGGGAAAAGGTGGAAGGGGAAATGAGAGGATGTAAGTGTGGGTTTGGGAGGAGAAGAGGGAGGTGGCTGTGGTTGGGCTGTAAAGTGATTAAATAAATTAATGAAAAAAGAAGTGGGCCCTAGTGCAAAAAAAAAAAAAAAAATTAGGTTGTTTGGGAGTATGCCCTTCATTGGGAGGTTGGCACACACAGGAGGAGCAGACAGTATGAACACAGAGCCTGACGTAGCTGGAAGAGACAGTGAGTGAGTTCCCCACTGGAGCATCCAGTGGGAGCAGAGCACTCCCAACTCCTTGGTTTTATCTCAACAAAATTTACTTTGGCTTCTGGACTCTAGAGCTGTGCAGCCTAGGCAGAGTTGTGTGGCGTGCTCTCCACAGAACATGCTGCACACACTTCGCAGGTGTGCTGTGTGTTATTGTTGCTTTCTCCGCTCCCTCTGGACATCCCACATAGGGTCTAATATTTAGCAGTTGCTAAGTAGATCCCAAATAGACATGTGACTGAATGAGTAACACCTGACGCCAGCTCCCGTGAGCTGGCTCTCTCCCGCACCTTCTCTCAGATCACTTCCGTTTCACGTCCTTTCCCTCCACATCGTGTGTTTTCCTCAAGCTGTGTCTACATGTGGTTTGAAGCTGGGCAGTGGTTTTATTTTTCCCTTCAACATCTTTTCTTGGTTCTACAAGCTTCCTTTTTATTTCTTTTCTTGTTATCTCCCCCTTTAAACTCGTATCTTTAAGTGAACCCATATTCTTAATTCGTTGAGCCTGCAAGGCAGGGGTTTTTTGTTTGTTTGTTTTAGTTTGAAATTCCTCAAACTATGAAACAGTAAAAAGAAATAATGCGATAAATACCACATGTCCCTCACCTAGAAATTCCTTCATTGTTAACTACGTGAAATGTCTAACTGATTTCTCTGTGTGCATAAATACAGAAAACAGTTCAAAACTCGGTGGCACACAGAATCTTCCCCCTCCTAACTGCTCACAGGTGTATAGCTGTGTCTTTAAGAATCTGGATGGTCTGTGATCCCTTCTAGCTATTTTGTAGCTAGGCTGGGTGCCTACCTATCTACGGGCCTTGTATGTTATCCCTGCAGTGTGATTCCTTGACCTAAATCACACAATGTGGCCTATCACAGCAAAAGTACGTCACATGTCCAGGTCAGGCATATTTTACTGCTTAGAATGGGAGACAGCATTATTACAATCAGGAGTTGACTATAACTCTTAACTGTGTTCAAAATCGCTCTGGATCTGTGGTCCTTTTCAGTCACACACTAGCTCCATATTGGTCTGATTCTGAGTATGTTTTGAAGATGGAGCCAAGAATATGGCTGAGTTCAAAGTCAGGGCTGGGACCGTTTTTACTAACTCTATACATTCCTATGTTATCGCATTCCGTCTCCATCTGGACAGACTGGCCCACTTAGTGATTACAGGTAACACCAGAATTCAGGTCACTGTGAAATATTTAAAAAAAACATTCTGGCACCGGAAAAAAAAAAAAAAAGTAGGCTATAGGATTGTTATTTCAAATAAAGTTAAGACACAGTAATGTTTATCAGTGCTGATATTTTGAATTTCATTCTTAATGAATTGTTTGCTATATCTGCCACCGTCTATTTGCCAAGACATCCTGGAAATGGCAGAAATAAAGCCAAAATGGTGACAACACAGCACCATTAAAAGTCAGGGCTTCCTGTGTTTCTGGCCCATGCTTATAACTCCATTACTAAGACATGAGTTCACCTTTTCCCCTAAGACTGTTTTTGTTTTATTTCATTTTTCTCTGAACTAAAGAAGCAAAATGTCTGCTAATATAAAAGAAAATATGAAGCGTTGACTTCAGCAGCCAAAAGGTTACCTGTGGTAGTCCTAGAAAGGAGGCTCACGGACCTAACCTGGCTTCCTTTGCATAAATCACTCAACTGTGCTGCATCTCTGGTCTCTTTACAAGTAGTTTCTGTAAGCCAGCAAGGACAAAGCAGACTGGGAGAGAATGGGTGGGCGCCTCGGCCTCCACTAGTTCTAAATACGAGGAAACCAGTGAAGTACCAAATAAGGAAGGATCTTTAAATCTTTAATCTAATTGAATGAAAATTTTATCAGGGCCTATTCACAAAAAAAAAAAAAATGCAATTTCCCATTGGAGCTGAGGATTTCATAGTCATTAACTCACATTTATCAGAATTAATCTAGTCAGAATTAAACAGTATTTGCACATGGTTATTACAAGCGAGTTTCTGCATGACCTTGAAGGTCACTAAAACAGGTCCTTTTTGAATCATTGAAATTTGAATCCTTTCTCCCCCCCAAAACTAAACATGAGTGTTGGTCAGCTTTTTAACTCTAACCAAATCCCCAAGGTAATTAACTTATAAAAGAGAAAGTTTATTCTTGCTCATGGTCTTAGAAGATCCAGTCTGGGTTGGGCCATGATGGCGGCACCCATCCACACCTTCTCCAACATGGTGAGCTGAAGCTGTGAGGCAAAATCAGCCCTTCCCCCCTTATGTTGCTCCTGCCAGGTGTTCTGTCACAGTGGTGGGGAGGGTAATTAATATTTGCTACTGCTGTTCTCAGGTGTGTATGAAATGAATTTAATTGGGATGCAATAAATTTAAGTTAGAGAAAAGTCTTGGGAAAATAGTAACATAAACTTATGTTTAGTGTTATCAGAAAGCTGCTTCTGATACTTACCTTTACCGATACATTTCCTGTTCTTTCAGTATAGTAAGATATTGAAAGCCAGCAACTAGGCTTTTATTGCACACTTATGGACTCTCTTAATCGTTAAAAATCTGAGTTCTGGAACAAACTTTTGCCTTCATGCAAACTGGGCATTTCATATACATATCCTTTGAGACCCTTCTATGGGTAAACTAGAAGACCGAGTTGAGGAAATTACCCAGAATTCAGTGCAAAGCGGTAAACAGTTGGAAAATAGAGTGATGGAGTGAAAAGAGCAGATGAACAACAGTCGAAGGAAGAGTTAGTGATGACCTAACAAATCCTTACATCAAGGCAGCATAAAGAAAATCATATATGGAAAGTTGTGGTAAAAGTGAAACTAATAACAGAAGACATCTCAGCATCTCAATAAAAATGACATCTCAGAATGTTTAATGAAATAATTGTCAACCTACGCATCTAAACATTAAATATATTTGCACAATTATAGAGAAATAAATTTTTTTAATTTTATTTTAAAAACTACTGGTACTTTCTCCAAAAAGGACACAAGAGTTTCAACACAGATTGGAGAACATACCATCCAAAAAGTGGAGACAATCCATATGTTTACCAGCTAATGGATGGATAAATAAAACATAGTGTATCTGTACACTGAACTATCACAAAGCCTTAAAAAGAAATGATTCATGTTAAATGCTGGTACGCACTGTAACTTAATAAACTTTGAAATCATTATACTAAATGAAGAACGCAAGCATAAAAGGCTGTATAATTTATGTATCCATCTGTGTAAGGTTTTTTGTTTTTGTTTTTCTTAGAACAAGTAAATTGAGACAGACATAGAAAGTAGATTGGTTGCCAGGAACTTGAAGGAGGGAGGAACACCTGAGGTGAGATCATAGGGACGTCTGCTCAACTGAGAACCACTGAAAGGTATGCTTTCAAAACTGGCCATTATGCAACGTGAGTTCTATCTCAAATCTACTTTTTTTTTTTTTTTTCAGTTTTTTCAAGACGGGGTTTCTCTGTGTAGTCCTGGCTGTCCTGGAGTCACTTTGTAGACCAGGCTGGCCTTGAACTCACAGAGAAGTGGGAAGCATGGATGGATAAGTGCTAAGTGAAATTAACAATGACTAGAAACGCTCAATCGCAGCTACTGAGAATGAGGAATGGCACAACCGTTCCCAAAACAGTGAGGCAGCTTCTTAAAAACCAAATACATTCTTACCATGTGTCTGGCATCACATTCTTTGGCATCTACTCAAAGGAGCTGAAAACATATCCACACAAAAACCTGTGTGATGACATTTATAGCAGCTTTTGTTCATAGCTGCCTAAAACGTAACCAACAAAGACTCCCTTTAGTAAGTGAATAGCTAAATAAACTGTGGTGCATTCAAACAATGCATTCAGTACTGTAAAATATGACCTAAGATAGCACTGCAGGACGTGGAAGCCAACATGGGAAGGGATCCACTATGTGTCTCCATATCCATGACACTCAGGGAAGTGGAAGCGAGACAATAAAGGGTTTGAAGTGTTTCAAGGGTTGGATCGGATTGGAATGAGCAAGCACAGATCAAAGGTAATTTGTTTGGGGGTTTTGTTTCTTTTTTTTTACATTCACAAAACCTTTATTGGGGTTATACTGATGGCTGTCTACTTTATTTTTAATTCCTGTTGATCTCTTAATGCGCTTAATGTGTCAATTAAATTTTATTATAAATGTGTTTGCATAAGAACAGTAAGTCTTTTGAATGAATAGTTTCTGTATTCACAGAACCAGTTAACCATGAGTCAAAAATATTTTGTAAAATCCAAATCTGTACTAAATACATATAGATTTTTTTCTTTATCAGTCCCTAAATGATACTGTAGAACAGGTAGGTGTGTAGCATTTTCATTGTATTAGATATTGTGTTAATTTTTCCTGGGAAGATGTGAACAAATATCCATTCTCCCTGATAGGCACTACAGCAGAAAAAAGTAACAACTCCACCAAAGTTCATTTTGGTTAACCAGTGTGCAGGCGAACTTTTGGGGGCTGCTTGATTGGGTTCTTATATCTACCACCCTCCCAACCCTTACTCCACCCTAATCCCTTCCCCAGCACTAGGAAGGAGAGAAAGGTTAGAGGAAAGGGGGGTGTAGACCTCTTTAGACTACTTCCTGCTGATTAGAAGCATTGGGCTCCTAGGAGCAAGTCCGGTCTTTAGCGTCAGAATATCCAGCAATCAGCAGCAAACACAGCAACAGGAACCACCAGCAGCAGGGGTAGCCACAGCTGCCACAAGCACTTACATTTATACCCTCTCCAGAGTCTCCAGAGTTAAACTATCTGCAGCTGGCAAAATCACACCCCTCCTAAAACATGAGGCAATCATAGTCAATGTCTGTGGACAGTCTAAAGCAGCCCCATATCCCCACACCTTGGATTAAACAAAAACAATTCATATAACATAACTGGGTTTTTTAAGAAACAAAAATTCTCACTACACCAGGGGCTTATGGGCTTTCCTACAGGGACATGGATAAAAGGTTACTTACAGACTATGAGGGATCCAAAAAGAGCCACATCAGTGCAAAGTCCCACCATAGGAGATGTCCCCATGAAAGTTGAGACACGGAATCCTCTCAATTAAACTTTTGCTTCTTATATACTCTAGCATTTATCTCTCAGCGTGGGGCAGACAGGCAGAGTGGAGTGATGGCAGTGGTGAGGGTCTCGCAACACTAGGGAGTGTCGATTTCACTACTACTAGCCTATCAGAGCTAGCTGTCAACTGTTGGTCTGCTTATTGCATTGTCTTGACTACTGAGTCAAAGTAATCTCTGCTCTAAGATAGCTGTGGGATTATTATAGTATCCTGAAGGGAAGAGCCATACCAGAACAACATTGTAAGTAAACTAGGTGTTGCTTAAAGTTAACAGGAGGATGTATGTATTATACTCAAACACTATAGTTAAGATACCCGAGCAGCGCCTTTGGCACCCACAGAGGCCTTGGAACTAGTTGCCCCCAGATATGGAATTAGTTACTTTTCTTGACACTGTGACAAAATCCCTTCCATGTTTCATAAAAGAGAAGGTTTATTTTGGCTAATTCGTCAGAGGATATAGTCCATCTTCATGGGGCTGCACTGCAGCGAGGTCAGCTGGCGGTCTATTTTGGCAGGAGGATACTTGCTCATATCTCAGCAGATCAAGAAGTAGAGAAAAGAGAATGCCACAGTCAGTTGACTTTCTCCTTTTTTCCTTTTTATTCAATTCAGGTACCATCCCATGGGTACCTGGGATGGGACCACCCTATGGTAGTTTGAATGGAAATGTCTCTCATAGGCCCAGAGGGAGTGGCATTGCTGAAGGTGTGCCCTTGTTGGAGGAAGTGTGTCATAGGGGATTGGTTTTGAGGTTTCAGAAGCTCAAGCCAGGCCCAGTGGCCCACTGCCTCTTCTGCTGCCTGCTAATCCAGATGCAGACCTTTCTGCTTCTTCTCCAGCACCATGTCTGCTTGTACACTGCCGTGCTTTCTGCCATGATGATAATGGACTAAACCTCTGACCAGTAAGCTAGCTCCGATTAAATGGTTTCCTTTGTAAGAGTAGCAGTGATCATGATGCCTCTTCAAGCAATAAATCCCTAACTAAAACACACCCATGTTCAACACAGATCTTTCCCCCAGTAAATCCTTACAGACACACTCAGATGTATGCCCCAACCAATGCCCTAGGTCATCTGTCTCTGTCTCTGCCTCTGCCTCTGTCTCTGTCTCTGTCTCTCTCTCTCTGTCTCTCTCTCTCTCTCTCTGTCTCTTTCTCTTTCTCTGCCTTCCTTCCTTTCTTTCCAAATATGTATGAATGTTTTGCTTGCATATATATATATATAATATATATATATATGTCCATGCACACACATATGTACTGATGCCCACAGAGGCCCTCTTGGATCCTCTGTAAGTGGAGTTACAGGTAGCTGTGAGCTGCCCTGTTGGTGCTGGGAATCAAACCCAGATCCTCTGGGAGAGCAGCAATTGCTTTTAACCCCTGAGCCATCTTTCCAATCAAAATTTACCATCACAAATCCATCCCTTGCCAACTTAACAGCAAGCACAGCATTTTAAAACACAGCACTCTGCGTCTAGTGTCTAGAGTGTCATGTGTATGCCATAATACCAAGAGCATTTAACTCATCTCTCAGAGTCTCCCAAGTCTTAACAGTTGTAACGTCATTCAGAAGTTCAAATTTACCTACCCAGATCTAGCCAATGGTCGGAACATTCTCCACAGTTGAGTGGAGGGTGGGATATGACTTTCTCACATACTCTGGTGCCTCACATTTGACCATGTCCCCTGGAGGGGGAGACCTGGTGGCACTCAGAGGAAGGACAGCAGGTTACCAAGAAGAGACTTGATACCCTATGAGCATATACAGGGGGAGGAAATCCCCCTCAGGAACAGTCATAGGGGAGGTGAATAAGGGGAAAATGGGAGGGAGGGAAGAATGGGAGGATACAAGGGATGGGATAACCATTGAGATGTAACAAGAATAAATTAATAAAAAAAATTTTTTTTTAAAGTTCAAATTTAAGGTCTACTCTGAGACTCAAGGTGATCGGTGAGCCCTTGCAAATGAAGATGCAGATTGCATACTCCAGATGTACAGTAGTGCTGAGTAAACATCTCCATCCCAAGATAGAAGAATGGAGCATAGGAAGGACAGGAGGGACCAAAGCAAGCAGAGGGAGATTCTAGGTTAGTGAGACTACCTAGTAGATTCTATAATGGTGGACATGTGTTGTCATATAAAGTGGTGTGGTTGTTGGCTCTGAAAGGAGCTGAGACATAATTGTTGTTAGGAGGAAGTGTCTAGACTACGATCAGGCCCTGAAGCAGCATAAAACTATGAAAGGGAACAGAATAATATATCAGAAGCAGCATAATGAGCCTTAAAGGGGAGAGGCTCCCCTAAAACACATGAAGAGGGGCTTCCTTATGAGAATAGATTAAAATAAGAATGACATCATCATGGCAGGATGATGGGTGAGGGAGACAGAGAAAAGAGCCATTTGGGAGAGGTTGGACTCGTGTAGATTGTAGAGGGAGCTGGCCGGATGTTTTATATCGTGCAGTCATGTTTGGAATAGCCTATCTGACAAGGATGGAGGAGCTGGATACTGGTTAAAGCCATAAATTATGAGCACAAAATTCACAACACAGAACAGCTTCTTCATGTCTCAGGGAAAGAGTTATAGGGTGGTGGCCTAATTTTATCAGGCTGTAGTATCTGGCCTCTCAGAGCAATTAAAAAAAAAAAAAAAGTACCATGGTCGAGCACACTATACATTTGTTGAAATCCATGGAAGGTTAGTTAGCAACAACAAAAAAGAGAGTTAGCCTTCACATAAACTATGAATGCAGATAATAATGATATGTTAATATAGATTTGTGACATGTAACAAATGTATCGTTTGGGTTTATAGAGGACATTGGTGATGAGAGAAAATATACGTTACTTGAGCAGGGGCACGTAGGAGATCTTGGTGGTTTCTGCTCAATTTTCTTTGTGAACCTAAAACTTCTAAAAATAGATTTTATTTAAAATGTAATCACAATGACTAACTGAACGATTTACCAGCTAACATCCTATCATAGTAGCCAGCAACATCTAAGGTAGCAGAACACAGATTACAGTTAAAATAAGTGAAAGCTACAGAGGATGAGTGTATTGATGAGGTGTAGACTGTGTGTCAAGACCACATGATGACTTTGTGGAGATGCAGATTACTCAGACATTGCCACTCTGGAAAGCAGTCTGGCAGCTTCTGGCCAAGCTAAAAATGGACTTCGCACAACCCAGCAATTACATTTTTGGGCATTTATCCCAGAGAAATTAAGACTTATTTTCATGAAGAATTTATACATGAACATTCATAGAAGCTTTATTTATAACAGCTCTAAACTGGAAACTATACAAATGTCATTCAACAAGTGAGTGGTGAAACAAACTGTGAGGTTCACATAGCACTGCTCAACAATTCCAAGTGAACTATTGATATGATGTCCTTGGGCAAAAGTTGACATTGTATTCAATGAACAAGAGCCAATTTCAAACATATATGCACGTCATGGTTCCAGTTGCACAACATTTGTGCAATAACATTAACATGGAGAAGCCTTTGTGATTGCTGTGGGTGAGGCTCAGGCAGGAGAAAAGTTGTATCTCTGTAAAGGATAACAGAAGGGGTCTGACAGTGTTGGAACTAATGAATATTTCATTGTGATGGCTACAGAACACACAAGTAAGTGCATACATAACTGAATAAAAGCCAATTTGTTGATATTGGATACTTTTTCTAGTTGTGTAGGATGCTACCAAATGGACGCATTGGTCTTACCTGTTGAATTCTTTGCATCCTACTATAGGAATCTACAGTTATTTCAAGATGTATTTTTAATTAATTCTAATTGCTGAAGAGGTAGAAATAAGATGGGATGTAATTTTAGTGAGTAGACTGTTTGCCTGGCATGCATGAAGCCTTGAGTTCAGTCCTGGGCACTGCATAACTGGATGTGGTGGGCACTGCTGTTCTTCCAGTGAGGTAAAGGGGGAAGAATGAGAATGTCACAGTCATTATCAGCTACAACAGTGACTTCAGGGCCAGCCTGTACTGCATTGTCAGCTGCAGCAGTGACTTCAAGGCCAGCCTGCACTACATCATCAGCCACAACAGTGACTTTAAGGCCAGCCTGCACTGCATGAGGCCTTGACTCAAAAAGGAAAGTGGACAGTAGAATTAGGAAGGTTCTAATCAGAAGAGAAATAGAAAAAGAACAAAGCCTCATCCTATATATAATTTTGGTTACATCAAAGGAATAAATTCAAGAGATCTATTAAGTAACACATGACTATTGCTACTTATAGAGTGTGTTATTGAAAAATAGTAAAAGAATAGATGTAGACCTTCCTCACCACCAAGATGTGTGTATGTTTCATGTGTTAATTAACTAGATTTGGTAATTTTACAGTTTGTATACGTACTTCACACAACAGACACAAAGAATCCTGTCAGGTTACAATCTTAGAGTGACACAGGAGAGGGAGGTAACAGTGGACATGGCATATCAAAAGCAAGTAGCTGCAATCTACTAATATCGGAGAAAATAGACTCTAAGGAAAAGAGTTAATTTATAATGATAAAAAGAACAACTAAGTGGGAAAATAAAACAATCCTGAGCTGTACTTAACGATAAAGCAAAACTCAGTAGATTGGAAAGGAAAGACAAGATAAATCCCCTAGCAAATGATAGTAAGAGCTGGAGCACAGATGAGTGGAAGTAGATAAGTAATACACACACTATCGAGTCTCATACAGCAGATGCCAGTCCCAGTACAGCACATTTCCTGATCACAACTCTGTAAATCAGAAAGCAGTGACCATACAATAAGCAACACCCCAGTCAGTTAAAATTTTTAAACACATTTTCTTAAAATATAAGGCTCAGCATCATAGAGAACTCTTAAAAATTATAATAAGGATGCTGAGGTGAAGCACTCCACACTGAGGGCTTCTGGAGGTGGGGGTGAGGGTAAGGATGAGGAAGAACTCTGTTTTCTTTAAGGGTCTGGCCATGGGGAACTTGAACATGCTCCAGTGAGTATATGAGCAACACACATTGGACTTGGTTTTTAGGTTTGATTTTTCTTCTTCTTTGGGGCGTGTGGGGGAGGGGGTCACAAGAGTTGGGAGTAGAACTGGGAAGACTGGAAAGTGAGTGTGATCTGGGTTCATGATGTGTAATTCCAAAATAATCAATAAAAATACTATGTAAAAAAATTTTTAAAGAATTAGTCTACTATAAATGATCCTGATATAATAAAAAATCATATTTTATAGAGATATTAGTATATTAATTTTTAATCAATATTTTGTGCTTTACTAAAGAATTAAAGAATAAATTTTCTTGAAAAAATATATATGGCTCAGGATAAACCTCATATCAGAAAAATTAGAATGGAATTATGCTAATGGAGAAAACTATGTAGAAAGCTAAAAATAGGAAGGAATTTGTAGCTATGGCTGTATGGTTTATTAGATTCGAAGGAAGAGGAAAGACTAGCAAAAATCCAAAGGAAGATGGAAAAGGTAAAAACTGAATAAACAAATAAAACTTAAGTCTAGAAATGAGAGAAATACATTAATTTCATCTTCAGAAAGACTGTCTTCAGGTCAAGCCAAGTGACTCAGTGGATAAGAGTGTCTGCTGAGCCTGGCCCTGAGTGCAGTCCCTTCATCCCACACGGTAGAAGAGAACCAACCCCACAGTTGTTTTCTGGCCTCTACATGTATGTCGACTCATATGCAAGTACACACAGTAGTACATAAGTGCATAAAAATAAATTTTTAAAATTTTAATAAAAGTCTTCAATGTCTTGGAAGGAGAAAAGATAGAAACATCTGTAACATTTTATTTCCTTGGGCAAAAATATGCGATTTATACACATAAATTATATCAGAAATATAACACTATATTTATTGAAATACAATTTGCGTACCATATAATTTAGTCATATAAAATGAATAATCCATTGACTTGTAGCATATTTGCCAACCTATAGAAGCATCAGAAAACATGATAAAGAACCCTACCGTGCTGCCAGCCCTGAGCTTCCTCACTCCCCTCCTTAAGCCAACCACTGCTATCTAAGAGAAGTTGTATCACGTCTGGCCTTTCACCTGGATTCTTCTGCCCTACATCCAGCGTGTTTTCAGCAGAGTCGTTTTATGCCTGTGTAGCCACTCATTGTATGATCACAGCACATTTTGTTCATTCGCTTATCAGTAAGCAAAATGTGGGTCATTTCCATTTCTGACTATTATCAAAAGTGCTGCAGTGGACATTTCTACAAGTTTTTGAGTATTCATATTTCTGTTTCTCTTACTGTAACAAATGGAAATTCCATGTTTTTAAAAAGTTGTCAAAGTGTGCTCCAAAGCAATTGTTTCATTTTGCCTTCCTCCGAGTGGTATGTGGGGGTCTCCTTTATCTCATCCTTGCTAACATTTGCTGTTGTCTCATTTTTCCTTGTAGCCATCTTAGTTGGTGTGCAGTGGTATAGCACTGTGGTTTTGATTTGTAGACTTCTTTGGAAAACCTGCTCCCAGCTTGTTCATTTATTGTCTTATTGTTGAATTGATGGAGTTTTTAGTGCAGTTGCCTAGATACCCAGCCCAACTCAGATAAGAACTTATAAATATTTCCTCTTATTCTGTTGTTTGCCTCTTCAATCTGTTGATAAGAGTCTTCTGAGGTACTGAAGGTTGTAATCTGGAGGCTGGGGCATATAGCTCTGTAGAAGTGTTTGCCTAGCAGATGAGAGAAAACAAGGCTGGTCACCAGCACCACAAAAACAAAGCAAAGACAGACAGACAGGCAGGCAGGCAGAAAGGAAGGAAGGCAGACAGAAATTAGGTTTCTATCTTGATGAAGTCCAACCTGTGTGTTTTGTATTCTATTGTAGGATATTTTAGTGTCACATCCAAAAAACCCTTGCCAAATCTGGCCATTGATTTTAAAACAGCCAGCTTGATGTCTTTTGAGTGGTTCATGAAATGATTTAAAGGATTTTGGAGTCAGCCATTTCTCTTCAGCAATTTACTTTTATAGCTATGAAGGATTTTCATAATTATACATTCATTTCCAACTTTCTTTTGGTTCTTTGTTTTCCTAATTATTGCCAAATGCATTAGATTGTAAGTAAAAAGCATGGAACTAGTACATTGTACTGTGATATAAGCATTCCCCATGAGCAATAGTGAGAAAAGTTATTGCCAAGTGCCTTTATTAGAAACAAAATCTTAACTGATTAAAGGCCACATTGTACCAACTGTAAAATGAGTCTTTGACTTTCCTGATTCATTTTTTAAATACAGAATTTTTACTTCAGCCTGGATAATAGAGCTCTAAAACTTCAAAGACACTTTGCATCTAAAAAGGAGGTCTTGTGGTTGTGATGTTCACTTGAAATCCAAGTAAGCTCTTTGGAATTTAAAGCTGGCTGGAAGTTGCATTCTGTGGAATAAGGAGAGAAGCTCCCTGCACCATGGCTAGTTTCTACTTATAGATGTAATGCATTTGTGCCTAGATGAGAGTATCAAATACATCTGTGTGTATGTGTGAGTGTGCGTGAAGTATATGCATGTTTACATGTCCCTGTGCAAGTACAGATGCATATGGGTGCATGTGCACGTGGAGGCCAGAGGTTGACCTTAGCTGTCTTCCCTAATGTGTGTGTGTGTGTGTGTGTTTGTGTGTGTGTGTGTGTGTGTGTGTGAGAGAGAGAGAGAGAGAGAGAGAGAGAGAGAGAGAGAGACAGACAGACAGACAGACAGACACACAGACACACAGAGAGACAAAGACAGAAACACAGAGGGAGAGACAGAGAGGGGGAGAGACAGAGACAAAGACAGAGACACAGACAGAGAGACAGAGAGAGACAGGAGAACGAGAGAACGAGAACAAATTTTGGGAGTTTCTTTTTCTTGCCTTCTCCCGTAATCAAGCAGAGACTCTTCTTGTGGTTGCAGCTTAGACAAGCTGCCCCACAAGATTTCAGTCAGTTCTCCTGCCTCCACTTCCCACCGCAGGGTAGGAATGAGTGCTGGGATTACAGATACAAACCCCTGCATTTGGTTTTTTATCTAGTTCTGGAAATTGAAGTCAGGCCATCAGGTGTGGATAGTTAGCACCTATATCCAGTGACCATATCCCTGACCCTACACCTTCCCTGCTTGTTTGTTTGTTTGAGAGAAGGTTTCCCCCTGAGCCTGGGCTGTACCTCACTTGTGTAGGCTGGCTGGCCAGCAAGTTCCAGGACCACTTATCTCTGCCACCATGCGAGGGTTCCAGGCACACACTATCCCATGTGAAGGTTCCGGGCACACGACCCTAGCTTTTCCATGGGCGCTGAGGTCAGAACTCAAGTCCTCAGCCTTGCACAGTAGTCGCTCTAGCTGTGGAGCCATCTCAACAGTCCACAGATAAATCTTTTATAGTTATCAAATAAGTCATAATTTACTTGTGATAAATATTTGAACAATATGAAGAACTTCTTTTTAACTGTTATGGTTCTTATTTAAACTGTTAATATACTTTTCATGTATTTACCAATCCTCAATTTTGAGGGGTAGATTATTTAGAATACTCAGACATAGAACTTGGTTCTCCCATCTCAGAGAATTTGCCTTCTCTTGTAGAGCCTCATGGCACACAAGACGATGTTAAAAAGAAGTGAGCATTTACCAGGAAGGGTCTAAGTTAAGGTTGTGTGAACTACCTAGACCTTGGCAGGCCAGGAGGGTAAAACCTAAGTGGAGAGGGCTGATGGGAACACCGCCACCTAGGTGAGTCCTGTGTCATGAGCACACGGTCCACCCACCTAAGAGTGGGGTGTGCCGGTTACCAGAAGCAGAGCTTTGTGCTGACGCAGCTGACTGGCGCAGGTGGGGGCAGGTGTGGAAGCGGGCTGAGGGGGCATTGGTGATGAGGTCAACTGCAGAGAAACACGGTAGACGGTAGGCAGAGAAGTGGTGGCAAATGCAGTGTGTCTAGTGGGACACATTAGAGGTTAAGGGTTTCTGAAAACATCTCCTGTCCTTTTTACTGAGGCCAGGAAAGTAGGATAACTTGTCAAGATCTCCAAATTGGAAAACAACAAGCCTGTGCCTCAGATTTCATTTTACTTCAAGTCCTGTAATTTGTTCATGCCACATTCTTCTGAGTATACTAAGGAAAGAAAATGAATAGAGCGATAAGTCAAAAACCACCTGCATGGAAAACCCAGAGCCTCGTGGCTGTTTGCTTTAGAGGCTGGGGCAGGCAAATGCCCAGAAAAATCTAATAAAGGACTGAGTTACTTCCTCTCTAAGACAGGATCTCCCTATGTAGCCCAGGCTGGCCTCAAAGCCCTCACTATGTAACCCAGGCTTACCTCAAGGCCCTTGAGCCTACTCCTACCTCTGCCTCCTCCATGCTCAGATTACAGGTATGAACCACCACAGCTGGCTATGACCTAATTACTGTTTTTAATTTTATTCATTATTTGTGTGTGTGTGCATGTATGTGTGTGTGTAGTATATGTGTGTATACACATGTGCATACATGTAGACATATGTGCATGGGCAGCGTGTATGTGGAGGTCAGAGGACAGCTTTCTGGAGCTGGGTCTCTCTTTTTGCTGTGGCATCCCTGAATCCAATCCAGAGTGTTGGAATGTGCAGCACTCACTCTTAGCCACTGACCATCTCACTGGCCCCGCCGCAGTTATTTCTAAATGCCAGTATTCTCACTTCAACCAAGTATTACTCCCAGGGCAGGCGTGGCAGTGTATGTGAAGCAAAGTCAATAAACACATAAGCGTCGCTCACCCCTACACCACCCCACCTGCTGCCAAGTGTCTTGCGAGTACTAATGCCATTTAAAGAAAACATTTTCTCTTACAGATTCACCTTTTTGGAGCTTTGCTGGCTATTTTAGGAAACCTGGTTATCAGCATTTCCCTAAATATCCAGGTAAGAAAAATTCTACTTTTCTGAGTATAGTTAGGTCTGAGAATACTGTACACCTGTCATAGGCTAGGGTACTTTTCCTCCTAAAGCCCTTTCACCCATTAAAAAAAGAAGAAGAAATAGTATTAAAAACAACCCTGCATTTTGTGACCTGACAGTAGACTGGAGGTACTGAAGAATGTAGAATCTACAGTAGGAACTTCAACTGAAACATGAATTATAAACCTGGAAGAACTGCTGGTGCTAAACTAAAAACTGAATGAAATATGAATTTTAAAACAAACCATAAACTCAATCTAAATTTTAAATCATTTAATAAGCCAGTTTGAAACAGAATCGAGCCAACATAGTCCCCAAAGCTACTGAATTAAAATAGGCCTGAATATCAAAGCATCTCCTTGAATATTTGTTGTACTATATATTGAAAATATTTTCAAAAAAAGAAAATATTTTCTTCTACTCTGCTCTATTTTAATTTTGTCCATACTTCATACAAATTTTAATACACTAAAACTTTGGCCCATGCACTTTGTGCCACACTTAGAAAGGTGTTCCTGTTACAGTTTTGTTGTTGCTGCTGCTGTTTCCTGTTCTGGGGATTAAAAGGAGGACCCAGTGCACACTGGGTAAGTGCTCTACCACTCAGCTACATCTCCAGCCATGAGACTTCAAGTTTTTTAATGTTCCATGTTCTCTTTTAGACCTCTAATTATTTTTTTAAGATAATATGAACCAGTCCACTAGTCTAATAAGGAAACAAGCTCAGTTATAAAATCTAGGGGATGTATGTACTTTTTGCTTTGTTTTGCAGTGCTGGGGATGGAGCCCAGGGCCATGAGCAGGTTCATGAAGTGCTCGCCCACTGAGCTACACCCCTAGCACTTTGGACTTATATTTCAAATACAAAGAAATGTTCAAAACCAGATATGAAGGAGTCTGCCACAATTCCTGGCAACTTGCATCTGCCCTGCTGTGCTAATTGTGGTAAATACTTCAACCCATGCATTTGAATCCCTGCTAAAAGCACTCTCTCTGACACTTCACTGCCTTTATTTTGTTAATGTTTCTGTTGGGATCTGGGCCTATTTTAAATTGTGGAAGAGCCGTTTGGTACAGTGCTCTAAAAGTGCCTTGCCTCCATGGATACGTACTGTCAGATAGTAATGATGACATGTATTTTACAGAGTTGTTGTAAGGGAAAAAGGCAGTGTTTTTATGGAAAAGACCCTCCAGACTATAAAATGCTATAGAAATATGAATAGTTTCTCCTATTAATATACTTAGGACAAACAGAAAGCCATATTAGTCCGCAAATAAAGCAGGTGGGGCGTGGTGGTGCACACCTTTAATCCCAGCACTTAGGAGGCAGAGGCAGAGGGGTCTCTGAAAATTTGAGGCCAGCCTGGTCTACATAATGTGTGCCAGGCAACCAGGGCTACATGGTGAGAATCTACCTCAAAAATAAAATAAAATTTGACAGCAAGCTTTAACTGGATGGAAATATTTTCTAATTATATTCTGATTTGCTTCCAGAAATATTCTCATCTTCATTTGGCCCAGAAAGAGCACCCGAAGCCATACTTTAAGAGCGCGCTTTGGTGGAGTGGAGTCCTGCTGATGGCCATTGGAGAGACAGGCAATTTCGCAGCCTATGGAGTCGCCCCCATCACTCTGATCGCACCATTGGGATGTATGTCAGTTACAGGTGGGCCATTTACCCCTATTTTGGCAAATATAGTGTTCATAAATTAGAATAATAGATTTTAAAATGTAACACAGAAATGTTTTTCTGAGCATGTTAACATAGATTCTAGTCAGTTCTAGTCTCTGTTGTGCCCTGCCACAGCACCACGCTAACCACATGCAAACATGTATTCTATAGCTGTTCCATTTACACTTAAAGGCTATGTTCTCAACATTTGAGTCTTAATAAGTTAAATATTTTCACTTTAAATATTACACTGTGTTTTGATCACTAATGGATTATTTTAAAACGTTCATAGTGCAAATTATATTTTGTTTCTATATTACACTAACCATACATGTAGTTGGATCACTGCTGTCTGATCTTGAAGCCATAGTTTAGTCTTTCTTTGACATTAAAAATTAAGTATAAATTATTTAGCATCACCATGAGAATGTGCAGTTTTGTAGTAATGTCACAATTATCCACGTTCAAAATTCATATCACGAAGTACATTTAGAAATGAGTAAAGTGAGGTTTTTTTTTTTTTTTAAAGAAAAAAATCACTGCTAGCAAGGAGGATAATCTGTAAGCCCTGTTAAAAAGTAATAAACACCATTTAAGGTTTATTCTTTATCTGCTGCTATGGCAACAGCATATTTCTAAATCCTCTGGATTTAGAATCTTCATTGAAATAGAAGCAACTTGGTAGTCACTGTGAGTGACTAGATGGAACATGTCGTGTCTTGACACAGCCCACGTGCCGTGTTCCTCCAAAACAGGATGTGGCACTCTCAGGAAAATGTGGCCTAAGCTGAAGTAACACACAGACAGACAGGATTCTGTTTTATTTTGGAAGTCCCTCCTTTTTATAACTTCTCAATTTTTTAAAGGTTATATTATAATAAATATATAGTAAATAAATAAAATATAGTACAGTAAGGTTGCATTATAGTACATATATAAAATATAGTATAGTAAGGTTATATTATAGTAAGTAAAATATAGTATAGTAAAGTTATATTGTGGTGAATATATAGAAATAAAGAACACTATTTTACTTTCTAGACACTATTGACTCCCATATTGAGGCCTAGCAAGATGGTTCTGTGGGTAAATGTGCATGCCTGCCTCTCAGCCTGAGAACCTGAGTTTGGATGCCCAGCACACATTAAAAGCAAGGCAGAGTAGCACCTGCCTGTAGCGCAACACAGGTGGAACAGGAACAGTGGTCCCAAGGACTCACTTTCTGGCCAGCTGGAATCATGAGCACCAGGGCCAGTGAGGGACTAGGTCTCAGGCAGCAATAGAGAAAGACACCTGCATTGTCCTCAGGCCTCTACACACACACACCGGGTACAGCAGCCACACACATGTGTACACACAGGCACACACCACACACACATACACATATAAGAAATCCCATATTCTGATACTGCCTAGAAGGCAAGTTATACAATCACTTACCATTTTAACATCCCAACAACATATGCCTTCTATTTTATTGAGTATCAGGCATCCATAGATATTCCAACTTTTTTCTTCTCAATATCTGAGAAATAGCAGGTAGGAGTTCTTATTGGATTGTTAGCATGAGGTGTAGGCCTTTCAGGTTTTCTGAAGGGCAGCACTTCTCTGGTTGTGCGTCTCATCACCTTCACTCTTGTTTCTTTGTTTTCTGCTCTTTTTCCGTGAGATGTCTGAGGAACGAGTATGTGGGCAGCACTAGCGGATACCCAGAGGAAGGCTAGGCACACCACATTGTATGACTCTGTTTTCCTCATGTGCTCCTGGCTCCTGCAGAATTCTTGTAGTAGGGGTGGATAAGATGAGAATTCCTGGGTTGCCAGAGTGGGTAGTGATATACTTCAAAGACAGTGAAGGAAGCTGTAAATCTGCTCATGCCATTATGCTTGCTCAAAGCTCTCATTAATAACTAGGAACTTGATCTGGACAGTGATGGCACACACCTTTTCTTTTTTTCAGGATGGTTTTATACTTTTTTTTCAACATTCATTTTTTTAATTAATTTATTCATATTACATCTCGATTGTTAGCCCTTCCCCTGTTTCCTCCCATTCCTCCCCTTCTCCCCTCCCCTATGTCTGTGATTGAGGGAGACCTCCTCCCCCTATATATGCTCTTAGAATAATGATGGCACACACCTTTAATCCCAGCACTCGGGAGGCAGAGGTAGCCAGATCTCTCTGAGTTTGAGGCTAGCCTGGTCTACAGAGTGAGTTCCAGGACAGCCAGAGCTATACAAAGAAACCCTGTCTGGGAAAAAAAAAAAAAATAAAGCAAAACAAAGAAAAGCTAGGAACTTAACTTTCTACCTGGCCACTTCATGTCTCCCCTTCCCAGGGCCCTCACTCTCCCGTGCTCCCTCTGCCTGGTTGGCTGAGCTCAGCGTAATGTTGCAGGCCACTGCTCTTTGTCTCTATGTTTCTAATGGAGAACATTTTTAGCTAACTCCTTTCTGACCATTTAAAATTATCCAAAGAAGTGAGTTTACACCCTCAGATACAAATCATTTCTTCCTCTACAACCTTTACACACAGCAACATATGCTGATAGCACTGTTCCACAGCTCTCAGAGCTGCAGGGCAAGTGTGTGGATGGTGGGGCTGCCGGGCAATCAAGATTTCCCCTGAACAACAGCCCATGATGCAGAGACTTCAGGTGCGGGAGAGGAACAGTTCTCAAAACAAACGGCTGTGTCTGCAGATAGGAAGACAATTCGGGACTTTTCTCGTCTGAAGTTCCTCACCTTTTCTCTGTGGGAACTTTAAGAAAGGAATGAAACTTCCCTTTCAATTTGGAAAAAGATGGCATATGCTAGAACTTTGCATGGATGTTACATACTTTATTATTTTTCTTCTGTCTTTTACTTTTACATTTGTGTGTATCTTGTGATATATGTATTTGTGTGGTGTGTGTGTTTGTGTGGTGTGTATGTGTGTGCATGTATATGTATCTGTGCATGTGTGCATGCATGTGTGTGTGTGTGTGTGTGTGTCAGCATGGTGGTGCATTTATAATCCCGTCCCTAGAAGGAAAGAACTGACTCCCGCAAGCTGTCCTCTGACTGCCATACATATGCAAATAAATAAATGTAATAGAAAGTCTTAGAAAGAGTTTCACAATCACACAGGTATATGAAATTTGAGAGACAGAAAGTTCCATGGGGCATAAGTGATTGTGTATCTTCAAAGGAAGATCAGCCATCAAGCCTCCAAAACCCAGGAGCCACAGGAGCCATAGGGGCCTCGGGCACCTTTATGAGAAACACCTAAAAAAAAGCAATAGTTTCTACAGGAAATCCTTTAGGTGATGCTCACAAAGACCCCAAGACTCAGCCTAAATAACCCTCTATGCTAAGCAGTAGATTTAGCAGTGGGGAAGAACTGTGTGCCCAGGCCTTTGCCACTTTCATTCTCCATAGACAACTTGGTTCCTAAGGCTTATTCTGACTAAAATGCTAGCTGTGCTGCAGTGTAATTAATTCTAGACATCTGTTTGTTTTGGTGTCTGCCATGGGCTTCTAATTTCATCAGAGGCTGGACTGGCTAGTGCTCCAGTAAACCAGCCAGTAGGGCAGTCATGAGCACAGCTCTGGGACACACTGCCAGCTTGGATCTCTCTCTTGCCCTTGGCTAGTCTGTAGCCTCATGCATGTAATTTAAACCATTTTTATGCCTCAGATCAGGAATCTGTAAAATGGCAGTAAAATTAGTTGCTATTTCAGAGGTGACTGAAGACCTAAGTGACTTAACTACCTAAAAACGCCATCTGACATGCAGCACTAGCTATTGTCACTGTGCTTGTAATTATTATTATTATTACATAGGAGCAAAGTGCAGTATTCTTTATAATGGAGTTTGTTCCTTGCTCTAAAATCGGATGGCCGATTTCAGGAATGCTTCATTGTTCTTATCCATGCAGTGGATAATTCGCAGGGAACAGAAAGTTAGAATCCTCTCAGCTCATTTGTTCACCCATGAAGCAGCAATTACCCTTCAACTCCTCCACATTTTCCTTGTGAACATGTTGTAAAATTCCAGAATTTCAAATAACAAACCGAGACAAAGCCCGTTTTATAAAACAGATACGGGGCCCTTTATGGCAGTGCACACCTGTCATGTGGCACTCAGGAGGCTGCAGTGGAGGACTGCCACTAACTCAAGGCCAGCCTGCGCTATGTAGCCATTGCTACCCACCAAAACTGCTTCTTAATAAATAAAAGACATTCTTCCACAAAGCTGAGGGACCATCTTGGAAGAGAGAACAGAAAGATTCTAAGAGCCAAAGGTTAGAGAGAGCCAGAGTGGACCAGTGTAAACTGGTGTCTTCCAGACAAGATAGTACTGTCCCACTCATGAATTCATAGCACCTGTGGCCGCCTACACAAGACCTGCACAAGATCAACCCGTCAGCATTCCAGTGTGGAGTGAGGGAAGCTCAGGCTCCCACCCATAGCTGAGAAGCTATTGGTAGTTGATGGTTCCCATATAAGAGAGTCAGTTTTCTTTAAGTATGTGCCCTCTGGTAGGTCCATGATGCTCCAGTGGATAGCCCGCACCCACTAGAATATGGGCACAAATTAGAGATGATGGGCTATTTTAAAACAGAGGACACAAAAGTTTGGGAGTGGTGAGAGGTGGGATGTGTCTGGGTGGAGGTAGGGAATGAATATGATCAAAGTATATTGTAAGTAATTCTCAGGGAATAAGACAAAAAATGAGAAATAAAAGCTAATTTTTTAAAATGTATTTATTTACTATACATCCCAATCAAACCCCCCCTCCTGGTCCTACTCTCCCTCCCTACTACCTGATGCCCCCATCTCCTCTCCCCTAATCCTCAGAAAAGGGGGAACCCTCTGCCCACCAGCTCACTCCAGTACATTGAGTCACATCAGGACTGAGTGCATCCTCTTCCTTGGTGACCTGGCAAGGCAGCCCTGCCATAGGGAAGTGATCAAAAAGCATGCAACAGAGTGCTTGTCAGAGATAGCCCTTGTTCCCCTTACTAGGGGACCCACATGAAGACCAAACTGCCCATGAGATACAAATGTGTGGGGGCCTAAGTCTAGTCCATGCATGGTCCTTGGTTGGTGCTTCAGTCTCCCCAATCCCCCTGGACCCAGGTTGGTTGGCTCTGTTGGTCTTCTTGTGGAGCTCCTGTCCCCTCCAGGTCCTTCCATCCTTACCCCACTCTCCTATGAGGCTCTCTACACTCTGCCCAATGTTTCACTGTCTCAGCATCTATTTCAATCCATTGTTGGGTGGAGCCTCTCAGACGACAGTTATACTAGGCTTTGGTCGACAAGCATAGCAGAGTGTCGTTAATAGTGTCAGAGGTTGGCTTTCTCCTTTGGTGTGGGTCTCAGGTTGGGCCAGACATTGTTTGGACATTCCCTCAATCTGTGTTCTATCTTTATCCATGCACATCTTCTAGACAGGGTAAATTTTGGGTTGAAGTTTTTTGTGGATGGGCTGGTGTTCCTCTCCCTCCACTAGAAGTCCTGTCTGGTGAGAGAGTGTCATCTTCAGTCTCTATGACCCCTGCTACTAGGTGTCTCACTTAAGAGTCACCCCCATATCTTCCCAGAAGCCTACCCTATCTTAGGTCTCCAGCTTGCCTCAGAGATTTCCCCTCTCATGGTTGGTGAAGATTTTTCCCAATCTATAGGCTGCCATTTTGTTCTGTTCACAGTGTCCTTTGCCTTACAGAAGCTTTTCAGTTTTAAGAGGTCCCATTATTAATTACTGATCTTAGGGCTTGAGCTGTTGGTGTTCTCTTAAGGAAATTTTTTCCTGTGCCAATGAGTTCAAGATTGATTGCCACTTTTGTTTCTAAAAGACTTAGTGTTTCTGGTTTTATGTTGAGGCCTTTGATCCACTTGGACTTAAGTTTTGTGCAGAATTATAAATATGGATCTATTTGCATTTTCTGCATGTAGACATCCAGTTAGACCGACATCATTTGTTGAAAATGCTTTCTTTTTTTTCATTGTATGGTTTTAACTTCTTTGTAAAAATTCAAGTATCCATAGGTGTGTGGGTTTTATTTCTGGGTCTTCAATTCAATTCCATTGATCAACTAGTCTGTTTCTATGCCAATAAAATCCATTTTTATTACTGTTGCTCTGTAGTACACCTTGAAGTCAGGGATGAAGATACCTCAAGAAGTTCTTTTATTGTATAGGATTGTTTTAGCTATTCTGGTTTGTTTGTTTGTTTGTTAGTCCAGATGAAGTTTAGAATTGTTCTTTTTTTTTTCCAGACAAGGTTTCCCTGTATATCCTACACTGTCCTGGACTCACTTTGTAGACCAGGCTGGCCTCGAACTCACAGCGATCCGCCTACCTTGCCTCCCAAGTGCTGGGATTAAAGGCGTGCATCACCATGCCCGGCTAGAATTGTTCTTTCAATGTCTGTGCTGGTATTTTGATGGGAATTGCATTGAATCTATAGGTTGCTTTTGGTAAGATGGCCGTTTTTACTATGTTAATCCTACTAACCCATGAGCATGAAACATCTTTCCATCTTCTGATACCTTCTTCAGTTTCTTTCTTCAGAGACTTGAGGTTCTTGTCATACAGGTCTTTCACTTGCTTGGTTAGAGTTACACCAAGATATTTTATATTATTTGTGGCTGCTGTGAAGAGTGTTGTTTACCTAATTTCTTTCTCTACCCATTTGTTGTTTGTATACAGGAGAACTAATGATTGTTTAAGTTAATCTTGTATCCAGCCACTTTGCTGAAGGTATTTATTAGCTGTAGGAGTTCTCTGGTAGAAGTTTGAGGGTCACTTATGTATATTACCATATCATCTATGAATAGGGATGCTTTAAGTTCTTCCTTTCCAATTTTATTCCTTCATCTACTTTAGTTGTCTTATTGCTCTAACTAGAACTTCAAGTACTATATTGAAGAGATATGGAGAAAGTAGGCAGCCCTGTCTTGTTCCTGGTTTCAGTGGGATTGCGTTGAGATTCTCTCCATTTAATTTGATACTGGCTATTGGCTTGCTGTATATTACCTTTATTATGCTTTAGCATGGGCCTTGTATGCCTGAGCTCTCTAAGATTTTTATCATGAAGGGGTGTTGGGTTTTATTAAAGGCTTTTTCTGCATGTAATGAGATGATCCTATGATTTTTTAAAGTTAGATTATATGGTAGATTACACTGATGGATTTTCATGTACTGAACCAATCCTGCATCTTTGGATGAAGCCTGTTTGATCATGGTGGATGATGTTTTTGATGTGTTTTTGGATTTGGTTTGCAAGTATTTTATTGAGTATTTTTTTTATCAATATTCATGAGAGAAATTGGTCTGAAATTCTTTTTCTTAGGATGAGTCTTTGTGTCGTTTAGGTATCAGGGTAACTGTGGCTTCATAAAATGAGTTTGGCAATGTTCCTTCTGTTTCTACTTTGTGGAATAGTTTGTCATTTTGGTATTACCTCTTCTTTGAAAGTCTTGTAGAATTCTGCACTAAAGCAATCTGACACTGGGTTTTTTTGGTTGGGAGACTTTTAGTGACTACTTCTATTACCCTAGAGGTTATAGGACTTTTAAAACTGTTTACCTGATCTTGATTTAACTTCAGTAAGTGAAATATATGAAGAAAATCATTCATTTCTTTTAGATTATCCAATTTTGTGGAGTACATGTTTTTGAAATAAGACCTAATGATACTTTGGATTTCCTCAGTGTCTGTTGTTATGCCCCCCTTTTCATTTCTGATTTTGTTAATTTGGATATTATCTCTGCCTTTTAGTTGCTTTGGCTATGGGTTTGTCTGTCTTGTTGATTTTCTCAAAGAACCAGCTGTTGGTGTTATTGATTCTTTGTATTGTTCTCTTTGTTTCTAAGTTATTGATTTCAGCCCTGAGTTTGATTATTTCCTGCTGTCTACTCCTCTTGTGTGTGTTTGCTTCTTTTTGTTCTAGAGATTTTAGGTGGGTAGTTAAGTTGCTATTATAGGGGCTCTCCAATGTTTTATGAAGGCTCTTAGTGTTATGAACTTTCCTCTTAGCACTGCTTTCATTATGTCCCATAAGTTTGGGTGTGTTGTGCCTTCATTTTCATCGAATTCTAGGAAGTCTTTAATTTCTTTCTTTATTTCTTCCCTGACCTAATGGTCATTGAGAACAGAGTTGTCTGGCTTCTATGAGTTTATAGGTTTTCTTATGTTTCTGTTGTTGTTGAAATCTAGCTTTAATCCATGGTGGTCTGATAAGATACAAGAGGTTATTTCAGTTTTCTTGTATCTGTTGAGACTTGCTTTGAAACCAAGTGTGTGGTCAGTTTTCGAAAAGGTTCTGTAAGGTGATGCGGAGAATGTATATTATTTTGTGTTTGGGTGAAAGGTTCTGTAGATGTCTGCTGAGTTCATTTTATTCATGGTGTCTGTTAGTTTCATTATTTCTCTGTTTAGTTTCTGTCTCGATTATCTGTCCATGGGTGAGAGTAGGGTGCTGAAGTCTCCCACTATTTAATGTGTGGTTTAAACTTTAGTAATGTTTCTTTTATGTATGTGAGTGCCCTTGAAGTTGGGACATAGACACTTAGAATTGAGACATCATCTTTGTGGAATTTTCCTTTGATGAGTATGAAGTGTCCTTCCCCATCTCTTTTGTTTGATTTTGGTTGAAAGTCTGTTTTATTAGATACTAGAATGGCTACTCCAGCTTGCTTCTTAAATCCTTTTGCTTGGAAAACCTTTTTTCCAGCCTTTTACTCTGAGATAATATCTATCTTTGTTTCTGATGTGTATTTCTTATATGGTGAAGAATGATGCATCCTGTTTTTGCAGCCATTCTGTTAGCCTTTATCTTTTTATTGGGGAATTAAATCCATTGATGTTGAGAGATATTAATGAACAATGATCGCTTAATTCCTGTTATTTTGATGTTGGTGGTGGTAGAATGTATATGTGTGGTGTGTGTGCATTTCCCTTCTTTTGGTTTTGATGATATGTGGTTATTTATTTCCTGTGTTTTCCTGGGTATAGTTAGCCTCCCTGGGTTGGAGTCTTCCTTCTAGTATCTTCTGTAGGGATGGATTTGTAGATAGATATTGTTTAATTTGTTTTTGTGATGGAATATCTTGTTTTCTCCATCTATGATGTTTAAAATCTTTGCAGGGTATAGTAGTTGAGGCTGACATCTGTGGTCTCTTAGTGTCTGTAAGACTTCTTCCCAGGCCCTTCTGACTTTCATAGTCTCTATTGAGAAGTACGGTGTGATACTGATAGTTTGCCTTTTTTGTAACTTAGCCTTTTTCCCTTGCAGTTTTAATATTCTTTCTTTGTTCTGTACATTTATTCTTTTGATTATTATGTTGTGGGAGGAATTTCTTTTCTGATCTAATCTATTTAGTGTTCTGTAAGCCTCTTGTATATTTAAAAAGACAGAAAAAAAGAAAGACAAAAAAATCTTGCTGGGAAGAGGAGGGGGAGGGAAGATGGGAGGGAGTTTGTGGTGATAAAAGCATTACTCTCCAAAAGTGTGGCTTGCCTCTTCCTGCTTTCTCTTCATAGCAGTTCTGTTACCTGTCCATTAACTATTACTTTTCATCTCCAACTATGACTTGATTGTGTATTTTTTTAAAAGAAATTTTAAAAAAGAAATCCCCTAAAAAGACATGTTAGATGGTAGTTGGTGCAGTAGCTCAATCATGAGATGAGTTCAGTCCCACTGAGCCCCACTTAGGAAGGACAGAAGAAAGGAAGGAAGGAAGGAAGGAAGGAAGGAAGGAAGGAAGGAAGGAAGAAAGAAGGGGGCAAGCAAGCCCAGCAGAGTGGTACCTTTGTAATGCATTTTACTGGAGATAAGATGCATCCCTGGGTCCAGATGGTCAGTCTTGCCTACTTGATGAGTTCTAGGCAAGGGAGAGACCTTGTCTCAAAGAAAAGGTGAGGGAGTCTTAAAAAAAATGACACCTGAGAGAGGGAGGAAGGAAGGGAGGGAGGGAGGGAGGGAAGGAGGAAAGAAGGAAAAGAAAGAAATTCTATACCATGGAGTTTTAATCCTTCTTGTCTGGGGTAACCCTTCTTCCTCAGGGGCCTTTCCTGTCGTTTAGGAGTTAAGAAATCCAATTCTCTACTTTCTTTGCACTCAATAAGACACACTTGTCAATTATATGGTAGAATTTTATGAATTAGAAAAAGATGGCCCCTTCATATGATACTTTATTTCTGTCTATCTGAAAATTTTTATGAGCATCCTGGGAAATATATGTGGAGTCTTTGCACATTGTGCAACCTACACAACTGCACAGTTGTGAACAATGGCCTGACCTAGACTTGACCTTCAACTCTGCGTGTTCACAATGACCCAAACGTCTGCTTCACCATTCAGCTAAGACCCAAGAGACTGGTGACTGTGTCTCATCGCTTATCATCCGAGAGAGCCTAACACAAGAAACTCAGACGGCCATGTTGGTCTAGATTTGATGATGAACTGATGAGATAGTCATCAGTTTTTTAAAAATATATATATATTGATTCTTTTATTTTTAATTTTAAGATTTAATTTAATTTGTAGGTGGTATGGGCATGTACATGAGAGTGCATGTGCCTACAGAGGCCAGAGACATGAGTACCCTGAAGCTGGAGTGACAGGTGGTTGTAAGCACATGCACAAGTGTGCAAACACATAGATGCACCGACATGGGTGCTGGGAACAAAACTCAGGTCCTCTTGCCTGCCATGTATGTACTCTGGACTGCCGTTTCTCCAGCCTAAGAGTTCAGTTTCTGGTGTTGCGCAATAGCTAATCAGTTCGCTGAAAGGTACTTGAGAATATTCACTCCCGTGAGTGCTTGGAAATTCCTAAACCTATCCCAGAGAGAATAATGAGACCATCCATGTACCTGCAAGATAAGGCCTCACACTAAATTGTGTCCATTTTATTCCTTCATCTAAGTTCTGCGCTATATGTAGATTTAGAGAGGGTTTTAAAAAAAAAAAAAAAAAAAAAGGAAGTTATCTACAGCCCAGGAATTGAGGCTATGTGGAAATAAGGAGATTCCTGGGGAGCCTCACTCAGTATAAACACAGTTCATCCAAAGGCAGTGGGCAGGGGGGTGTGGGAGGAGGCTGACCCCAGGCTGCAGACAGGTAGTGGGCGGGGCGCTGTGGGAGGAGGCTGACCCCAGGCTGCAGACAGGTAGTGGGCAGGGGGGTGTGGGAGGAGGCTGACCCCAGGCTGCAGACAGGCAGTGGGCGGGGCGCTGTGGGAGGAGGCTGACCCCAGGCTGCAGACAGGTAGTGGGCGGGGCGCTGTGGGAGGAGGCTGACCCCAGGCTGCAGACAGGTAGTGGGCAGGGGGGTGTGGGAGGAGGCTGACCCCAGGCTGCAGACAGGCAGTGGGCGGGGAGCTGTGGGAGGAGGCTGACCCCAGGCTGCAGACAGGTAGTGGGCGGGGCGCTGTGGGAGGAGGCTGACCCCAGGCTGCAGACAGGCAGTGGGCAGGGGGGTGTGGGAGGAGGCTGACCCCAGGCTGCAGACAGGTAGTGAGCAGGGGGTGGTGGGAGGAGGCTGACCCCAGGCTGCAGACAGGCAATGGGCAGGGCACTGTGGGAGGAGACTGACCCCAGGCTGCAGACAGGTAGTGGGCAGGGGGGTGTGGGAGGAGGCTGACCCCAGGCTGCAGACAGGCAGTGGGCAGGGGGGGTGGGAGGAGGCTGACCCCAGGCTGCAGACAGGCAGTGGGCAGGGGGGTGTGGGAGGAGGCTGACCCCAGGCTGCAGACAGGCAGTGGGCAGGGGGCTGTGGGAGGAGGCTGACCCCAGGCTGCAGACAGGCAGTGGGCAGGGGGGTGTGGGAGGAGGCTGACCCCAGGCTGCAGACAGGCAGTGAGTTGGAAGCACCAATGTACTTTTCAGGTCCATGCTTATGAGTACACTGAGTTGAAGCCCAAGGGGGAGATATTTTAACAAATTAAATATTGATGGTGCTTTGCAAGATGCACAGTTAAAGGTAGGAACTGTATACTGACTAAGTATCCACCACACCAGGTGCTGTGTGAGACACATAAACTTAACACCATTCTTAACTATGGCTAAGGTAAATAGAAAGAAGTAAGAGACAGACGGAATTGGGAGGTACTCATATGAAATCAAATACTTGGAATTTTGTATTGAACAAAGCAGTTAGTAGCAGCAAGCTCTCAATTGGCCCAGAATAACTTCCTCAGAAATTAAAACCAAGTCACCTTGTTGCCCAGCTGATTAGGATCAAGGTGGGAACTAATATACTGAGGGCGTAGTGAGAGTCAGGCCAGTGCCTGTTCCCATCTGTGATGCCCTAAGGAGCTGCTGTTGGAACCCAGCAGAACCCATGACCTGTGACGTGGGATCTCTTTTTGTTCTGTGTGTTTCTTTGGAGCTGTTAGGAAGCCCTGACTGAACTGTGTCTGCAGTCCATTAGAGGGCTGTCAGGGCGCAGCCTGTAGCCCTACTGGGGTCTTTCGGAATTCCAGAGAAGTCAGTCAAGCAGAAAGTTTGGTCTCCAAGGCCTTTATTAGAAACAACTGGGAGGCAGCGCAGTGAGCGAGTGAGGTGCAGTCCTACAGAAACCCTGATGCCACAGAGTCCCCGTCCTCTGGGGAATCAAGCCTATTGCTGATGTGAGCAACTCATTGCTGCCCGAAGATATCCGTGATGGATGCCTGTGACAACATTTCACGTGGATATGGGGTTAGTGCTTGAAATATGCAGAAAATATGACTTTTCCGCATGGCTTGCATTTTTTTTCTTCAGCACATTTGTCCAAAACCCAGCTTATATAAACCGTGTGGACTAAAGCTCTGACATTTTAATTTTATGTCTAATCATACTCTCATGCAGAAAGCATTGCTGAATTCTAAAGCTTTATTTGAAACATGTTTTCCACCCATCTTTACTTTTTTGAGAATGCCACAAAGTATTTCTAGACAAATTGCTGGTGATGAAGTAATAGGCTATTAAATTTATAATACAGAATTAATACTGTCAGTGGTGGTATTTTTACCTTTCTATTTTTTTGGCGAGGGGAGACTTTTCAGGTCAAATTATTAATGCATGCCAAGAAAAATGTAGGAAAGAAAGGATTACTGTTCTTAATCCAGGTAAATGTCCTCATCTGGAATTGTGCAAATTACCATTGAACAGTTGTTATGTCTTTGTTATCCTCAATAAATAAAATAGGACTATTTTCCTCAAAATGAGTTTCTTGACACTTTGATCCTTGCCAGGATAGATGGTAGGACAACTTTTCTCTGTATAAGAAATCATTTTTCAATCTGTCATATCCTCAAAGCTTCAAATCCTGACTCCCCAGAATACATTGCAATTGACATTTTTTCTTTCTAAACATCCTACAACTAGTGAGGAATGGTGAGTCTAGAGCCATGCCTCAACATGGTTAGCGCTGCCTGAGCCTGCGAGCATGCTCACTGTGTCCACGGGAGTGAAGCCTGATTGTGGCTGACAGGGAAGTGTTTTGGTGGTTTGCTTTCTAGCAGTGCAATAAAGCCACCACATAGTGGCCAGAAACCACACACCAGACATTGACTTGTTAGGTTCTGTTTGTAGCATTATTATGTAAATGTGTTCTTTTCATGCATGGAGTTTGAGATATCTTCAACAAAGGAAGTTTTATTGTTGCTTTTGCTTTCTGCTTTCTGTTAGTATCAACATACAGATTTCCTACTATCATAGATGTTAAAACAATAAGTTGAATGTGAAGTAAAATTGATGAAATTCTCACTTGTAGACTAGGTCAGAATTTTCCTTCACTGGTGCCTGTTACTAGAACTGACTGGTGTTTCATGTTGTTTGGCTCAAACAGTGCTTTTAAAGGACATAAATTGAATTCCCTGTGTTTAAAAATTAGACCATGTCACACAAACTATTCTTTAAAAATCCAGTTTGGTAGTGTAGGACTTGCAGTTAGCGAGGTTGAATCATGGCTGGACTATTCCGTGGATCTGTGTAGTTTCTCATGGCCACTACTGCTCCTCATCATAGACAACCCACCCCCTTACCCAGCCACCATCTCCACAGCCTGGGCCCATGGTCACCACAGCTCACCCACCACCATCACCATAGCCTGGGCCCATGGCCACCACAGCTCACCCACCACCATCACCATAGCCTGGGCCCATCATCACCACAGCTCACCCACCACCATCTCCACAGCCTGGGCCCATCATCACCACAGCTCACCCACCCATCACCATAGCCTGGGCCCATCATCACCACAGCTCACCCACCACCATCACCATAGCCTGGGCCCATCATCACCACAGCTCACCCACCACCATCACCATAGCCTGGGCCCATCATCACCACAGCTCACCCACCACCATCACCATAGCCTGGGCCCATCATCACCACAGCTCACCCACCACCATCACCATAGCCTGGGCCCATCATCACCACAGCTCACCCACCACCATCACCATAGCCTGGGCCCATCATCACCACAGCTCACCCACCACCATCACCATAGCCTGGGCCCATCATCACCACAGCTCACCCACCACCATCACCATAGCCTGGGCCCATCATCACCACAGCTCACCCACCACCATCCCATAGCCTGGGCCTATCATCACCACAGCTCACCCACCACCATCACCACAGCCTGGGCCCATCATCACCACAGCTCACCCACCACCATCACCATAGCCTGGGCCCATCATCACCACAGCTCACCCACCACCATCACCATAGCCTGGGCCTATCATCACCACAGCTCACCCACCACCATCACCACAGCCTGGGCCCATGGTCACCACAGCTCACCCACCACGACCACAGCTCACCCACCACCATCACCACAGCCTGGGCCCATGGTCACCACAGCTCACCCACCACGACCACAGCTCACCCACCACCATCACCACAGCCTGGGCCCATGGTCGCCACAGCTCATCCACCACCATCACCACAGCCTAAGCCCATGGCCACTACAGCTTACCCACCACCATCACCATAGCCTGGGCCTATCATCACCACAACTCACCCACCACCACCACAGCTCACCCACCACCATCACCACAGCCTGGGCCCATGGTCACCACAGCTCACCCACCACCATCACTACAGCCCAACCACAGCCAGTGTTTTTTCACCTTTAGATATTACCTCCCTAGCCGCACAGGTAGTAGGATTTATTTATAAAGTGATTAAGAGTGTGCATGTGCGTGTGAGTGTGTGTGAATTTTAGGTTAAGTTTATCTTTTTAAAATAGTGGATATAGGTTGGGGCAGAGTAATTGCCTACCACAGAGGAGGCCTTGGTTCTCTAGGCACCTCTAAAATGTAAGTGAAAATAAAGGGTTAAAAATGGGGAAAAAATAAGCAAACCTGACCAAAATCATTAAAAATTAGCCCTGCCATGCACATTTGAGTAGGTTTTTTTGTTTGTTTGTTTGTTTGTTTTGTTTTTTAAGTTTCTTACTGCTAAACTTTTAGTTTAAAAAAAACACACATGATTTTGGGGTAAAACAGTTTAAGCTACAAATTTAAGCTTCGAATACCATAGTGTTATACATTTAAAATGGAATAATCATTTGACTCCTTTTTATTTTTTAAACTTTATTTTTATTTCATGTATATGAGTGTTTGCCTGCATGTATGTCTGTTTACCACAAAGGAACCTGGAGGCCAGAAAATAGGCCAAGTCTCATCACAGGAATTACAGACCACTGCAAGCCAATGTGGGTGCTGGGAACTGAACCCAGGGCCTCTGCAAGGGCAGTGAGTACTTCTCACCACTGAGCCATCTGTTACTATAAAAACACAAATTTCTAAACTAATGTGTTAAAATCTGTCCTTGAGGTTAACTATTAATGAAGGTTTGGGTTTATTAATGAAATAAACCCAAGTCAAACTTTATACACCTGTTACTCTGTCTCCCTCCCTCCTTCCCATCTTCCTTCCTTCCCCAGTTCCTCTCTTCGTCACCCTTACCTTACTACCATCCTGACTTTTTATGAATCTTAGAACATAGCTCTTGACCACATTACACTAAATAGTCTTCCATAATAATAGCCAGGCTTACACTGAGCCTCACATAATGAGTGAGTTCAGAGAAGGGGAGAACACAGGTGAACCTCGAGGTCGATTTCTCTGTAAATCAGGAATTCCAACACCAGTGTGTGTACATACTGCTGAGACTGGCTCTTCAGCATCTAACATTTGCCTGAAGCCACCAAAAATATGCTTGGCCTGCATCTGCTTTTGTTAGGAATCAATCTCTCAATCTCTTTCTCTCTCTCTCTCTCTCTCTCTCTCTCTCTCTCCCTCTCCATCCTCTCTCCTCTCCCCCTCCTCCTCCATCTCTCTCTCTCTCTCTCTCTCTCTCTCTCTCTCTCTCTCAATCCCAATCTTCCTCTTCCTCCTCCTCTTCCTCCTCCTCCTTCTTCTTCTTTCTCTCTCTCCCTCCCTCCCTCCCTCCCTCTCCCTCTTCCCCCCTTTCCCTCTCCCCCCCTCTCTCTGCCCCCTGTGTGTGTATTGGTTGATTGTCTCATATCAACTTTGAGCAGAATGAATCTTCATTCTTATTGCTAACCTGAGTTAATGGTTAAAGAAAGCATGTGACTCAGGGACAAGTGTTACATTGTAATTGTTGCTGAGAGTTGGCCTGACCAAAGAGCATTGGAATTTCAAGACTAAGCAAATCCATAAACTGCACTTAGATGCACTATTTTGCATTATTAGAAGATTTTATGTCTTTTCTTCTTATGGATAATATCCTTAATCAAGGCTTTTGCCCCACCATAGCACCTATAAAAACAAAAACAAACAAACAAAAAAACAGAGTTTTGGTATATTTTCTCTTAAAGTTAATTTTTAATAATTACATTTTAATTAAAGAACAATAATTGTATATCTTTAAAAGTAAAATGTGATGTTTTATAGAATGATCAAGTCAAATATCTGTCAGCTTACCAATATATTTTGTTAAGAACATTTAAGAAATATTTAACCATTTAAAATAATGCAATATATAATATTAACTGTGACCACTACATTATGCAAAAGAACACTAAAATATATTCCTCCTAGCTAATGGAAACTTTGTGCACATGGTATATTAATTTTGACTTAAAAATAAGTAAATACCACGGCTATTGTGATCCCGTGCCTGTCTCTGGAGTCTCTGTGTAACCCTGTATGAGCTCAGCCTTCATTTATGAAGTACAGCAGTGGCTATCTCCTGGGAGTAATTATTCCATGTAGAGTTCTCCACAGAATAGTCATCATTGGCCTGGAGAAATGACTCAACTTAAAACCACATACTGCTCTTGGAGAGGGCCCATGTTCAGTTCCCAACACCCACACCAGGCACCTCACAACCCTTACCTGTAACTCCAGCTCCAAAGGCACCCAGTACCTCTGCTATCCCAGGGCACCTACACCCCTGTGCACATACCTACAGGCAGACACATGCATACACACATGCACATACATAATTTTTAAAATATTATGAAACAAATTTTATAAAAAAAGAATAGTCACAATTATTAGCTATATTTTATATCATACATAAGAATACCTTTTATTTTTAAAATATTACAACATTAATAATTCTCTTATCACTGTAATTCTCCATCCTAATTTTTATTGGCTGTCCACTACTGCCGAATCCTTAGACTGTTCTGGTTTTCTGCTATGGAAAAGTAATTTTGTAATGATAGGTTGGGACTCTTTACAGTTTTTTGGGGTTTTTTTTGTTGTTGTTGTTTTGTTTGTTTGTTTGTTTTACTACCTTAAGACAGATTCCCAGATACAGGTCAGAGAATCTAAGCAGTTCAGTGTTCACAAGATGATTATGAGGTCATTTTCTACACAGAGTCTATCGGTTTCCAGCCAGTCACGATGTAGAAGGGTGACGAATCAGCCACTTCCGGTCAGTCCGATGTAGTCATGTCAGGTGCTTCCAGTCAGTCCGAGCCTCGTGTGGGAAGTGGCACTGCTTCACCTCGCCTTAGCACCCACTCTGTCTTGCCTTTCTTCTGCTATGACTGGTGGAAGTGGACTTTTCCCTACTTTTCGTATTTGTGGCCAATTACTTACTACTAAACAGTAAGCGTGAGTTTCCTTTGCAACTGGCGAATACTCCTGAGCCATCTGTTAATAAGGAAAGAATAGTGTGTCTGTCCTTGGACTTTCAGTCATGCCTTCACCCACAGAACCCAGTTATCACAGAAAACAGCCTGTATCCCGGTTTTCCTTCATATTTGTGAAGCTACTTTTAAAAATCACACCAGGGCTGGCTTCATTTGTGTGCTCTTAAATCACAGGGCAATTGCATATGCAAATGGAGTGGGGTCACTGGGAACCACGGGGCACTTCCTCTACCCAGCCTAGGAAGTGCAGATACCAAGTTAGCTCCTGTGCTCTTCCACAGCTTGACAGAAGCCAAGCTAGAACCCAATTCCACCCTCTCAGCCCAGTGCCCTGCTGTCCTCTGCAGCCTTGTAGCCCAGAGTTCCCCAAGGGGACTTCTAGTTTTCACCCTCAGTGACATTTTGAACAACCAAAGAGCAGGGAAGTCTTTTAGGCTAATTCCAATATCCCTTACTCCACAGCAAGTTCATGAGCCAGCCTCACACTTTCTAACTGAGAATTCCTTTAAGGACAATGAAATGAGGAGCTGAAGACAGCAAGCATTACACACCGGCCCCATGATAAGATGGTCCTCTGATTGGCTGGGAGGAAAGAAGTGACCGGTTCTGTAAATATTTCCCACTGAGTTTTGCTTGGGAGATCCCATGTCTGAATGAGAGGCATCGTTAGTCTCTGAACTACTGGGTGCCTAGAAAACATATGCTTTTCTCCTGGTTTTCCTTGCACCCCCTTTTTTTTTCCTGGCAAGGTACCTAGTAATTAATCAGCAGCCTCTATAAACATTCTCTGTCTTGGAGGGTCAAGTAGCAAAGAAGCCATGAGCCTCTGGCCAAGCAAGCCTCCAACCCTAGGCATGCATGCTGAAGGAAGGCCTCGGTCGTAACTGTAGTTTAGTTACGCCTGGCACAGACCTGCAGATATGCTGTGTAGACGCTTTTTAAAAACTATGATCTCTATAATCTTTCACATTTTGATTATTAAATTTTACTCTGGCAGTAAATTTGGCCCTAAGCTAGTTGTTCATTAGGCAATGGTTATTGGTAAAACATCAACTAGAAGCAGTTGAGCTGGGCAGGCCTCTGGTTAGAGATATATGGAATACCTCAGCCTATTTTTGCTCATTTAAATAAATCCTACTCTGCAGTCATGCCATTAGCTGCTGCCCAGACACTGCCAGTCTGCTCAGGACAGCTCATATTTCTCCCATATTGCATATGCAAGTAAGCACATCACAGTAGCATATTATTTTATTACTTTACTAAATAAATATCTTATTCTGTGTAAAGACTTGGTAGATGGGCTGAGGAGATGGTCAGATCCCTAGCACCCACTAGAAGCAAGGCAGTGGGTGTGGTGGTGCACATCCGTTTCCCCGCACCAGCAGATCCCAGGGGCTCACTGACCGCTGGTCTAGTTAAAATGACAAGCTCCAGGTTCAGTTAGACTGTGCCCCAAAAGCTAGAGTGGAGGGCTTACCGCCTGGCTCAGCAGTGAAGAGCAGAGGACCTGAGTGGTTTCCCAGCACCCACACCAGCCAGCTAACAATAACCTGTAACTGTAGCTTCAAGGGATCTGGCACCTGTGAGCTCTGCAGGCGTCTGCACTCATGTGCACATAGCCACATAAAATCACACACATAATTTAAAATAAGGTGAACATTTTAAATAATATGGTGGGGAATCATAGAGGAAGGCACCCAACGTCAGCTCCTCTGGTCTCTATATGCACAAGCAAGCATAGTGTGTGTACGTGCATGCGCACACGCACACATATACACCACCTTGATAGAAAATTTTCACGTTCCCTTAAAACAGAAAAGATACCGCTGGATAAATGGATAAGTTTAGAAGTGCTTTGGAGTTCTAAATTCTTTTAAAGAGGAAGAGGGGTATATTTGTTTCACAAAACTGATAACTTTTGTGGCAGTTGCTACAGCTCAGTGCATGCCGTATATTTTAAGTCTTTATTGCAGTCATATCCTTTTGGCTTGAAGCAATGAAATGATTTCCCACATGACATTTCCCCCCACTTCCATATTAAAGTTAGATTATTTATGAAGCTGTGGCTTAGCAACAAAGGAAAAGGAAATCTGTCCTTTCTGACCTCCAGGCAAGCAGTGTGTACTACAGTAAGAACCTTGGGCTGGGGAGGAAATGCACTTAGCTGGAACACCAGTGTTGTCAGAAGAGTAGATCAGAGGGCACATGCATGAGCCACTGTAACTTCGTGTCACCTGTGTGACGAGTAGGGCTAGCTAGGTGTCCCTGCTGTGCTACATTCCCTCATGCTTTGGGAGCGGAGTTGCTTGGCTGTGAAACCTCCATCGCCGGGGAATGCTGTAATAAGATGCACTGGTGTGTGCTAGCACGGCTATACAGTACCCTTTTTTTTTTTTTTTTTTTTTTTTTACTAGTCATCTATCCTTTTCCAGTTGAAATCTTTATTTGTCCAGTTTTGTAAGAAACCGGTGATAGTTTGTAAAGGTGCTGGTCTTCATGCCTTTCTAAGGTTCTGAACACAGTAAGCTGGTGGTTTTCTTGAGCTATTTCTATCTTAGCACAGAAATTTTAAATACATTTTTATACCTGCATTAAACTCAATTCTTAATTGAATAGACTTGATTTTATATTTAATATTCATATTTGTTTATAGAAAATCTTTCTTTAATGTTTTAGAACCAAACTGCCCAGTTGAAAATAGATTTGGTAAACATTTCTCCCACCTGGTTTATTCTCTGCAAAACTTCCATTCAAATACATAACCTTCCCAGGAAGATTATACAAGAGAAAAGATTAATGCAAATGAGAGAGTCTGGGGGATGGAATCATATGAACATCCAACTGATTTAAAGTGAAAACCTTGGATATAAAATTGTTATTTTGTTTTAAATAAGTCACCAGAATGCCAGGCATAGTCATATTCAAATGTCACTGTGGCATCCACATCAAGGGTCATTACACAGACATTAAATGATCTCTGTGAAGAATTAATGACATAGCAAACTGCTGTGTCCACTGTTTCTCTGGAGGACACAGTGTCTTACAGTTTCCTCTGGATAACAGGACCTAAAAACTCAGCTAAATATTAAAATCCATATTGCACTATGTATCTTTCTTTTATGATTGCTATTTTGAGTTCTCCAATGCCTGAATTCATTAAGGAATGAGCCTACAGAAGGAACAACTCATATGTCAAATTGCTCCTTGACCCTGAGGCCACAGCAGCAGACCATGGCTCAGCAGTGAGAGCCCAGCAATATGAGTCATTCTTGGAAGAATAAGACATAACACAGGATAAAAGGATGAAGACAAGAAAACAAGTCTCAAAAAAACCTACATACAGACTCTGTCCCAAGATAAAAGTCCTTAACATAGAAGCACATGGTGGATCTGGGATTACTCTGTATTTTAGAAAGGATGAGCACAGGATAGAAGAGAAACGGAGGGCAAGTGTGAGGCGTGTGGCAGGGGAGAAATCATAGCTGTCATCGAAGGCCTCGGTCAGCAGCTCGGGTCTTTGCCCTGCAAACAACAAGAAACCATTAGACATTTAAAGCTGCAAATTTACATGAGCTTCGTAGTTTAGACATACTCCTCTGGTGGTGGTGTGGAGAAAGCGGGAGAAGTGAGACGCGAAAGCAGGTGCTAGTCGGCATAAGCCTGAGCTGCTGCGACAGTCACAGGTGATGAGGAGGGCAGAGTGCAGTGCAGACTTGGGTCCAGCAGCCTGCTGGGTGTGCCTGATGAAGGAGGACGAGCCAGGAGGAGCCCTGGGCCTGGAGGCATTGGAGGGGATGCTGGGAGTTGATGAGCAGACCTATGGGATATATTTTAAATGTATAGATTTTAAATCATTCTCGGCTTTCTTTACCTTCCTCCCAGCTTTTCCTTGCTTTCTATCGTTTCCTGTACTTTCTGCCTTCTACTTTATTCTCTCCTTTTCCCTCCTGTCCTTCCAACCCCGTTCTTCCTTCTCCCATCCCTCCCTTCTTTCCCACACATTCACTAAGTAAACTTAGGAAGCCCTCCCTGGATACCAAGCACTACCCCAGGTTCATTTTCCGTGGTCAGTTTCTGTGCGCCTTCTTTCATCATGGAATAAAGTCGTTTTTACAGCCATAACTGCCAAGTGTCTCTACTTAGGACACAGGGAGTGAGGCAAAGACATAAAAATCTGTAATTTCTTTCAAATTGCACTGAATAATACATGTTTTTTTTATATTGGAACTGTTACTAATGGCAATTTTCTTTGTAGGTAGTGCCATAATTTCTGTTATATTTCTAAAAGAAAACTTGAGAGCCTCGGATTTACTAGGTGAGTAGCCATTTAATTCATGTAATTATAGCACCTCTTGATCAATAAATACATGCTACCTATAAAATTACATTCTGAACAGAAAAATTAATGAGATAGATGCAAATCTCATTTAGGGATGAGCATTTTGTATGGAAGCCACTGCCTCTTCTCACACAGAGCTTCCATTTGCAGCATGCCTGCTGCTGGTGGTATTGCCTAGAGTAATTTTGCAATATTGTTATTTTGCAATATTGTTGTTGCTAATGTCATGATATGAGCATAATAAGGTTCAGGGAAAGCACCTGTGTTACCTATTAGACTATTCTACTTGAAAGTTTATATTTGCTATATTATTCTATTTATACTGCCTAAAAGTAAAAGACACAAGCATTAGTTCTACCAAGTGAGTACCTATCATATTTAACACCTTCTAGAGCTAAAATAGAAATTTTCTCTTTAAATTTTTATTTCGAGCTTCTAGGAAGATGGCTCAGTCGGTACTGTTTTCTGTGCAAGCATAGGGACCTGGATTTGGATCCCCAAAATTCATAGGAATCCTGACTTGGTGGTATGTCACTGTAACCTTGGTACTGTGGAGGCTGTGGACACAGAGAGGTGGCTCCTGGGGGCTTCCTGACCAAACAGTCTAGCTGATCAGAAACCCCCAAGTTCAGTGAAGTACCCTCTTGAAAAATAAAGGATTCCACACCTAGGCTCAGGAAGCATTGTGGGGAAGAAAACAGAACCATCTAAGAGCCAGAGGGTCAGGGAGTTTGCTGTGAACGTCAGAAGCAGCACCCAGGAAGTCTCACCGACACGACTGCCCAAACATGAGCTGAACAAGGATGACATCAGTAGACACACCAAAGTAGGCAGGAAACACCACAAGGCCTCAACACCACGGGCCACTAAGGAATGCTGTGAGCTAAAGAAGAGACAGAGACATAGAGACAGAGAGAGAGACCGAGAGACCATGAATTAGAAAGAAAGCAGGAAAGAGCATATGGAAGGGTTTGGAGGAAGGAAAGGGATAAGAGAAATCTTGTGATTATATTATAATCTGAAAAATAAAGGAGAGAGCCTACAGGAAGACAAGCACATGTTGACCTTTGATCCCCCACCATGCAACCACCACATAGGCATATACCACTCATAAATAAGCATTTACAAATAAAACCAAAGTAAGTTTCTTTCTTTGGAAATACAGTTATCAATGGAAATTAACAGTGACTTTACTGTTTATAATAAATATTTATATTATGTAGCAAAGCTCTCTTGTATTCATTGTACCTTTTTGCTTTTGTTAGGAACATTATTTATGAGAATTATAGAGGTCCGTGTCTCTTTCCTTGACAAAGCCTGCTTTACTTCTGCTGATATATAATAGAAACGGATACTTTGTGCATTTAAAACAAAGAACACCTACCCTCTTGCAGGGAGGTTTGTTTTTGTTTTTTAATGTGAGCCCTGAATTTGACATTAGTCTTGGTATGTTGAGCATTTCTCCCTCGACCCCTGATCCAGTTTCCCTGGAGTATAGCATCTTGAAAGTGTCCTCGCTTTTTCCTTTCCTCTTTGGTTTAATTCTTCTGGTGTAATCTTTAGTCAACATTGTCAAATTTGTCATGGCTAAAACGTTTTTCTAAATGCATTCATATGAGATTGTATCTTTTCCAACATATTATTTTTATACATCCTTTTTATATGTTGTTGTTTATAGAATCATTTGGAAAAATCATAGGAAATCAGAAATAAGAACAACCAATGCCTGGGTTTTAAAAGCTAAAGAGTTCGGTTTTATATTATTTTTCTTATTTGTCAACTGTCACAACGAAACTGCAAATCCTTTCATCTGACACCTGCCATCTTTGGTAGTTTGGTGGTTACTGACTAAATTTACCCAATTTAATAAGATCATATAAGTAATAGAGGCTTTCCTATCTTGACTATAACTAGTGAAAGTGTCTTAACTAATAGGGATAAAGAGATAATTATGGCTGAATAATTGTCTCTCTAGTTTTCTTTCTGTGCTGTGATTAATAAGGGGGATAGTTTCCTTGGATCACAGACCATGCTGCAGTTCGTTGCTGCATGGAGGCCACAGCAGCAGGAACGTGAAGCAGCTGCTCACGTCCATAGCCAAAGCAGAGAGTAGGAACATGCCTGGGTGCTCACCACCCACTCTCTCCACTCTCACACGAGCGCAAGTCCTCCCAGTATAATTAGGACAGGCCCGCAGACATGCCCCAGGCTAACCTGATCTAGACAGTGCTTCACCGTGACTCTCTCCCTGGGGAGTCTACCACTGTGTCAAGTTGACAGCTAAAACTATGCACCACAATCCCTGACTACAAGTGACTACAACCTTCATGATAAAATAAGTCAATAAATATATTTTAAATAAAAATAACAATATGCAATACACTGGTGTGGGCTTTTCAAACACTGTTTCTGAGCTCAGGCCTTCTGACATATGCGATGGGCAAATCTTCACTGTCAGGTCTGCCCTCTGCACTGTAGGACTACAAGCCTTTTATCCACTAGATGCCTCTTATACCCTCAACCACAATAGCACAAGAGCTGTCTTTGGCCATAACTGAATGTGTCCTGAGGGCAAAACCACCTCACCTTGAAAAGAGCCCTAGCTCTGGCTCGAAATGATAACAGAGGTGACATTTGAGTTGCCTATCAGCTAGATGGGACTGGGATAGACTGGCGTAGACCGGATGAAGGATATAGAGGAGGGCACTCAGGAACTAACTAACCAACCCAAGGAGTGTGAACATAGAGTGGGGAAGGTGGAGCTAGACACATGGCTTAGCAGCTAAGAGCACGTGTTGCTTTTGTGGAGAACCCTGATTCAAGTGCCAGCACCCGTGTAGTGTCTTACAACCATCCATAGCCATCCAGTGCCAGGATATCTGATATCCTTTTGTAAGGCACAGATATAAATGCAGGCAAGATGTTTACAAGCATAGAGTAAATAAAATTTTAAATTTTTTTTGAAAAATAAAATCATTCATATTACATCTCAGTTGCTATCCCATCCCGTGCATCCTTTCATTCCTCCCTTCCTCCCACTTTTACCCCATTCCCCTTCCCTATGACTGTGACTGAGGGGGACCTCCTCCCCATTAAAAAAAAAATAGTAAAAATAAGTAAAGTAAGTTCCTCTTTATGCCCGTACTGCAGCTGGTTCCTAAAGAATTAGGGAGAAAGCAAGTGAAAGTCCTAACTATGGGGAATGGTAAAAATAAAAACATCAGAATACTTAGATGACTTCATTGTATCTTTTTTTTTTTTTTTTACTTCATTGTATCTTAATATCTAAAGTAAAACAAAACAAAACAAAAAAATAAAGATGAACTGAAGATTACTAAAAGTAAAAGATCAATCTTCCTCCCGTGGACTCAACTTTGCTATGTGTGGCCAGTGTAGTATTGAGAAATACAAATATCTTTCACTATAACTGACACGATCACTATGATCACCATCATTCCCAAGAGATTTCCAAAAGGTAATGCTAAAAATGTAACACAAAGGATGAGAACGCCTACAGCACCACACATCAAGAAAACAGCAAAACAAACAGACTTCCAAGATGGTGGCAGCAAGGGTGCACCATATCTGAGTGGCAAGTGGTCAGAAACTACATATGCAGTGAGTAGCCTGACAGCTGACTCCAAACGCCAGCTTTAGTGTTTCCCAGGCATAAGGGAATATTCTGGGAGCTGGAGAAGGTTTGCCACCCTCACCTGACGCTTCCTGACTGGCCAGCACCTCCAGCCCACAGAAAGCATCTTCACCTGCACCTGCCCAGTGCCTCCCTCTTGTCCAGTGTTTCTAACTCCCACCCACCCAGCGCCTCTGGTCTGCCCAGTGTTTCTAACCCACACCCACCCAGCACTTCTGGCCTGCCCAGCACTGCCAGCCCACTCGAGTGCAGGTCCACAGTTCCAGGGTTGCTCCTCTCCAATAATCAGATGTCAGATTTCTCCTAGTGCCCTGAGGGGTCACAGCAACCTCCAATCCATGGTTGACCCCACTGGTCCCCAGGAGAGATTGACTGAACAGTACTAGTATACAGGGTCTCAGAGTCCAAAATAGCATAGCCCAGCTGAATCTGACATCCACAGGCACAGCGTCTGCTCGGCAAGAAACCCACTGCTCCAAAAATGCCCCTATTCGTGTTCCTCCGATCTTTCCCGGCCACTCTGAAGAGGACTCTGCACTCGGCAGACATGCAGATCCAGCCTTTGGTACAGATCTACTAGCTGTCTTGAGGAGACCGGCAGAATATCATTGGATCACAAATGACAAATGGGCTGAGAAAGAAATTAGGTAAACTGCACCATTCACAAATAATATAAAATATCTTGGTGTAACTCTAACCAAGTGAGTCAAGGTCCTGTATGACAAGAACTTCAAGTCTATGAAGAAAGAAACTGAAGAAGACATCATAATATGGAAAGATCTCCCATGCTCATGGATCGGTAGAGTTAACATGGTAAAAATGGCCATCTTACCAAAAGCAATCTACAGATTCAAAGAAATACCCATCAAAATACCAACACAGTTTTTTACAGACCTTAAAAGAGCAATTTTAAACTTCATATGGAAAAACAAAAAAAAACAGAATAGCTAAAAAGCAATAAAAGAACTTCTTGAGGTATCTCCATCCCTGACTTCAAGCTGTACTACAGAACAATAGTGATTTTAAAAAATTGCATGGTGGTGGCATAGGGATAGACTGGTGGATCAATAGAATCAAATTGAAGACCCAGAAATAAACCCACCTACCCATGAGCACTTGGTTTTTGACAAAGGAGCCAAGACTATACAGTGGAAAAAAGACAGTATCTTCAGCAAATGATGTTGGTCTAACTGGATGTCTACATGTAGAAAAACGACGCTTTCTCAGAAAATTGGAACTAGCTCTACCTCAAGACCAAGCTATACCACTACTGGGTATAGACCCAAAGATGCCCCTCCATACAACAAGGACCCTTGCTCAACTGTGTTCATAGCAGAACTATTTGCAATAACCAGAACCTGGAAACAACCTAGATGTCCCTCAACCAAAGAATGGATAAAGAAACTGTGGTGCATTTATACAATGGAATACTACTCAGCTGTTAAAAACAAGGAAATTGTGAAATTTGCAGGCAAATAGATGGAACTAGTAAAGATCATCCTGAGTGAGGTAACCCAGACCCAGAAAGACACACAGAGTATATACTCATTTATAACTGGATTTTAGCCAGATAGCACAGGATTAACATGCTATACAATGCACAGACCCGAAGAAGATAAGTAACAAGGAGGATCCAAGGGAGGACACTGAAAACTCACTCAGAAGGAGAAATAGAACAGACAGAGGGCGTGGTTGAAGAAAGGGAACAAGATAGGAAAGGGAGCATGGAAAGATGTAAGGGTGGATATCAGACCTTGGGAGAACGGGGATGGGAAGACAGAAGGCCTGTAGAGAAAGAGAAACCATGGGCAGGGCCATCTCTGTGACAAGCTGGAGGCCTAAGTCAGAGCAGGCTCCTGGGAGGACATGAGGGGGACTCTAGCAGAGACTCCTACTAGCAGGGGTCATAGAAACTGAAGAGCATTCACTTCAGCTAGATAAGACTCTTAGTAGAAGGAGGGGAACACCAAAACCACAAAAACGTCAACTCAAAGTTTACCCTGCCTACAGGATGTGCAGGGATAAATACAGAGCAGATGGAGCAGAGATTGAGGGAATGTCCAACCAATGCCTGGCCCAACCCAAGACCCAGCCCTTGGGAGGCAGCTCACCCCTAGCACTATTAATAATACTCTGCTATGCTTGCAGACAGGAGCCTAGCAGAGTTGTCCTCTGAGAGGCTCCTACCAGCAGCAGTTGAAACCAGATGCTGAGGCTCACATCTACATTTTGGGCAATTCAGAGGGAGTCCTGTGAAAAAGTGGGGCAGGGGGAGAGAAAAGAACCTAAAGTGACAGGAGCTCCACAGGAATACCAACAGATCCAGCTAACCGGGGCCCAGAGGGGCCTGCTGAGACTAAAGCACCAATCAAGATCATGCATGCACTGGACCTGGGCTACAAATGTAGCCAATGGCAGCTCAGACTTTATATGGGTCCTCTAATAATGGGAACAGGGCTGTCTCTGACGTAGACTTTGTGGCCAGCTGGCCAGGTTTTTGATCATTTCCCCCTGGCAGGGCTGTCTTGCCAGGCCACAGGGGAAGAAGATGTGCTCGGTCCTGATGAGACTTGATGAGCTAGGGTAGATGAGAAGTGGGGGGAGGGTGTCCCTTTTATGAGGAATAGGAGAAGAGGAAAGGGGGAGAGAGAGGGAAGGTGAGACTGGGAGGAGAGGAGGGATGGTGCTACAACCAAGATGTAAAGTGAATAAACAAATAAAAAAATACTTGAATTCCAGAAACAAAACAAAACAAAGCCACGCATTAGTTTCCATGGCCATTTGGTGGGTGTGTGAGTAGCAGCTGGCAGCTCTAAACATTTCTTTTTACCGGGTACTGTGTTGTGTTTTACATGGAATATATTGTTTAAAAGTGAGAATAGGGGCTGAGCATGGTGGCACACACCTTTAATCTCAACAGAGGAAGGAAAATTGCTGTGCGTTCAAGGCCAACCTGGCCTACAAAGTGAGTCCAGAACAGCCAGGGCTACACAGAGAAACCCTGCCTTGAAAAAGAAACAACAACGAAAAGTGAGAATAACTAATTTCTAGAACCAAAATCTGGATCTAAGGGTGGTTAGGTAACTTTCCCAGGGTGACATCATTGGCAGATGACAGGGCTCCATTCTAAGCCTGACAAACAGGGCCGTTAGTCTAGGATGTGCCTCTAAAGCCATATGATGTGTGAGGTGATTTAAGTTCTTCAAGCCAAGTTCCTCATCTTTAAAAGATTTATTACCTACCCCACAGAATTAAAGAATGCATGTATTAGAATTCTTAGAACAGGGCTTGTCACCTAATAAGTACTCAAAAAAATGTTAGCCATTACTTTGATAACTACAACAAGCACTGCCACACCTGCAGTTCCTCAAAGGAAGTCTCCTGCTGCTCTAGTCTGTGTTTGCCTTTCTCACTGAAGGCTTCTTGAGTGGAGAAGGTCACTCTTACCATTGTTTCAGGCCACAGTTGAAAGTGATCGGTTCCTTAAAATTACAGACAGGAAAGTAGGCCAGGCCATGTGTTCTCTACCCTTCCTTCAGTAAGCAATGTCATGAGAGTAACACTCGCTAGGGTGTAATAGGTCACTTTACACTGGGGACGTCCAAGGAAGGCCTTTCCCTGCCTCACAGTAGAGTGCGTACTTTCCTTACGCCTTCATTCCTAATGTCTTGAGAAAATGTGGCTCTTCCTGTTAAAAGCTAAGAATGTGGGTTCTCTCCCCCCCCCCTTTACAGGAACTAAAACCAAACAGGGCAAAGAGTAGCTAGTGGTGCTTTAAAGGTTAGCATATGTGCATGCTAAAAATTAAATCGTCAAAATGTGAGAAGGAATAGCATTTATTTTCCCCTGCTTCAAACAAATGAAAGTTTGTTCTTCCTGATGGAGCAAGTGGAGATTTGAGGCCATGTGGAAAACAAGCTGAACTAATTCATTGCCAAGTCAGAAAATGACCTCACAAAAGCCTTGTCTGAAAGGACTCGCCAACCATTATTAACTCACTGACAGGCTTTGGCTCCTGCTCTGATTCTTAGTGGATTAATAATTTTAAATTATTTTAATGATTATTTTTCCTTTAAAAAAAAAAAGACTCCTCTCTTTCCTTTCACCCAGCCAAAAGCTACAGTGTTTTCCTCTTCTCCCTCAGTCTGTGAGAACCACATTAATTTAGGGCCAGCTAATATCATCATCAAAATACAAATTATAGTAAACTCAGCAGCACTCCTCAGAGAGAAGCAACTGGATTACTTCAAGTACCTACCAATGCTTAAGACCAAGACCACTGATTTTCCTCCTTTTCACCCCCTGTTCCAAGACCAGCATGGTCGGGTTCATTTGTCTTCAATAGGAATCCAGCCAAGTGAAGTGTCATTCTAGTTGAGAGGACAGATGATTTCAGGGCAGCCTCAAGATTGGGAGCCTTTCTGATGGTGAGCCCAGGGGTACTTACCACTTGAGCCTGAGGGAGCAGGACTAGATTGCTCCTCCAGTATTGAGTCCAGTTCATTATTCCAGTATTCCAAGAAAGTAATCCTTGGATTCTCATCAATCAAGAGATAAGTGCAGTGCCCAAAAGAATTGCATGGAGTCAGGTTAGCTGAAAAATTTAAAACGCAAGGCTCTCAGAAGTTAGAAGGCTAAAGTTTTCTAAAGGAAGGTTAGGGAACAGGACTATCAGCTGCAGACTGATGCGTCTGTCTTCATGTGGTCCATGGAGAAGCCAGGGAGCAAGCACACCTGGACTCCCCGGTCCTTCCGTTTCATTCATGCTTTGTTCCCATCCGTGAGCATCTCTGGGAGACCTGTAGCCTCCTGAGACACAACCTGCATTTTCACGTCAGGCCCATTAAATGTCAAGCACTTCCCAAATATAAACTTCCCCCCAAAACACTACTTCAGAGCTATGTAAATGGTCAAATATATCTAGAAACTAAGGCAGCTTTGCTCTCTACTAGGTGATTCATAGTAAACATCAACATGTTGGCACATCTGAGAGGTCTCCCAGAAAAAGAACCACTCCGGAACTTCCCAAATGTATTTGATGTCTTAGAAATGTTTGTTAGTGGGGAATAAATCTCTTTAAACTTGTTCTAAGGAAGACCCATTTGGAAATGCTCTCCTAAAGGAAATTTAGGGTTAAAAATAGCCTGAAACTAGTCAAGGATCCTAGGGCCCTCTGCCACAGCAGTGAGCTCCGTCTGTCTCACAGTGTGCTCTGTACAGCATTAGGGTTCCCCTCAGGTGTTCTGACGTGTGTATGCTTTCCACTCAGAACCCCTACCAGTAAGGGCATTCATGGGCATTTCAGTGTTAATAGTCAAGGAAATAGATTGCCTGGGCTCCAAACAAGCTTTCAGCTCACTGGCTGGAAAATACTGGGTGGAATAGTTACTCCTTTTCTGATTCATTTTCTTCATTTGTCAGATGTTTTTGTTTGTTTTTGTTTCTGAGACTCATTTTGTAGACCAGGCTGGCCTCGAACTCACAGTGATCTGCCTGCCTCTGCCTCCCGAGTGCTGAGATTACAGGTCTGCTAAGAGGAGTCTGCCTTATTTGTCAAATGTAAGTAGTAATAAAGACTATACATTGTATATATTATGTGTTATATACTATCTACTATATAATATCTATAATATTTAATTTATAACATATTATTTGTAATAATGTACTTAAACAATAGTAAACAATTTGCCCTTATACATATATTTGCTAACTGTGAGGATTTAGTGACTCACAGTCAACTACAGTCCAAAAATGTTAAGTAGAAAATTGCAGAAGTTAAACAATTTTTAAGTTTTAAGTAACTTGTTAAAGTTTATTGCTTTCATTGTTCTCTTTTGTTGGTAATTATTGTTCATCATTTATTGTGCCTATTTGTGAATTAAGCTTTACTTTCAGAGATTCTAGGCATGGGGAGGCCTTAGACTGTATCCCCATGGACAAGGGAGAACTACTATAATCATTTTCACAGATTTTTTAAATAAGCATTAAGTTGATAATGTAAAAAGAATTTAGAGTTGTGTTTATGGTGCTTGTGTATGTAATGTGTGTGGTGTGTGTGGCATATACATGTGGTCTGTGCACGTGTGTGTAAATGCATGAGTGCAGAGGCCTCAGAAGAACGTCAAACACCGTGCTCTACCACTCCATCTTATTCCCTGGCACAGCATTTCCCTGAACCTGGGACTTGGCTGCCTTCCAACATGCCCCACTCTTCTCTCCTGGCTCCATCCCCCACACACCAGGAGTTAAAGCTGTGTACACAGCCGCACTCAGCTTTGTATATGGGCACCAGAAGTTTGAATTCAGCTCGCATATTTGAGCAACACAGACTCTATCCACTGAACCATCTTCCCAGCCCCTTTTATTAAACTGTAATGTTTTTAGTATCACCACATTTCCATATTGATCATAATATTACTTTCATGTCAGCCATTCTTTTCTATAAAATAATTAAGTTGGGCTTTATAAAGAGTACCCTCTTTCCTTTCAGGACAGTTGGCCCCCTACTGTAAAAAGCAAGGATTAGCTTGTATGCCTGTTTTATACATTGTACAAGTTTACAGGAAAATATATCATCATTATTTGTATATTATAACAAGCTGCATGGGGAAGAGGCCACTGTGAATTTGTAAGAGAACTGAATTTTTTTGCCAATGTGGAAAGGCTTTTATTACAGATGAGAAAATTCACACACACAGAGAGAATGGGGTGGAGGGAGGGAGAAGGAGAGAGAGAGAGAGATACAGAGAGAGAGAGCGCGCGCACAAGCACACAGAAAGAAATACCCTTCATGAAGCAGACAGAGACTTGGGTTTGGTTTTCGTTAAGTCTTTGGAGGGCCTTCCTGCCCAGCCCACAGCTGTTGTAGAGTCATCCAGGGCACTCCATCAGCAGGGCTCCCGACAGGCTGGAGAAAAGCCCTATAAGGCCTCGGTTTTAAACCACCAGGCTTTTCTCTCAGATCAGGAAATTGAAGGAAGAGGAGGAGGAGGAGGAGGAGGAGAAGAGAAGAAGGAGAAGAGGAGGAGAAGAGAGGAGAGGAGAAGGAGCGAGAGAGAAGAAGAAGAAGAGAAGAAGAGAAGGAGAAGGAGAAGAAGAAGAAGAAGAGAAGAAGAAGAAGAAGAAGAAGAAGAAGAAGAAGAAGAAGAAGAAGAAGAAGAAGAAGAAGAAGAAGAAGAAGAAAGACATCATGGAAATTTGCCATCTTTCTCTCGTCCTGCCCTCTCCCTATATGCCTGTCAAGAGAACTGACTATGATTTAATGAGAAAACAGCATTGCTGTAGGGTAAGGCATGAGGAAGGAGGATGGGCCGTCCCTTGAACTGGGTATCATCCAGCATCCAGACATAGTGGGGTTTTTTGTCACCTCTGATACCCAGATCTCATATAAATCAGTTCTCAGAACTAGCTGTGCCTGGAGGCCCAGTGTGACTCTGCTCTGTTTATTAGGTTGCTTCCTTCCTTCTGTTTTGTTTTAAAAATCAGTGGGGAAGATCTTCCCTAAGCAGGCAAGAGTCCAGCCATTCCTTCCTGCCCATACCTTCCATTGTCATGCTGTATTAGAGCTCCTTGCACTCATCCTCATTGTCTCTGGGCCATGCTAAGAGAAATACAATTGTAAATGAATTTTTAGGGTGAGATCCAATGACCCACAGTAGGCAGCGAATGTTCTGAAATGCATCTACTCCAGGTTGTCTGAGTTTCTAGCACATTCAGCTGCTGTGACTGGCCTCTTAGAAAGCCACCCTTGCCAGGTCTAAAGGATATGATGGGTTAATTCATATGTAGAGAGTATTTTGGGATTATGGATGGGTGGTATCCCAAATACAAGTTATTAGAAGCAGATGGACTGGGATGGAGACGGGGAGCTATGGAGGATAACTTAGGGGGTGATGTCTCCTCTAGGTAACCCATCAGGTGTCTCTGTTTCCATTGAGTGCTAGCAGGTTAGACAATACCACCGTAATAATAATTAGCCTAATAATAAACATTTATGAGGCCACACTTCTAAATTAACCGCAACAGTGTTGTTTTGAAATGCAACCAAAAGAGATAAGTGCCTTGATACAGAAATTTAGCAGCAGATGAGAAAAAGCGTGGAAAATGAAATCAAATAAAACTGCCTTCAAATGATGGAATACTCAGCAGATTTAAAAGAAGGAGCTCGCCTTACATCCTCTTCACAATGCTCTGTAAGTAAGAGAAAGTAGCATTCAAAGCAAGGTCTATAATGTGCTCTTGTTTATATGAAAACAACAAAACTCATACACACACACACATCCCTGAAGAGGAAGCCTAGAAAGAAGTCTCAGTGCCTGACTTGGGGCAGGGCCATCAGCAGCCAATGGGACACTTGGCTTTTGGCTGACCCTATGTGACCCTCTGGAATTTTGTACCAGATGTGCATGTCACCAACTCCAAATTACACCACAACATTAGGAAACTTGAGAAGAGAAATCTTGGTAAAGGGACTTAAAAGTCAATATGAATTTGAACTCCACAAAAGTGGAGCACTTGGAAGCCGCTGAGACATTTTAAAGTGTGCCCAGTGGATTTATGCTACTTTATTATATCAGGTTCAGAAAACTCAATTTTTAAAAAAATCCCTTCCTCCTAGGAACCTAATTTGAAGTAATCTTGTTTTCCAAAGAAAGAACATGACTGACCAATATCTTCCTCAAGTTCATTTATGTGTTTTTATTATTTTACTTTTACTGCAGTGTTTAATAATATATATTTTTTTAAGTTGGCATTAGAAGTTGGGCTCGGTGGCACAGGCCTGTAATCCCAGCACTCGGGAGACAGAGGCAGGTGGATCTCTGTGAGTTCGAGGCCAGCCTGGTCTGAAAAGTGAGTCCAGGACAACCAAGGCTATACAGAGAAACTCTGTCTTAGAAAACCAGAAAGAAAGAAAGAAAGAAAGAAAGAAAGAAAGAAAGAAAGAAAGAAAGAAAGAAAGAAAAAGAAAAGAAAGAAAGAAAGAAAGAAAGAAAGAAAGAAAGAAAGAAAGAAAGAAGAAAGAAAGAAAGAAAGCTCTACAGAGGCTGGGGATGGCTCAGCAGTTAGAGCACTGGCTGCTCTTCAGAGGACCCAGTGTCAGTTCCCAGCACCCACATGGCAGCTCACATCTGTCTATAACTTCAGTTCCAGGGAATCCGACACCCATCATGCAGACATATATGCGGGCAAAACACTAATGCACACTAAATAAAAATAAATAAAAATTTAAATATGCTTTAAAAAAGAAATAGCTCTAAAAGAAAAGTATGTGTATGGTCTTGTCTTCACAGTATGTTATAGGTTAAATGAGAGGAAACCTACTTGTAGCTTTATAGTGTCCTGAATGGGTTGCCATCGAACTTACGCAACTTTTAAACACTGTTTGTTCTCATAAACTGAGTTCAAAGCCCAAACCATGTAGTTAACAGGGGTAGGAAATCAGCACCTCAAACTGTGAGATTTTACAGACATACCAGACTGTCCCAGCTGGATTTCAAGGCTGTTTGTAAATTATATCCACAATAGAGATATGCTCAGTGGTGAAAGAAGGGGTCTTTTCAAGTGTAGTGTCTGAAAAGGGCTACTTTGATAAAATTTTCTCAGGCTCCTAATTATGTATAAACAGGCAGTTTTCAGTACTTGTCAGAAGTGCCTGCTCTCCCTCCCACCCCTGCTGTGGCTGCCCTCCCGTGCACATCTCTTCCCTCCATAGTTCTGAGTAATGCTGAAATCATGACCAGATAGTAATCAGGCTTATGATGTAATCTGGGATCTCGAATCCCAGGGTTAGCTTATTAGAACACTACAGTGAGGTCCCCCTCACCACAGTTACTTCTGAAGGACTGCCGTCACTGACAGTGATTAAGTGACATTGCGGAATTTCAAAGTCTAGATGTCCCTAGCTCACAGGCTCCAGGGTGAAAGCACGGAGAGCTGGTCATCATGAGTGGACCTCCCTATCTTCTGGTCTCAGCCCTTCCATGTAAATCGGGATGGATCTACATCTATGTAGGCCCACTTGTGCCTCATGGTGTGGAAGCAGGCTGATGAGGCGCACTTGCCTCTCCATGTGTGCATGCTTTCATCGTCTCTGTCTTTGGGGAAACTTCCTGCAGCAACAGAGACAGTCTGAAGTTATGCCCTGCTCTCTCTCCTCCCTGGACTTTTTTGTCCTTCAAGGATGTGCTGCTCTTTAGGGACAGTTTGGTAACTTGTATCTTAATTGGACCAGTTGGAGTAAGGGGTCAGGGACTGCCTGAGTAATATACCCCTCCAGGTACCATATTTTTTGAACCATAAGACACACTTTCTCCTCAAGGGGGGGGGGGTATTAGGGTGCACCTTATGGTCCGATTGCTGCCCATCAGGCGTCAACAAAGAGGTCACTTACCGGTGTTGTCAGTGTGCCAGCCAAGGAAACTGGAAAAGTGCTTCAGTCTCTAAGTCTTTCCTCCTATTGAGTTAACACTGTTTAATATTACCATATTTTGTTATATTTTAATAAAATTTTATTATGCTAGAACTAATTTGGTTCAGAATATTTTTTTTTCTTGTTTCACTGCTCTAAAAACTGGGTGCATCGTACGGTCCAAAAGATATGGTAATGGCTGTTTCAAGAAAATCTTTAAAGTAGCCATGCTGATGATGCACACCTGCCATCCCAATCTTTGAGAGACTGAGAAAGGAAGAGGGGCTGTTAGTTCAAGGCCAGCCAGCCTATTTTACAGAATGAATTCCAAACCAGCTACGACTACCCAGCAAGACCCTATCCCAACTGGAAAGAGGAAAAAAGAAAAACTTTAATCTTTTTTTTTTTTTTCAGTTTCATCTGTCTTTTCTTTCTTATTCAAAGGTATGACACTGGCATTTGCAGGAACATATTTATTGGTGAATTTTGCTCCAAATATCACCCAGGCTATCTCAGCAAGAACAGTACAGTATTACATTGTTGGCTGGCAGTTCCTGGTCTATGTGGTAAGAGCTCTAAATGTTTTACTGTTTCTGAAGCATAATCTCTAGACCACTGGTAGCTACAGGGTTAGAAAAGCTTTCCTCTCCGCACAGTGATTTGCTAAAATGTAAGAGTATGTGTTCTGTGACCCGCCCTGCCCTCTGTGAATAAGGGCAAATGGAGCAAGGATGGGGAGTTCACAAGCCCCGGGGGCACGGATGGAAATGATGACTTCTAGAACCAGCTTTTGGAAGCAGATCACTTTTATTTGGGATGAATGAGGGCTATATAGAACTTTGGGGCGGGATAGGGATATTCAAGGTGGGCAGCTGTCATTGACTGGTGGGGGGTGGGGGCTAAGATACTGAGATGCCTCATTTACATGGAGAGGCACTCCAGGACTCCCAGCTGCTTGCTGATAGGTTCTTATCAGGAGAAAGGGAGTTGGACCTGTAATTTCCCTAAGGACTATGTCATATTCCTCAGGTAGAATTTGTGGGGGCTCCAAGATCCCCAGGCAGAGAAGAGGAAGCCTCACTGACAAAGGGAGTCCTCCATTTTGCACCGAGTTCAGGGCTTTGTAGTCATGATAAACTGCCGCCTTAGCAGCAGGGTTTTCCCAACAGTGATGATTTGTGATACTAAGTCACTGCTTGCTGAAGCACCTTCCCCAAAAGTCCTCACTGAGGCCAGAGTAACAGCAGTGGTACAGTCCCAAGGGATGTGTGGAAGGAAGGAAGGAGTGAGCTGCTGTCATGGGTGCTTGAAGACGTTAACTAGGGTGTTTTATTTGATATAGTGGCTGCATCTGGTAAGTATGAAGAAATAACTGGATCAAAATAGTAGATATGTAACTTGCTACAGAATGCAGCTAAGACCGGAGAAAAAGAACATTCTAGAAATGGCAAGTAGTAGGAAAAACTGCAATTGTCTAACTGAGCATTTACCTAAGAATTAGTTTGGCAAAACCTTGTAAATTTGATAATGAAGAATAAAGCCTACAGACTCGTGCTAATTCTAAAACTTCTTAGAATTAGAAGTGACCTCAAAAGGCACCTGATCTAGTTCTCTGGTGTTAAATTAGATTGCCCTACTCTACAGACTTGCTATTAAAAACACAGTGCTGACATTTACAGTTTACAGGTGACCTTTGCCCCTAGAAATAACACAGACTCATGTCACAGCAGTCTACATGACAAGAGTTCTCTGTCTCACTATCTCTGACATAATCCTGACTCCTGGAATACAAATGTCTATAAATATTCTCACTGTCTCCATCTTTATTCCTTTCTTACCCTATAGAAAAAAAGTTAATTTTTTTGGTTTTTATGCATTCATGTACTGCACACCATTAACAAACCATCACTCTCTCGGCTCCCATCCTCCTCTTTTTCATCCCATCTGGTGTATCAGGAATGCCCTGCCACAGGAGAGTTGTTGGTTAATCGGTCAGTGCCCTGCCTTAAGAAGCACCTGTTTGGGGTGTGTCAATATCCCGGCTTCCGGTCTCATGTCTGTCATTTCTACCCTGGCTCTGTCACTTCCAAACTCCTCCATAGCCCTTGCTCTTACCTCAGTCTTGGGCATTGGCCTTCCCAACTCAAGTTAGCCTTCCTGGGGCCTCTGATGCTCAGCGCCTTCCCTGTGCCCCATTTATTTTCCTGATTGTCCATCATCAGAGTCTTTTAGCTACCACAGCTTTCATCAATCAACTCTAAGCACTAGAAGAGCTTTAATCTCTGGTTTACTTCTGTTCTTTATACTTTATTGAATATTTCATGGTAGTGCAGGCTTGAAATCTGACCAACACATTACGACTTTTTGCCTACAGGCAAAACAAATGCTTCGTCTAGTTAACAAAAGAGTGACATAGCCTGTGACCAGAAAATTAATAGCCTGAGTTGGGTCCTCTGGAGATTAAAGATGCAGCAAGCCTTCTTTCCTGGAATAAACTGCGTGGTTTAATGATGATGTATCTTGTATTGTTTTTCCTACCAGAGACTACATCTAAAACAGACAAAACTGCCTCTTTAAATCTTTACATTTCTTTTCTTCATGGTCCTGGAGATTGAAACCAGGCTTACTTAGTACACCCTAGGCAAGTATACCACTACTGAGATGTAGCCCCTGCCCACAAACAAGTTATTAAACCTTGTAGATGAACAAAAATACTCTAAATTTAATTACATTTTGCCATTTTCTAAAGCTAACTCTTTTATATAATATCTTTAATCTTTAAGAATTGCATACATGTATACAATATATTTTGATTATGGTCTCCTGCATGCCCCCTAAGTTCTCCTAGTTTCACTTCTAATCCCTACCCACTCACAACCAAACGTCCTCAAAGCTAACTCTTAAACTCGTGTATTTACTTACCCACTCAATATAATACAGCATACACTGCAACCTTAGTAATAGGAATTCTTACAGACAAAAGCGTATCATCCTAGGAGAGACCTCTACTTCCAAAAGCCATATTATAATAATGAAAGCTATTTCAAAATAAGTTCCACACAGAAAATTTTAACTACTTTCAGGTATTTGTATGAGAGCATAAAATGAGTCTTTAGTAAGTTACACTTGAGCAGCACTTTAGCCATTAGGGGGATGGATCAATTTTATTGGTTTGGAATCTAATCCATTTTGTAACTGCATCGCTAAGAACTCTAGGGGGATCATTTCTATGTCAATACCTCTGAGCATCTAAATAATCAGTGTTAAATTTTCAGATGTGGTAGATTTGATGCTTTGGGTATTTTTCATTGTTGTTTGTTTTTTGTTTTGTTTTTACAAAGGCAATAATTATATTAAGACTATTCTTTGAGCTAGGTGTGATGGCACATGGCTGTAATCAAAGCACTCAGGAAGCCTAGGCAGAAGGGTCGCATGTTCAGGGCCACCCTGGGATACATAGCAAGACCCTGTCTCAACATCACCCCAAAAGACTGCTTTTGGACAAGTCATTCATCTGTTTCCGTATTACACCAAGTATAAAAGCAGCATCTGAATTGCTTTTCAGGGCTGATCAAAACTACATATCAAATGGATAAAAATATTCAAAAAGTCCTAATCAGTTTGCATTTTCCACCAAGCAATTCTAAAATTATATAACCAGTTCATCTCTCAATTACGTGTTTACATGGCCCACGGGTGCCCATGTTAGGTCCAATTCTCTGCTAAGTGGAAACCTTGCCACACCCTTTCCTGCACAGGCCTGATACCTGCTGGTCCTGGGAGAAGGAAGAGCTGTCTGCTCACCCAGCAGCCCAGCTTTTTTTCCAGGCCCCTCTGCCACAGAGGAATAGTCCTCTTCAGCGAAACCTGCCAAAAGTCAAGGCTGAAGGGGTCTCAGAGTAATTTGGAAAGGTCCTGCATAACACAACCCCCTGAGAAATCTGTCATCTGTGTCGGTGGACTGAGCGCTACTGTCCTTAAGGAAGGACATAGGTTTGGTTTCCTTAGTCCCACATGTCCTGTTTGACCAAGGAGCTGTAGATCAACTCCTGGAGCAGCCACACCCGTTAACGTGTTCTCTGCAGCCCACAGAGGAGGCACAGCCCTAAGCCTCAGCTGCATCCTGCTCTTTGGCAGGCTTAGTTAGTGGTGGCTATTTTGCCCACCCAGACTTTCCAATAAACTATTCAAATTGAAACCTCTGTTCTGAACATAAAATCCTTCACATGAGAATCTACACAGTGCTCATTTTCTTTCCTCAAATCAGCACCAGCAGGGGCCAAACCTATCATTTGGAGTAATTCTGTGCCCCAATGCTGATTATTAAGTCTGCAGTTTTGACAGAGCTGATTCAACACCCACCATCTGGTGCTGTGATCCTGGAGGAAGAAAGCTGTGTTTTTATGAAGCGCCACTTGCATTAGATCCCTTTGCTTTATTGTCTAGATGCAAACAACTCTGTGTGCCTGCAGCAGGGATGCGCAGTGGAGCCCTCGCATGGGGCCTGTGCAGCTCTGGCTTCACTCTACACTTTACCTATGCAGCGATCCTATCAGTGGGCACATTGTCTTCTTCACCTCCCAGAAGAGGAAACTCAGGTCTAGAGAGAGGTCCAGTAACTTGGCCAAAGTCAATAAATACAAAGTCAGAGAGTCCAAACTCCAAGCAAGGCTGCCTTTCTCTGGAGGGCACACATCAGCACTTCCTTGAACTGCCTATGCAGGGTCGGGACACCTGACTGCCAGGGATCAAATCTATCCACAGAGAGCCTTGACAGACCCTGTTCTGAAGACAGAGTCATTTGTAGGACTGAACTTTCGAGAAAGAAGACAAATGGGGCTGGAAAGATTGCTCAGTAGTTAGAGCACACACTGCTCTTGCAAAAGACTTCAGTTCCTAGCACCCACATCAGGTGATTGAACAACTACGTGGACTTCCAGGTCCAAGAGATCCAATGTCCCCTGCTGACTTTCATGGGCATTCATGCTCAAGGACGCATGTGTATTACACACACCCACACCCACACCCACACACACACACACACACACACACACACACACATGCAGTCACACGCACTCACACACACACAGGGAGGAAGATAAACTTAGGCTCCATTTGATGAAAGTGTCTGTTTTAACACATCACCTCCTAGACTGCCATTGACTCCTTTAGCACCAAAACGGGATAAGTAGTGCCATTATTCTAATTAGATTCAAGAACCAATTAAGAAACTCCCAAGTGCCAGGAGTGATAGCGCACACCTTTAATCCCAGCACTCTGGAGGCAGAAGCAGATGGTTCTCTGTGAGTTCAAGGTCAGCCTGGTCTATATGAGTTTTAGGTCAGGTCAGCCAAGGTTATGCAGAGAGACACTGTCTCACAAGACAGAGAGAAAGGGGGAGCAATGAGAGAGAGAGAGAGAGAGAGAGAGAGAGAGAGAGAGAGAGAGAGAGAGAGAGAGAGAGAAGAAATGAAACTCCAAAACCAACTGAAAAATTTTTATCTTGAAGACATTCCTTGGAAAAGACCTTAGGAACCAAAACCTGAATCACTGCAGACATAGCAGCGTTAAACAATAGAAATGTGTTACCAGGTCAGAAGTCTAACTGAGGACCCTGAACTAGGATCAAGGTGCTGGCTGGCTGTGTGCTTGCCAGAGCCTCCAGTAGGAATGTGTCGCTTGCCAGCTCCTACAGATCCTCAGCAGAGCTCGGCTCAGACTTCTCTCAATTCCCAGTCTCTGGCTGCACTGACTTCTGCTTCCAGGGACTCACGTGCTTGAATCGTCCAGATCATCTCCCATTTCAGGTCCATAGCATCAGGCACAGCTGTAAAGCCCCAATGCAGCATGCCATAATGCAGACAAGGGCTCTGGGCAGTTAGAATGTGGCCTCATTGGGAAGGGTGACGTCATTCTGCATTCCAGAGGCACTGTTCTTTAATGTGCCCCACATACACAAGCCTGAGTTTCCTCACCTAGAGCAGAAAGATAATCACAGTACCTGCCTCCTAAGCATGTTGGGAGGGCTGTGGTTGATGTAAGAAGAATCCCAAGAGCCGTGCACACTGAGTTCACAGAGGCCGGCCAGCATTGTGGCTTCCCCATGGGGTGCAGAACCCATAAAGCCACAGCTGGCTGAGTGACTCAGAGAAATAAGGATACCCATTTTTCATTTTTCATACTACTTGAATATTTTCCCTGAGAGCTGTGTGACCTCTCGACACAGGTGGAGCCCAGTGCACTATACTCATTCTGTGGGTAATGAGAACCCATGCTTTATTTATTCTGAAGCCACAGAGATAGAATAGGTCTGCATGATTTTTAGAACTGACTGTAACTATATTCTGCATCACCAAAATTTAGAGCAGGCATGAGGCAAGTGTTCCATGCTCTGTGCCATGGGTGGGCCTTCTATCTCCTGGAAATGAATACATCGCTGTATTTACATCAGGCGAGAACTGGATGCCAGTTAAAGGGGAAAGGGTCTGGGACATCAAAGGTCACAAAGCAGCTCTAGGGGAGGTATAGAGCACTCTTGGAAGGAAGGCATAGGGAGGACATAAAGGGAAGGCATAGGGAGCTTTTGGAGGGAAGGCAGAGGGAGCATTTGAGGGGAAGGCATAGGGAGGACTTGGAGGGAAGGCATAGGGAGCACTTGGAGGGAAGGCATAGGGGGGTCTTGGAGGGAAGGCATAGGGAGGTCTTGGAGGAAAGGCATAGGGAGGACTTGGAGGGAAGTCATAGGGAGGGATTTGGAGGGAAAACAGAGGGAGGACTTGTAGGGAAGGCAGAGGGAGCACTTGGAGGGAAGGCAGAGGGAGCACTTGGAGGGAAGGCAGAGGGAGCACTTGGAGGGAAGGCAGAGGGAGCACTTGGAGGGAAGGCAGAGGGAGCACTTGGAGGGAAGGCATAGGGAGCACTTGGAGGGAAGGCATAGGGAGCACTTAGAGGGAAGGCAGAGGGAACACTTGAGGGAAGGCATAGGGAGCTCTTGCAGGGAAGGCATAGGGAGGACTTGGAGGGAAGGCAGAGGGAGTACTTGGACAGTTATATAGGAAACCTCTCAAGGAAGTGACATTTCAGCTGAGAGCTGAATAATTAGCAGGAGCCATTGTACAAAGTTTGATGAACATTCTGGGCAGAGCACAGCTATCTGAGGATAACAACCAGCTATAGGGAATGATGGAAGCAAGAAAGGACAGGAGGGAGAGAGAACAAGGCTATCATTGTTGACACAGAATGGATCATCTACGAGGTCTATGGCTGATGCTAAACATTGTTACCCAGGAGAAATTTTGTTTTTAATATACAAGGGATAGAAAGCTATAAGAAATTCAAGCAAAAGAATGAGTGGATCTAAGTTATAGTTTCACTCCCTATCAATCTGAGCAAATATCATGCAAGTTGTTTCTTTTATTTTTTTTCCTGTGCCTGATTTACTTATTTCTCAATGTAATATGATTTGCACCCATTTTTATGCATGTTCTTTGCAGTTAAATAAAATGTATTAATCTACTACATTTCTTTTATCCATAATTCTAAAGAAATTCTTCCAGGCTGCTGTCTTAGTTAGAGTTTTGTTGCTGTGAGGAGAGACCATGCCCACAGCAAATCTTACAAAAGGAAAATATGTAGTTGGGGACAGCTACAGTTAAGAGGTTTAGACCATTGTCATCATAGCAGGAGACATGGCAGCACACAGGCAGACATGGTGCTGGAGAAGGAGCTGAGAGCTCTACATCTTGATCCACAGGCAGCAGAAGGAGACTGGGAGCCACACTGGGCATAGCTTGAGCATACTAGACCTCAAAGCTCACCCCACAGTGACACACTTCCTCCAACAGGGCCATACCTACTCCAAAAAGGCCACATCCCCTAATTGTGCCACTGTTTATGGGCCAAGCATTCAAACAAATGAGTCTATGGAGGCCAAACCTATTCAAACCACCATCGCTGCCAAGAGGTAGGAGTTTTGAAAGGTAGGGAAAGAGTTAGACAACATGGAATACAGCAGCAGCCATGCTAGGAGGCTGGCAGAGGGTAAATGCAAGGGGAGCTAGGAGCCTCTGCAGTGGGGCGTGGCCACAGAAGGACCTGGCAGAAAGTTAGCACCGCACGCACGTCTGCTCAGCACACGCAAGGACAGGAAACAGTGGGGTGAATGAGACTGGAGTGGCAGGGAGCCCGGCTTGGAGAGCAGGGTTTGATGTCGTTGGTGGGTAGGGTGGTATCCAAGCTGTCTGGGTGACTGGTGGTCCTGATGCTGCCCTGCATTTATAGTCAGCCCTGGGAACCTCAGCTGCCCCAACCCTCACAAGACCCATAGCAAACCCAAACTGATGCTTGGGGCATCCTGTAGACTATATCAAGTAACTTTCTCTCTCTCTTTCTCTCTCTCTCTCTCTCTCTCTCTCTCTCTCTCTCTCTCTCTCTTTTTTTTTTTTTAATATTTTTCATTTTTAGATTTTAGAGATCCTAGTTTTCTGCGTTCTTCTGTATTTCCATAAAAGGAAAGGAATGAAGCACATTGGAATCCTGCTCACACTGGTGGCACTCCTTGGTAAGGTCTGCTCTGTGTTCTGAGTCTCTTAGCTACACTAAGTCAGAAGGGAGGTTGGAAGGAAGATGTGCGGACGTGCTGTCCTTTTCTCTAGTTCTCGATCCCTGTTTCTGTTTTCTAACTTGGACCCTCAAATTATACAAATTACACTTTGCATATTATTTCTTAATTTATACATATTTCATTCTTTTTAAAATATATTTAAGATTTTTTTTCTGTCAATAATTTTTCCCCCTGAGAATTTGAGGACTTTTTTAAGAGAATAGCTGAAATTATTAAAAGGCAGAAACTAAAGGAACTCAATTTGGATGAGGACTTGCTGAGCCAGATCTATCCTGTTGACACTTTGAACTTAGATCTGGTTGCTACGGAGCATAGGCATGGAAAGCACGAGCTTCCAAAGGCTGTGTCTCCGTCGGTCTGTGTTTACCGACAGGAGCTGTGGCTCCTGGGAAGGTTTGAGACCTGGAGCCTAGATAACCAACTGTATTTTAATGTATCCTTTCCTCCCTCTCTCTCCCCATCTCTCTCGATTGTTCCCATATACTGATGTAACAACCCTATGAGAGCTCACTGCACATTCTTAGGAGTTTTCTTTTTTTAAGATATACTTATTTATTGTTTACACAGTGTTCTGCTCATATGTATGCTTGCGTGCCAGAAGAGGACACCAGATCTCATTATAGATGGTTGTGAGCCACCATGTGGTTGCTGGGATTTGAACTCAGGACCTTTGGAACAACAGCCAGTGCTCTTAACCTCTGAGCCATATCTCCAGCCCCAAGGACTTTTCTTGTCATATTTGATTTAGAACTCTTCCTTTATCCCTTCTTTGTCATAGATGGACCCAACTTGGTAGATTGTCCTGATGCTGTTGGGGTAAGCTGCTCCTCACCCCATTAACAAGATGCTGCAGTTTCATCTTCCCACCTCATCACTTAGCCCTCTTCTTTGTATTGGAGGATTTGTGTTTATGATAGTTACTTTTAGAAACAAATAAACCCTACAGAAAACACTATCTTCAGGTGTCTTGGCATCAGGCAAACAGATTTGTATTTGTTTCTTTTCAAATTACCAGATAGGAAGAATAAAAGCAAACAAGAAATGATAAAAGGTCAATCGGATAGAGAAATATTGAAAATAAAGGGGAAATTGAAATAGGAACAAAGCAGAATTAAGATCAGATATATCAGCTGTGAACATAAATGTAAATAAAGCCGGTTTTTAAAAAGATCTTCAAATTGGGCTTCAGAGAAACTCTAAGCTTCAACATGGTTCTGAATTAGATACAGTTCGTGTGCATGGTGCAGCTCCATGTGAGTTATTGACACAGACGCAGGCATGCACACACACATACACACTCATGCACACACACACACACACACACACACATACACACACACCTGCTGGCTTCTAGAATGGGCCCTTCCAATGCCTCCTCCTTCTGAGATCCCTATACCTGCCATGAGTAGCACACAGAACTAGTACAGGGGCCTCCCTCCCTCCTGGTCAGCCTGGCCAGATGCGTTAACAATGCTGCATTCCATACTCACAGCTTTCTGAGAGTATTAAGTGTTCTCACACATACACATGAAAGAACAACTATGATAAATGAAGGATTCGTGAACAACCTGAATATGATAATCATTTCATTACATATGTGAACATCAAATTGTCACAAATGCATACAGTGTTATTTTTCAGTGGTACTGCAATATACTGGAAAAATAGATAAGAAAATATTCTATACTTAATCAATATATGTCAAAAGGCACATTAAAGTTTAATATCCATTCCTGCTAAAGAACTGGTTAGTGAAATATCAGAAGTTTTCTCATTAAAGTAGGGAATGAGAAAAGGGCAGCCACTCTGTGCACGTCTTAATGAGTGAGCATTTTACAGTGATCACTAGTGACTTTTACAAGAAAAAAAAGTTATGAAAATCATGCCAGATTTGAAATTTTTATGGTGTTATATAAGATGGAGAAAGTAGCATACACTGTACTTCCATGCGCGTGGTTTAAAGCACACAGGAAGGGCTGGAGGGATGGCTCAGTGGTTAAGAGCACTAGCTGCTCTCCCAGAGCACCTGGTTTGAGTCCCAGCACCCACGTGGTGGCTCACAGCCATCTGTAACTCCATTTCCAGGGGATTCTTCTGATCTTATAGTCATCAGGCATGCAACTGGTACGTAGTCATACATACAGGCAAAATACCCATACACAGAAAAATAAAATAAAACAAGAAAGCACACACGAGGCAAAGTTGGAGGTGTTTTGATCATGTTTGCTTAGAGGGCCTTGTTTACTTGGTGTCCTCCCTCACCTCTTGCCCTAACACTCCTTCTGCTCCTCTGAGCCCTGAGGGGAAGCATTGGATGGAGATGGCCTGTTTCGGGCTAAGTGTTCCAAGGTCTCTCACTCTCTGTGTGATGTCTGGCTTTGGCTCCCTTCTGTTACTGGAGGAAGCTTCTCTGATGATGACTGAGCAAGGCACTGACCTATGAGGAGAGTAGAATATCATTAGGAGCCATTTTACTCATTGCTACTTTGATTTTTAGACCAGTAGCATCTGGCCTCTCTAGGCCCCTGGGTTATCTGGTCACCCAAGCAGTGCTGGGTAGCTGTTCCATCCCGTGGAGTAGCCTTAAGTCAGACCAGGATTGGGGTCATCATTGCCCACCATGCCTTGCAGGCAGGACACTTGTGTAGAGAAAGGGTTTGTGTCTAGCTAGCTATTTGTGTTTTATTCAGTAGTGTGCAGAATAGCTTCCTGTACCAAAGATGCTAGAACAGAGAGGTGAAGGCTCTATGCAGGCACCGGCTCAGCCTCTCCCATGTTCATGAGGTATGTGGGTGCTGTCCTCAGCAATGAGGCCTTAACACCACTTGTGGAGAGCAGTATATGGCCTGGCAACAGCCTGGGCTGCATGGAGATTCCCATGGGATGCCTTTGGCCAACAACTCAATTAAATGTAGCCCAATCCCAGGACTGGAAGCTTTTTTATGACAAGAAATGGCCATTGGCATTCTGTCTCCCCATTATTTGTCGATTTCATTTAGATCTTCATATATGTATATATTTTAGGAAGCTTCTACTGTACTGTGTTCCTGTACTATTCCTCAAATATTTCTAATTTTAGAGTCTTTAATTCTAAATTGACAGTGTAGAACTATATAAATTTGGGGGGCTATGATTTTAAACACTGTTTTAATGATCACATCAGTGTGGCAAACGTATTGGTCACCTCAAACATTGACCTTATGGATGTGTGTTGAAAGCATTTGTTTTATTTTCTTGGCAATTTTTGAATGTCAGTGAGCTCTCAGGATAAATATGGTGGGCTGTGTTATTCTGGCATCATTAGGTTTTGGGTTCTGTTGCACAGTATTCTTAGTGACAGTCTGTGACCTCCTTTCTTTAAAAAAAAATAAAAAAATAAAAAATAAAAAGAAAGAAACAGAAAACATGAAGCCTCTATGCACAGTCCTCTCACAGATCAAATGGCTGGGGAATCCAGAAACCTCACCCTATTTTTAGCATACTCCAGTTGTCAAGGCAAAATTAACAACTGAAATATTGATGGCTTTGACCAGGAGATGTTGGTCTAGTGTGTAGTCACCCAGAAATCCAGAGAGTGGGATGAAGAACTAAGAGGAGCCAGATATCAAAAACTAAGAGTGAGCAGGAGAAGAGAGCAGGCTGCTGGGGAAGTGTGTGGCAGCCATTGAGAGAGTGCGTTTGTGGCCGGTCAGTAAGAAAAGTAGAGACGATAGAAAGAAACGATCAGAGTGTGTATCATGAAGACAGAGACAGTACGACAGCATGGCTCCATTCTCCAGGAGGCTGTGTGTCAGGCTGTGTCAGAAGCCATCACACAGCGGCTGTCAACACAGTGATTCCCCTTCAGGATATTTTCCACAGAAACAGGCAGAATGATGGGCAGATTTTTGTTCAAGACAATTCACTGCAGCCTCATTTTAATGGTAAGAGAAAAAATGATTCAGTCTAAATACCCAAAAATAGGAAATTGTCAAAATAAATTACATACCTATACAAAGGCATTCTTGACAGCCAACAAAAGGCTTTAGGAGGCTTCATGAACTGAAAATGCTTAATGGTGATGGAAAATAGGTTTCTAAGTGGTGTAAACTGTGTGAGTCACATGTTGTGACACGTTCTTCCCTGAAAAAAGTAAAATAATGATGTGCCCAAGTGATAAGACATGGCTTGAGGGTAAGTGTTACAATGACAGTTGATTTTCAGTTTCTTCTCCAAGCTGTTCTGTATTTTCTAATTTTTAAGTGAATATGTAAGCTTTTATAGATACTTTAATTTAAATTTTTGTTATACTCCAACGTCATAGATCAGAACTGATAGTGTCTTACTGGTGTTTTCCAGACATCTTTCCTTGCAGCCATAGGCCTCCAGTGTACATTACACTGAATCTCTGTCACAGTTTTGAATTTCAACCTTATTCTCATCAGCCATCCTTCCCCGGCCCAGAATCAGCCCAAAAACAAGTACTCTGTAGTGCTGGACGCCAGCCAGGAAAGATCTGCAGAGTCACACACATAGCAATTGTTCAGGCTTCCAAACACGGTCACTTATACAAGCTGGTAGCTTGTTTGGCAGCTTCTAAAGAAATCAGAGGTTTTTCGTTTTCCTTTTTCTTTTCTTTCTTTCTTGAGTTTAATTTGAAATTATATGGGAGTTAAATTTGCTGACCTGTAAGGCTGCCTGTAGCCCTGAGGTTCTAAGCTGAAGTCCTTCTCCGTTAGTTCTGTCAGACCTGGCTGTGCAGACCACGGCACTGTGGCCTCACCGTGCTCCACTTTCAGTCATTGGGGTCCCTGAAGTTGGGGTCCCTGAAGCACACGTAGGGGACCAGCACACTTAGCCACTGAGGAACGAGCATGTCCCGACAGAGCTTAGCATCAGAGACGAGCTAAGATCTGACAGTTGTGTTAGTCAGTCTGATGTGACCAGTCAAAGACGCTTCAAGATGCCGTGGTCCAGGCTATAAGACCTCTCTGCTGAGACTGGAGAGTCATTTAGAATTTATCTCCCATCTTCTCTGATAATTATGACTTAGTTGGAAGTGTGCCCTAGTACTCTTCAAGTTCAGTGTATCTTCAGAATGTGAAAAATGAAATTATGTAGCTTCTTTACCTATTTTTAACATTTTCCTTATATTTTTGTATGGTCTTTTCAAATGCTAAAAAGGAAAACATTCTGATATATACCATGACTATGTAGAACAACAGTGGTAGCGGAGTGCTTTTCTTTCACATTGCTTTTGACTTATACTCACTTGATTTCAAACAAAAACTTATTTGTGAATATTTGTGTGTGTGGTATGTCTCTATGTGGACATGCATGTGCAATGTTCATGTGTGTGGTATGTGTGTGTGTGGACATGCATGTGCAATGTTCGTGTGTGTAGTATGTCTGTGTGTGGACATGCATGTGCAATGTTCGTGTGTGTGGTATGTCTGTGTGTGGACATGCATGTGCAATGTTCATGTGTGTGGTATGTATGTGTGTGGACATGCATGTGCAATGTTCGTATGTGTAGTATGTGTGTGTGTGGACATGCATGTGCAATGTTCGTGTGTGTAGTATGTCTGTGTGTGGACATGCATGTGCAATGTTCGTGTGTGTGGTATGTCTGTGTGTGGACATGCATGTGCAATGTTCATGTGTGTGGTATGTATGTGTGTGGACATGCATGTGCAATGTTCGTGTGTGTAGTATGTGTGTGTGTGGACATGCATGTGCAATGTTCATGTGTGTGGTATGTATGTGTGTGGACATGCATGTGCAATGTTCGTGTGTGTAGTATGTGTGTGTGTGGACATGCATGTGCAATGTTCATGTGTGTGGTATGTATGTGTGTGGACATGCATGTGCAATGTTCGTATGTGTAGTATGTGTGTGTGTGGACATGCATGTGCAATGTTCATGTGTGTGGTATGTATGTGTGTGGACATGCATGTGCAATGTTCGTGTGTGTGGTATGTCTGTGTGTGGACATGCATGTGCAATGTTTGTGTGTGTGGTATGTATGTGTGTGGACATGCATGTGCAATGTTCGTGTGTGTAGTATGTGTGTGTGTGGACATGCATGTGCAATGTTCGTGTGTGTGGTATGTCTCTAAGTGGACATGCATGTACGATGTTTGTGGGGGGGTATGTCTGTGTGTGGACATGCATGTACGATGTTTGTGGGGGGGTATGTCTGTAGGTGGACATGCATGTACGATGTTTGTGGGGGGGTATGTCTGTGTGTGGACATGCATGTACGATGTTTGTGTGTGTGGTATGTCTGTGTGTGGACATGCATGTCCTTGCTCCTGTGGACATGTACGATGGCCTGAGGCTGACTGAGAAGTCTTCCCCAGTTGTCTCTCTGCCTTTCTGAGACAGTCTCACTGAACCTGAAGTTTGCTGTTTCAGCGAGGGTGGCTGGCCAGGAACCCCAGAACCCACTGTCTCTCCCTACGCCATCCCTAGCAGTGTGGTCTCAGATGCACACAATTCTACGGATCCAAACCCAGCTCCACTTTGCCCACTGAATCTCAGCTCCTGTGGGAGGATGGTCTATAGGTTTCTGCTGAAGTATGAAAATATTTGCAACATAATTTCAAAGGATCTGAGACAGATAGAAAGCACAGGATTCCTATAGAATCCTATAGAAGAAAGTACACTGCTCTGACAGTCCACTTTCTAATCTCTCTCTCTCCCCCCCCCCCTTTTTTTCCTTTTTATTTATAATTTATTCATATTACATTGCAGTTGTAATCCCCTAACTCTTATCTTCCTGCCCCCACCCTCCCTCCCTCTTCTGCCCTATTCCCCTCCCCTAGACCTCTGACAGGTGGGGTCCTCCTCCCCCACTGTCCGGCCACAGCCTGTCAGGTCTCATGTGGATGGCCTGCATCCTCTTCCTCTGTGTGCCCACAGGGCCTTCTCTGCCAAGAGGCAGTGATCAAATCCTGGCCCCCAAAGTTCATGTCAGAGGCAGTCCCCGGCCCTTCCCCGGCTTCCCCTCAGGGAGAATGGACTGTTTATCGGCTACATCTGAACCAGGGGTCTAGTCTCTGCTTGCAGTGTCCTTGGTTGGTGCAGGCCCCCTGGGTCCAGATCCACTGGCCTTGATGGTCTCCTTAATCTGCTTTTCTTAATTGTTCTCTGGAACCTATGAAAAGTTTGCCCCCAGTGGAATCCTTCCTCAGCACATGAAATCAGTAGATGCTGCTATGTAAACATTATACTTATGGTTCAGTCAGAAATGAAGGCGCGATCTGGTCCTGGTATTTATTGCCTCTGTCAGAAAGTACAAGGCTGGGTCTAGGCATCCTAAACAAAATCTTAGCACAACCCTCAGGAAACTCCAGCTGCTCCATGAGTGGTGTTTTATTTCCTGTCTTCTTACCTATTTAGCTTTAAGCTTCTCACTACTGCTTGTCGTTTCCCCTTTAAGGCCATATTGGCACTCTGACCTGCTGCCTTTCCCATCATTAGTAATGACTGCCTCCAAGGCAGCCATAGCATCCTTCCCACAGCTAGGCTGGAACGTGAGCACCATGCTCCTGCAGGCCAAGTGTGTATACGTGTGTGTGTGTGTGTGTGTGATATGAGCACTGTGCTCCTGCAGGGGAAGACACCCCATGCCATGTGAGCTGCAGAGCCAAGTGTGTGTGTGGGTGTGTGTGTGTGTGTGTGTGTGATTGTGTGTGTGTGTGACACGAGCACCGTGCTCCTGCAGGGGAAGGCACCCCATGCCATGTGAGCTGCAGCACCGTGTGCTTGCGTGTGCATGTGTGCGCGTGTGTTTGTGTGTGTGACACAAGCACTGTGCTCCTGCAGGGGAAGGTACCCTGTAAGGTGCCATGTAAGCTGCAAAGCCGAGAGAAAGAGTGTGTGTGTGTGTGTGTGTGTGTGCGCGTGCGTGCGTGCGCATGCACTCACGTGTGTGTCCATGTCCCTACACCCTCACAAGCATTGTTCTGAAAGTGTAATGGCACATTTGTCTCCCCAGCAAATAAACTTAAGAGATGTATCTGTATGTCTGTCTCAAATGTGTACTTCGTTTGTGTTTTGTCTTCCAGCCTCGTTGACTGTGATCTCAGTAAGAGCTGTCTCAGGCATGGTCACTCTCTCCATGGCGGGTAGAATGCAGCTGACTTCTGCCATCTTCTACATCATGCTTGTTATCATGGTAGCCTCTTGTGTTTTCCAAGTCAAGTAAGTCAGTGTCCACAAACTGGATTCCTTCTCTGTGCAGTGGTTTAGATGACAATTAACATGAAGTCCAGTGGGTCTCCCGCTGCGGGGCCTCCAGCTTACCCACAGCCAGCATGCCTTGCTCTCTTTCTTCTTCCCGTCCAGTAGTTTGTGCTAAGCACTGCCTTTGTGTCTTGTACATTCTAAAGTGTGGCCGTGATCCAGCTAAGTGTGCTTGATGCTTCCCTGATGCTCTTCTGCTTGTAATTAATATCCATCGTATACAGGTTGTCATTAGCAATAAATCAAAGGGGCAGGTCCACATCCAGGCTCTCATTCTAAATATAGAAATGCATGAACCCTTCACCTCCGCCTCTTAGCTCATGCTCATTAATTGCCCAGAGATGGACAAAACCAGACGTTTGGCCCGGAGCAAAACCCTTTCCCCAGAATCTCCCTCAGACCCATGGGATTTCAGAATGATTGTTTCATGTTTCTCTTGGGTCCTAATACTGGTGACATGGAACTTTGTTAGTTCCTGCCCCCCTCCCCCAGCTCCAGCTGCTTTTATCACTCTCTCCGCTTGCACATTGTGACTGAACCTGTCTCTGCCTGATAGGCTCTTTTCAGTTAGCCAGAACATTCACCCCAAAATGCTACACAGAAGCATCAGCCCCACACCTAGAAGGAGGCGGCGGGGGGGGGGGGGGGGGGGGGGTAGTTGTCCTACAGACAGCAGCAAAGTCTAAGTCCTGTGTGTTGTAAGTAGGACCTGGGGCTGTGGCAGGAGAGCAACAGGAGAAATCCAGGCTTTTGTCTGTCACTTTCTAAGACTGAGTGCGTTTATCATACTTGAATATTGTTATTTCTCCACTTCTGTTGTCTGAATTAATCTGTATCACAGCAGCACCTTTTATGATATTAGTTCATTGTCCTTATACCATGCTTCATGGATTTAAAGTCAGACACAGTTGAAGGAAGACTGCATCCTGTCAATCTTGCATAACTCCCTCCACCATCACAAAATAAAAAGAAAAATGTAGTCCTCCACCTGTGTTCCCATTTAGCTACCTGAGGAGGTTTACTTAGACAAGTGTATTCACACATAGACCCGAGCATGCATGCACACATACACACACACACACACGTGCGCGCGCGCACACACACATGCGCACGCATGCGCACCTGCTTTATCCACAAACCCCCTTTTTTTAGTTATCCTAGACATCTGTTGCTCCTGATGGAGAGCGATCAAGTCACTTGTCACTTGCCCTACCTAACAGCAGTGCTTTTTGAAACCTCCCAGGTGACATCCATGCAAAGCACTGCTTTGTCACCACCAGAGTAGCAAAGCCAGTGTGAGAACCTGAGTTCCTGGTGGTGGCCACAGCGAGAAGCTTGGCTCCCACATGTGCTCTGCAGCTGGAGCACCGAGCGTTGCTTCTGAGATATTAAGCATTCCTTTGCTTCTCGGTCTCCTTTCTTGGCACGTGGCATGTCAATGGATAGCTATATGTTCCCAGATTGATATTTAACAGATTCTAGGCTCTATCCTAATGAATCAAACCCAGTGTGATACTGGTCCAGCAGCTTGAATCGTTTCCAACTCAAACTTCTGTGGCCTCAGAATATGATTAATTGCTTTTCATTGTTACTGTTGTTGGTTTAAACAGACCATAAAAGCTGACATCTGATCTCATACCTCAGATGCGTCTAAGCTATGACTGCTGATTGGAAGTGGCCTTTCACTGCACTTCCTTTCCCTTTGTAGTTGTAGTTACAGAGCATACAGTTCTTGAAGTTATTGTTAGCGTGTTACTGAGTGCTGCCAAGCCGGAGCTTCAGTAAATGCCATCTGCTCTAGGTTCCTGAATCAAGCCACAAAACTCTACACGATGACCACAGTGGTGCCAGTCAACCATGTATTCTTTACAACCAGTGCCATCATCGCAGGTGAGTCCCGGCTTTCCACGGTAGGTGAATCCGTCCCCGCCACAAGTACAAGATCCTCTCAGAGTTGAAAAGGAAAACAAGGAAGCTGTGGCGCCTGTGCCCTCAGCCTCAGGCAGTATCTAGTTTCCTCCATGGTCCTCTCCTTTGTGCACGTGCTCCCTGGTGCTCTCTGCTTCCTGAGGCAGCTCAGTTCCGTTCCGGGATGACTCTCATTAACCCGAGAGTTCTAATGACCAGAAAATGTTTCCTTACATCAGAGCTCAATCAGTTTCTCTATGAGTTCAAGATACTTACCTTTGTTCTACTTTCTCCTGCCTTCTGCTTGCAACTCCTACTAATCAAAGCGGCTGAAAATCCTCTTGCGTCTTGCCTCCAGGCCAACACCCTCAATTCCTTGAATTCATCCTTCTGTGCTCCTCATCACTTTAATGAGAAAATGGGGTTCCTGACCTAATTTACCACTGCAGGGAAGACCGGACAGACTTCCACATTTGCTATTTCCTCTCTTACAGCTCTTGGATTTTATTGAATATGTTTTATATTACAGAGATAATAATGCTAAGAAGTCCAAACTTTAAAAAAAAACTTGATCCAAATCAAAATACAATAGATTCAAGTAAATCATTTATACATTTGATAATGATAGGTCCTGGCTCAGTAGCTTATTGGTGTATTTGCCATTTTCTCATCAGGCCAATGCTATATCGCCCACATTGCCCTTGAATTTGCTATGTAGCCTAGGTTGGCCTTTACTCAAGCATCCTGAGTGCTGGGATCAGATGTGGACCACCAGTGGACAGGAATTTGGATTAATTCATACAACTTCTGTTTCCAAAAAAAAAAATTGAACCTAAAAGGAATGCTTAAAGAAAAGATTATATCCCAAGGCATCTATCTTGCTTAGTGCCTGGTGCTTTCTGGTGACAGTGAGAAAAGGCTGTGTAAGGTACAGCCTATATCTATCAGAAAATTAAAACAAAGTAGAAAGAGTTACAGGAATAACATATATCTAATAATCAATATACAGAAAAGTGTAAAAATAATTAGCTCCCTGAGCATAAGGCCTTTCAAGTAAGAGGGCTAGATATAACGCTCAGAACACTGAGCAGCCGATGAGTTAGTGTCGGAACTCTCTCGGGGTGAGAGCAGTTCATCTGAAGCTGTCTATAGAATGGCAGTAAAGCTTTGCGGTGGCCTCCCCTCCCCACAGCAACAGACATAGCTTCAGGTGGAACGACAGCATTTCCTTTCTACTGAGCTACGTAGTGTTTGGTTTTATTGCTGCAGCAGCGTGGACAAGGCTGCACGGCCACAGGTGCCCGTATGGGCAGGACCGCTCTCCAGGAGCTAAAGTCCATGGTATTTGTCAAAGACCTTAAAAGTTTCTATTCTGGTTCTACAAGTCAACAACAAAACCACAAGTGACCTGATTTTAAAATGGGCAAAGAACCTGTTTCTACAAGGAAAATATAAAATTGCCAACCAGCAAATGAAAATGTTGAACATCAGCAATCATGAAGGAAATAAAATGAGATGTCACTTCATACCCGCCAGAATGATGACTGTTGCTTTGTTTTGGTTTTTGTTTTGGTTTTGGGACAGTGTCTCTCTATATAATGCTGACTGTCCTAGAAATCACTATGTAGACCAGGTTGGCCTCAAACTCGCAGAAATCTTCCTGTCTCTGCCTCCTGAGTAGTGGGACTAAAGGAACGTGCTACCACATCCAACCAAAGACTGGTGTATGCTTGTACATCTGTGTACCAGAAGAAGGCGTCAGATCCCATAGGATGACAATATAGATGGTTGTGAGACACCATGTGGGTGCTGAGAATTGAACTCTAGAAGAGCAGATAATGCTCTTAACTGCTGAGCAATCTCTCCACCCCTAGGGTGGCCACTATCAAAAACAAAAAAACAACAAAACAAAAACAAGTATCAGCAAGGACATTAGAATGTTGACTCCTGTACCACCAGTAAATGGAAAAAATAAAAATATAAAGTGATATAGCCATTATGGAAAACAGTATGCAGTTAATCAAAAAAAAATTTAATTATTGTACAATCCAGTATTCTATCCCTGTGTGGATATAAAAAAAAAAATGAGCGCATACTATAAAATACTAGTCACCCTTAAAGAGCAAGGGACTTCTGCCACCTGCTCCAGTATTGATGCAACATGAGGGCATTATTAAGAGAATCAAGTCAATCACAGGAAGAAAGAAAGAAAGAAAGAAAGAAAGAAAGAAAGAAAGAAAGAAAGAAAGAAAGAAAGAAAGAAGAAGAGAAAAGAAAGAAGAAAAAGTGAGCTCATCTACTTGTGTCAACTCCATAGAAACAGAAAAAAAAATGGTGGTTACCAGAGATGGGGAGAGTGCAATGTTTGATCAGAATACAGTTTCAAGTTTTCTAAGTGAAAGACTCATCAGAGGTGGGTCTGCAGCATTGCAACACATTAACACTGTCAAACGTTACACGTAAGAACAATTAGGATGGGAAATGTTATAATATGTATGTTCTACTGTATTTTTAAAATACAAAGTCTCTGCTTTCTAAAACAGAAATTCCATTTCCAGGAACACATTCTAATGACACAAAAGTTTCAAACCACTGGGGGAGTTGTGCACAGAGAAGTTCATTACTACTGGACTAAAGAGCAGGCCTGTAGCTACAGCTTACACACCCTTAGAGAAATCAACATTTCAGTGCATTGACCTAGATTGACAAAAACTTTAAAATGACTACAGAGAGGTACATTACAGTACAGGGAGTGCTTGGGAAATGTTCACCATATGAAATTTTTAGCAGAAGTGGATGTGGCTCATTCTGTAAGTGAAGAGGTCAGGTTGAACTGAGCGAGCTGCTCTTAAGAGTGGGGCTGCTCCTGCTTACCGTGGGGCCTCCAGCACCTACCACAGTGCCTCCTAAAAAACAGGAAGTTCTCTGCCCAGCTAACAAGACTTCCACTCCCACCCCCCACACACGGCTAGTTTCAGATGACCCATGATTTAAAACCTTTCTACTTAATAAAAGCTCTACAGAGTCTCTGGGGTGACTTAAATGACTAAATCATTGAGACTAACAGGGAGCAACAAGAAGCTCCTCAGAGCAGAGAAGACACACGTTTTCTTCCAGTGGCCTACAGGAGAAAACCAGAGGGAAGTGGGAGGAAGCTCCTGAAGGAAAATGGAGGTAGGGCAACATCAAGTTGCCAGAGATTTTTCTAGTGCCCATATGGACACCTAGCCAGACTTACAGAACACAGGATATAGCCGTTGGGATAGCATGGCTGCAGCAGACAGTCTGGGGTAGACCCACCATGCCAGTGGCCTCAGGATCCACCCAGACTCTCAGGGGAGGTTTACTGACTCCTGATAAAACCATACATAGAAAATGGCCACTGGAGTTTTGTTCCCTTGCATGTTCCACAGAGAAAACCTGGACGGAATAAGACATTTCTGCTACAGTGCTAGGAAGACAGCTCAGGCAGTACTACACCAGCTGTAGCTGTGATGACAGAGGCTCACTAGCTAGCCCACCTGGCCCAGTTGACAAGCTCGGGCCGATGAGAGACCCTGTCTCTAAAAACAAGGTGGTGGACAGCTCCTGAGAAAAGACTCTGAGGTTATGCTCTGGCCTCTACACACACGGGTGCATATGCACACACATGATTTTGCACACATACACAAATACATACATATATAGACTAAATTAAATTTCTCCTTACAAAAATGATGTTGGTTTTATAACATTGATAACATGGCCTACAAGCCCATGGAAATTTTTATTAATTTATTCAGATTACATCTTAATTGTTATCCCCTCACTTGTATCCTCCTGTTCCTCCCTCTTTCACCCTATTCCCCTCCCCTAGGTCTGTGACAGAAGGGGACCTCCTCCCCCACCATATGGTCACATCCTATCAAGTTTCATCTTGGTAACCTTCCTATTCTTTCTCTGAGTGCCACCAGGCCTCCCCACCAAGGGAAGTGGCCAAATATGGGGCACCAGAGTTCATGTCAGAGTCAGTCCCTGCTGTCCCACAACTGTGGAGAATGTCCTGTCCATTGGCTAGATCTGACTAGGGGTTCAATATTTGCTGCATGTATTGTCTTTGGTTGGTGCAGTAGTTTGAGCAGACACCCCCTGAATCCAGATCTGCCTGTCATGATGTTTGTCTTGTAGGTTTCTCTAGGACCCCTCTGTATCCTTCTATTTCCCCCATTCTCCCATATTTCCCTCACCTAGAGTCCCAATAGGAAGTTCCCACATCTATCCTGATCTCCTGGTAAGTGAGGACTTTCATTGGACCTCCCTTTTGGGCTAGTGTCCTATTATAAGTGAGTATATACCATGTGAGTCTTTCTGGGTCTAGGTTAACTCACTCAGGATGATCATTTCTAGTTCCATCCATTTGTCCATAAATTTCAGGATTTCCTTGTTTTTAATAGTTGAGTAGTATTCCATAGTGTAAATGTACCACAGTTTCTTTATCCATTCTTCAACTGAGGGACATTTAGGTTGTTTCCAGATTCTTACTATTATGAATAAGGCTTCTATGAACATGGTTGAGCATATGTCCTTATAGTGTGGTGGAGCATTTTCTGGGTATATTCCAAGGAGTGGAATAGCTGGGTGTTAAGGAAGCCCTATCCCCAGTTTTCTGAGAAAGCACCAGATTGATTTCCAAAGTGGTTGTACAATTTTGCACTCCCACCAGCAATGAAGGAATGTTCCCATTTCTCCACATCCTCACCAGCATGTACTGTCTCTTGAGTTTTTGATCTTGACCATTCTGATGGATGTAAGATGGAATCTCAGAGTCATTTTGACTTCATACAGAGTCTTAAATTAAAATACTGAATGCACATTTGAAGGAAAATCACACATAGAAAAAAATGCATTAACACAAATGTTTTAATGATGTGTTGCTATTATAAATGTCCACCTACCCTAAAATTAACCTTGTTCTCTTTTCTTACATAGGCATTATATTTTACCAGGAATTCCTTGGTGCTGCTTTTCTCACTGTATTTATATATCTTTTTGGGTGAGTAAATGTTTCAGAGGCAAAGTATGTGAAGTTCTATTAATTTTGTATAGGATTTTGGCATCATGCCTGAAGTATAGAAAATTGGAACATACTATAAGAAACATGTTTTTCAACTTGCTACCCTACACAAGGCTCTGTGCCCTTGCCTTTGTAGCTTGTGTACTCCATTGAGAGTTCTGAAACATTGGAGATTTTCAGTTCCAGACAAAATCACAACAAATCCATTGGTCCCTGTGGTTACTCCAGAGCCTTTTAGTAGGGTATCAGGCCAGTCTCTCCTTTGGGAGCATTTATGTTTGATCTCAATTTGAGAAACATGGATGCCTTTTGGATCACCCAAATTAAAAGGCCAAGACTGTGGTAAATCCCTAGTTTTAGACTTAATAGCTTCAGATTGGTAGCTGCACTTTCTGTCTTAAAGTGCCCAGTTTGGCCCCTTCTAGAGACTCGATGGGTGTCACAGTTAACATTGTTGGCAGACAGAGAGCCACACCTTGATGATGTGTTGCCAGTGAATAGCCACTTCCATTGGCTGCAAGCACACCCCATCAATGCTTAGCCACTTCCATTGGCTGCAAGCACACCCCATCAATGCTTAGCTACTTCCATTGGCTGCAAGCACACCCCATCAATGCTTAGCTGCTTCCATTGGCTGCAAGCACACCCCATCAATGCTTAGCTGCTTCCATTGGCTGCAAGCACACCCCATTAATGCTTAGCCGCTTCCATTGGCTGCAAGCACACCCCATCAATGCTTAGCCACTTCCATTGGCTGCAAGCACACCCCATCAATGCTTAGCTGCTTCCATTGGCTGCAAGCACACCCCATCAATGCTTAGCTGCTTCCATTGGCTGCAAGCACACCCCATCAATGCTTAGCCACTTCCATTGGCTGCAAGCACACCCCATCAATGCTTAGCTGCTTCTTGAGCTGCTGTTCAGCATGACCATTGTTGTGCAAACTTGAGCCTAGTCTATTTTCAACATAGGAAACCATCTATCTCGAAAATTCAATTTCATAAGACATTTGGGTGCGGCCAAACTTCTGGGGTCTGGAAACTATGACTACTCTTATGTCCAAGGACAATGAGATTTCTTAGAAAATTAAAGAATAACTTGTTTTGTACTCATATTGCATGCCAGTAATGGGTCTGGGCATGCATGGATAGAAAACGAGACCTAGTGTCTACCCAAAGGGTTTAGAGCCCGAATTAGCCTCCAGATGGTGAAAACCTGGGGCAGAGATTTATTGGAAACTTCCCAAGTCTTGGTTCTGGGTATAACTATTACTGGCTGTAAGAATGAAGACTAGTTCGAAGCAGTTTACCATAAAAAATAAAAATTGGGATATACAAGGCGGGTGGAATATGTGTCGTCATGTGGAAGTTGGAGTGCTGCCGTTTAGCATCACAGCCTGCTTCAGGTTGCTGGGCTCTTCATCCCGTGTTCCTTACAGGTGCTTTCTCTCGTTCCTTGGAGTATTTTTGGTGACAAGAAATAGAGAAAAGGAACATCTACAACAGCCTTTTATTGATTTTGGGAATATTCCTGGTAAGAAACAAAGATATGAATGATATTTTTTTCTTTAATTTATAATAGATTATTCTTGGGCCTGAGATGGTTCAGTGGGTAAAAGTGCTTACCACCAAAACTGATGACATGAGTTCATTCCCTGGGATTCACATAGTAGAAAGAGATAACCAACTTCCCACAAGTGTTCTGACCTCTGTGCATTCTGTGTATATACACAGAAACAAGTAAATGTAATTTTTAAATATAAAAAATGTATTCTTATAATTAATCATCATTGGCATTATTTTGGATGTTAACATGAAAACATAATTTTTACTCAAGAAGTGTATTTATGAAGCCCAGGGAGGTATGATGGTGATAATGTACAGAATGTCGCTTCTGCACAAAACAATGAGATTGTTGAAGGAATGACCAGGCTTCCTCGATGTGGGTCACTTGGACGATCTCATTACTGGGTTTTCTTGAAGTGACAAAAGACATGAATTCATGGGGAATGACAGATTCCTGGCACCTACAGGCCTACACCTACACCTACACCTACACACCTACACCTACACACCTACACCTACAGACCTACACCTACACACCTACACCTACACCTACACCTACAGACCTACACCTACACCTACACCTACACACCTACACCTACACCTACACCTACACCTACACCTACAGACCTACACCTACACCTACACCTACACCTACACCTACACACCTACACCTACACCTACAGACCTACACCTACACCTACACCTACAGACCTACACCTACACCTACACACCTACACCTGCGGACCTACACCTACACCTACACACCTACACCTACTCACCTACACCTACACACCTACACCTGCAGACCTACACCTACAGACCTACACCTACACCTACAGACCTACACCTACAGACCTACAGACCTACACCCACAGACTGATGTTTCGGATGCTGAGGAACATTGCTCCTGAGGAAAACAAGGCAGCTTGTTCACTGTGGTGCCGATAGTGACATCACCACAATCAACAGAATATCAACACTCCCTTCCTCACCTCATTCATGCAGACTGGGCCAACGAATATCGTCTTCCCAATGCTCAGTTCCACTGAGAAACAACTCACCTTGGGCATGCACAGTACACACCAGAGGCAAAATCAACCTGTCTTTACTGTCTTCCTGTCCTAGCCCCACCCGCCCACTCCCAGCTCTGCTAGGGATTTGGGGTCATCTATAGGTTTCTGAGCAATAGTAGAGATAGTTTTGTCCACCATTCTACTAGCATCTTGCCTTTAAAGCAAAAATCATTCAAGTTTCTATAAGATAGAGGGATGACTTTGGTATTCTCTGCCATGTGAGCCACCGAGTCAGGAGCAAGTACCCAGTGGCAGAACTGAGCCTTGTGGCAACAGTGCTCATTATGGCTTGTTTAAAACCGATTTTTTTTTTTTTAAGAAATAAAAATGCTGGAAAATAAAAGGGGGTATCATGTTTATTTTCTCAACTATTTTCCACTTCACAGAGCCTCGAGTATAGGATCTGCAGTGGCTCTTGAAGCTTCTGGTCCCTGTTTTCCTCTGTTGTTACATGGATGTGGGGAGAGGTCTGCAGACGAGTAGCTGAGTTGTGTGGCTCTCCTGATGGCTCCAACCTGTTTCTGTGCCCAGTGTAGGGTGGGCAGACGTCATGTGGACAAGTGTGTGACCACATGACAAGTGCTGTGGGGTTTTTGTGGGCCTTTTCTTCCTTGACGTTTTATCTTTTTTCACTGGAAGGGTAACCACATAGTATTTTTTTAAAAGACATAAACTGTGGCCAGAACTGAAGAGAAATTATTAGGATGTTTTTATCTTTAAGAGCTCAAAAGGTCTTTTATGATTATTATCTCCACAGGGAAACAAATGTTGGACAAAATACAACCAGATTCAAATGGCTTATCCTATGGAACCTTGCCTGGTGGAAGTGACTCGACAAAGAGCCAGAGTGGAGAGAAGAAAGAAGCCTAGCATGCCGAGAGGGATGGCTGCTGGCCTGTTATTCAATACCACCTTTTTAAAAAAATTGCACATGTTCAATTTGTGTCAGCAGCTATTTCACGCTGACATATGCGCGCACTCGACTCAGTCCCCTCCCCACTGTGGACAATCAGAGCCTTCCTAATCTCTAACAGTCTAATGCTTTCATGGAATGTAGCTCAGAGTACTCCCCACACCCTGAGCCTCTCCCTAGCGATCATCTAACTGGCTGGATCTTAGTGAGAGCCTGGCTGCTTGAGCAGGAATGTCACACAAAAATGTGCACTTGAGATTTGGCCATAGAAGGCATAGGCTGCTTCTCCATGTGGCTCGCAGAGTCAGCGTGTTGGCTTCAAACACGCCCACTAGTGCCTCAACCTTAGTCTTTAAAGAGAGGTTCGCTGGCACTCAGCCTCGGCCATCTACCTGTTCCCTGTTAGCATGGCAACTCATTGTTTCAGAAAACCAACCCTGTTAAAAATCTTCCTTTGAAAATAAAGGGCCTCATTAAAAAATAGAGTTTACAAGTGGTATTCTGTGATAGCATATACTAAAAACTCAAAAGACCTGCTACTGGCATTTTTTTAAGCCTAAAAAATGGGAACATTTAAGGCATATGACTGTGCTCACCTCTGGCACATGCACTAAAATTCAAACAATACACATATCATCATAGCCCCTGTGCAAATATGACACACAAAGTTATAAAGTGTTAAAAATGCACCAATATTTGTTTTTTTAATAGAACTCTAGAACGGTAGCATTTTCTCCAGCCTTATGGTCCTATTATGTTTACCTTCAAACTCAAGAAAAACTTTGTCATTAGGCCTTAAATTGTTACAGACCCTATACTTTATCGGGTGAGTTTCTCTGTCTTAACTTCCAATACAAGTCTCAAAATGGCATTTAGTTTCTTAGGATATTCACATACTACACACTGTTTCTCTTCCCAAGTCCTCTGAAGTTTTGCCAGATTTTCTAGAAAAGGAAAAGCATGATTAGAGAACTGGGTTTCAGCTCCTTGACTCCGTCCATAGGAGATAGCCAAGCAGTCGAGCGTGAACATAGGATGGCCTGTGCCTCATATGGCTTCGCTGCAACCACTCACCACATGTCTCCTAACATGTGTTTGCACACAGAATCTAGAGTAATGCTTTTCCTCATGCTATACCTAATACTTAAACAACGAGAAAAGGGAACGTGTTTATTATAACCAAATAATAAGGCTCGTCCTTAATGACATTTTTAAGACCTCAGGTCACTCAGGCCATGCCAGCCCAATGTCACTGAGGACACTTGCATTTGTGCATGGCACTAAGCTTGAAGCTAATGAGATACTAATCTTAACTATTTCTAGTCTTTTAATGGCCAAACTGGAATAACCCAAAGCCCATCTCTGGCTTCTGAGCTTCTATTAACAATTCTTGTCACTGTAAAAAGTGTCCCATTAATCTAGATGCACCAGTCTTATAATTTACTGAATGGGTACATAAGCTGGCTCTGGGAGACTCATTTATGTGCCCAGTGCCTTACACAATGGATTCTAGTAAATCTTGACATTGCTTTTTTTTTTTTTTTAATGGAGGAAGAGTTTTACTTGACTTAGGACCACATTCATAGCTATAAGTGCCCCGTTTTGAGCACTGTATAATTTTGCACGATACACACTTAACAACAATATGTGGATACCCTCCAGCATTTGCATTAGAGGTGTTGAGAAATGAAATTCACTTGTGCAATGCAGAAATACTTTCAAAATAAAGATTACATATATAATATATTCAGACCTAATTTTACTAATTGTGATACACCAAACCAAGGTAAACAAAAGTTTTAGTCTACTGGCTTATCGGTTGTGTTTTTCTCCTCTTTAGTGTTCAGAGCCTGACAACCAAAGCTAACCCATTCCTTCTGGTTTTGTAAGATGGGAACCCTTGGCCAACATTTGGCTCATCTGACTATTTGTCTAGACCAAGGGCTGGCAAACTTTTTCAGTAAAAACTTTCAAAGTAAACATTTGGGGGTTTGTGTTGTCCATATGGTATCTGTCCCCTCCTACTCAGCTGTTCCATCATAGCACAAATGTAGCCATGGACAATATGTAAACAAATAAAAGTAGACGTACATCAGCAGTTATTAACAAAGCAAAAAATAATAACCAACCCATGTCTGTAGTTTGCCAAACCCTGGTCCGGACTCTTCCCCTTGCTACGCAACTTCTTTTTCTTCTTTCTTGAGCTCTGGATAGCTAAAAAAAATAAAATAAAATAAAATAAATAAAAAATAAAAAAATTGACACTTCATGATTTGTGAAAAATCAGATAGCTGATATTTACATTAAGATCATTTTATCTAATAAATAAATGGATTTCTTATACATTTATTCTCAGAGTCCAACTTTGTCTCTTTGGAAAGCAGTGATTCTTTTATGGACACCACTAAACAAGCAGAAATAACTTCTCCAGTCTCACGCACCACCGTGATAGTAAGTTTGCGAAGTATCTCTCATGCAGTTGACAAAAGCAGAAGTCTCTACCATCTGACCACTTTGTTCAAATGCTTGCTTACCCTACACTCTAACACTTACTACCAAAATCCCTTGAAAGCTGACACAATAAAAAGATCTTTAAGTGGTGATTCAGAATATTCTTTAAACACACACACACACACACACACACACACACACACACACACCACCACCACCACCACCACCACCACCACCACCACCACCACCAGTGATAATAACACATACATGTTCACATATCCCATATGCAGTCCTGGGGTTTCTGTTCTGTATCGAAATAGAAAAGGGGCAGATTTTTTTTGATGAGTACAATCTCACTGCTACTCAAGAGTAATGGGACAATGTCTAAGTCCCATTTGGAGTCTTAAGTGGTTCCAAAGAAAGCAACTGTGATGGTGACATTACTCAAGTGAATGGAGACATCAAGCCAAGTCCCTCACGCCAAGAACCCTCCATGTACTCTCTGTTTTCCAGGCTCACAGTATATCCAGGAACAGTGACTGTACATGCTCAACCACTCCGAAGGTTGCCTCTGGGATGCCAATTTACAGTTAGTAAAATGAACCTTCCCAGCACCCGTCCAGTTTGCTTTACACAAACTCTGGAGCTTGTTGTTAAGACAGTCCTTAAATAAGTGACCACAAACCTAATGCACGTGCCTGGCACCTGTCCATCCCTCCTTCTGCCCAACCCAGTCTTTTTACCATCAAAGTTTTGCCTTTCTAGAATGTCGTATAGCTGGGATCGTATAATATGAAGCATTTGGAGCTTGACTCCTCATTTCTTGACACGAACTCCATGTCTTTTATGGCTTGATAGTCTTTTAGTAAGATTGCTAAACATCACACATTTTGTATGGCTAAGAGCTAAAAATTGAACCTACCATGATTGTGTCAGGAATTCTGAGACTGCTTCTAATTGTTAGACTCATCAACAGTCTAGCTCTTATTACAGCCGTCTAGAAGCAAAAAAAAAAGATAAAAATCCACACATACACAGCTTCAAACATGGACCAGTCTGGGGCTGTTGAAGGCAGTGCTTTAAATAGTGCTTTAGCAATGCAAACGCAGGGAAGAGCCTCCCCCTCCCTGACCAGGAATTCTTGCATCTGTCCCCCTTCTTACCAGCCTGAGGGTGCCACACAATACTCTGTCCTGTGCCAGGAGAACAAATCAGTTACAGGAGCTATGGCCCAACTAGGAAAACTCTTTCAATCTGGGTCCTTACTGGGAGTTACTAAGTCCCAACCACAGCATGAAAGAGGAATATCGACCCCATAGCAAATAAATGGGCTTTTCAAGGTGCACCCAGCTGTTGCCAGAAAGTTCAGAGTTCCAGGCAAGATGTAAAATACTCTCTGTGTTCCGGGAAAGGATCTCCTTCCAAGGGATCTGGCAAGCGCACAGAGGGACACAGCCGACCTGTCCTGTTAGAGCAGCTTGTGTGGACCAAAGCCACTTTGCACATTTGAGCTGCTGTTATGCAGACATGAACCAGTCCTTCCAGCATCACATCCCACTTCCAGAACCTTCCCTTTCATGGTTCTAATTTTTAAAATGAACCTGAGACATTTTCTGAGGTTTGAGCTCTCCGCCCTCCATCCAGAGCACCTCACCTAAGCCTTCTGAGCACAATGCACCTATGAGGACATGATTCTGCTTGGGAATGCCTAATCTAGAGACTCGACGCTTAGGGTAGCTGCCTGATTATACTTACACAGATACCAAATGGCTCAAACTGGCAAATACTCATGAAGTCACTAGATGAAAATTGATTGCCTACTATTTTAAATGTGTGCTTGGCTTGCTGCTTTTTTAGAGCAGTTTTGATTTTGCTTCTTGAACATTGAGCGGAGAGTGCAGAACTCTCCAAAATAATCCTAGTCCCCATGGTTGCACAGCCTCTCCTCTATCAGCGTTCGTCCTCACAGTGGCATATTTAGTACCAATCAATGAACTTACACCGATGTTGCATTGTTATCATGCCTTGTCTCTCATCTTCATTAGGGTACCTGTTCTGGTTTGGGTGGTTTTGTTGTTGCTTGTTTTGCTTTGTCATCTTGCTATAAGCTAGGATTACCTGTGAGGTGAAATTGAGGGACATCTCAGTAGCATTGGCCTATAGACAGGCCTGTGGAACATTCTCTTTATTAGTGATTAATGTGGAAGTGCCCAGCCCATTGTGGGTGGTGCCACCCTGGGCTGGTAATCCTGGGTGTTACAAGAAAGCAGGCTGGGGCTGGGGAGTGGTGACTCATACCTTTAATCCCAGTACTCAAGGAGGCAGAGGCAGGTGGATCTTTGTGAGTTTGAGGCCAGCCTGGTGTACAGAGTGAGTTCCATAATAGCTAAGGCAACAGAGAAACCCCGTCTCAAAAAACAAGAGAGAAGGAGGAGGAAGAGGAGGAGGAGGAGACAACAAGAAAAAGATGGACAGAAAGAGAGAGGGGGAAGGAAGGGAGGGAGGGGGCAAGCAGGCTGAGGGAGCCAGGAAGCAGCACTCCCACGTGGCCCCTGCCTCAGTTCCTGCCCTGACTGTGATATGGAAGTACAGCAAAACAAGCTCTTACCTCCCCAAGTTGTTTATAACCATGGTGTTGCATCACAGCCATGGAAACCATAGCTAAAACAGTGCTCTGGGAGCTGTGTATTCTGTGGCACTCATCCGCCACTGCAGTGCCACAGCAAAGACACTAAAGTTTCTGTGCTCTTCCAACTCTTCCTTCCCCTCACTTAACCTCTGGCCTTCTGACTGTCATGGAAGTTTTGCTGTCTCTGGAACCTCATACAGCTTTTCTCATACAATATGCTGCCCTTTGAGCCTGGCTGTTTTCATGCCTTAGTCACCATCTTCCTTCTGCGTCCTCTCATGGCTTGGTAATCTATCTCTGCTTAGTACTAAACCAGGTGCCACTATGGATGCACCACAGCTTCTTCCCTCACTTATGAAGGGGCATCTTGGTGGCTTTCCAACCTTGACAGCTTATGGTCCTTACAAATGTAAAATGAATAAGACACGAAGACCAGCATCTTAGGATCTTTCTCTACAGTCACAGAAATAGCAGGTATTAGTCACTGTTGTGCGCCATAGTGTGTGTCGGGCACTACGCTTCATCTTCTGTTTGAGCTGCTCATTTTATCCTTACAATTTATCCAACGGGGACATCTTCTTACACTTTCCATAACAGAAAATCTGGGACAGGACATTCTCCACCATTGAGTGGAGAGGGAGGTCTGACTTTCATACAAACTCTGGTGCCCCATTTTTTACCACGTCCCTTTGATAGAGAGGCCTGGTGGCACTCAGAGGAAGGATAACAGGTCACCAAGAAGAGACTCAATACCCTATGAGCATATACAGGGGGAGGAGGTCCCCCTCAGTCACAAACATAGGGGAGGGGAGTAGGGGGAAGGGGAGGGAGGGAGGAATGGGAGGATACAAGGGACGGGATAACCATTAACATGTAATATGAATAAATTAATAAGATATTTTTTAAAAAGAAAATCTGGTGAAGCAACAACACAGAGATTAGAGTCAGGTAAGGCAGAAGTGGCATCTGGAGCATAAAATTTAAGGGAGCCATGAAAATCTTCCTTTTGGGGTTGTGAGAGGCCACGCCTGTGCTTATAGCACAGCAAGAGGAAGTCAGCCCTTAGGTCTAGCCTTACACATTCCTATTGTGTCCCAGCTCTGCATTGGCATTGAATGACTTGATCAGCATTGCTCAGCTGTCAAGTAGCAGAGCTTGGATTTGAACGCAAGGCATGTAACTTATTGTATTCTTACCACTATCGCCACAATGACAGGTCACTAGTATCTTTCCTTGAACAAATAACGTGGGAGCTATAAGGAGAAAAGGGTCACTGTAGGTTAGGTGATGTTCAGAGGAACATGGATAGCAGTAGGTGAGTGGCACAAAATGGATGGCCTCTCTGTGGCCCTAAAACTCGTGGGTGCGCTCTCTCCCTCTCTCTCTCTCTCTCTCTCTCTCTCTCTCTCTCTCTCTCTCTCTCTCTCTCTCTCTCTCTCTCTCCCTTCCTTCCTCTCTCCCCCCCCTCCCTCTCATAATATGTTTGTGTTCCAGTTCACATGTGTATAAGCACACGGGTGCACGCATGCACATGGGAGGCCCCGGTTGACATCAGGAGTCCTTGGTCACACTCTACCCTATTTGTTGAGACAGTGTCTCTTAACTGAGCTCCTCGGCTGGCCTAGCCTGGCTGTGTAGCTTGCTGTGGGGAGTCCCCATCTCTGCCTTCCAATTGCTAAAATTACTAAATTACAACCCAGCTTTTACGTGGGGTCTTGGAATCTGAACTCTGGTTCTGACATTTGTGTCGCAGGAGCTTTGGCCACCGAGGAATCTGCCTGGCGCTAATAACCAAGGTCCGTTAGAGGGAGATCAACTGGATTTCTTGGGTGGCCCTTAAAGCCAGTGGGTATCTTTTAAAACAATAGGAGAAAGCCCAGACTTAGTCATTTGAAAATGGAGGTAGAAATGAGAGTCTTGAAGTCACAACAAAGAATGGTTGGAGCCACCCAAACCTGGGAGAAATCATGGGGCTTGACATTAGGGACTTCACAGGGAGCTCTGCTCAGCTGGCCCCTTAAGCAGCACTTATTTCTCCAGAAGAAAGTATATTTATTTCTGCTGCATCAAGCCCCCAAGCACGTGACAATTTGTTGTGGTGATTCAGAAAGTGAAGATACAGAGCAACATGGTCTTTGAAGCATCAGGACACAGGAGAAAACCCCACCAAATGGACGGATTGAATAGCTCAAAGCAAGCTCCACAGAAGCCAGTAACAAGCGGAGGCTCCTCCAAAGGCCTAGAGTGCCCTGGTCTGGTATACATTTAAGAGTTTGGACTAGACTTGAGAAGAAAATGGTGGCATTTGCTTTGTGCCTCAGGACGCAATGTAAACATGACATTGTATTAGGACTTTACCAGCTGAGAGGTGGCCCGGCCAACAAAGCGTGAGGACCTAAGTTCCATCTAGCCAGTGAGCTCCAGGATCAGCCAGACATTTGTGCCTCCCCAAGACTGAAAGCGAAACCTAATATTCATTCGCCTCTGGCCTCCATAGCATTCGCCACACATAAAAAATAAAAATAAAAACAAACCTCATTAGTCACCTTTCTGATTGGTGTCATCGAACCTATGACAGAAACAACCCAAAAGGGAAGGTTGATCTGACTCACCATGTCACAGGTTGTGGTAAGTACAGTGGGGGAGGCACCCCCCCCATGGCAGTGGGAATATAATGGTACTGTAGACAAGGAGACAAGGGACCAGCAGCAAGTGCAACGTTGAGAGGTCTGTGCCTACTCCCCGCAGCCAAGTCCTGCTTCTGAAGATGCTGCAGCCTTCGCAATAGTGCCACAAGCTACGGACTAGATGCTCCTGTAGCGGACACCTCAGAATTCGAACCACAAGGACATTGCCAGCATCTTCAGAAATTCCCTATCAAAACTGAGTGACACTTCCCTGCGTCCTTAGCTATTATTCCCTGTGTGTATTGGAATTGCAGCCCATCTTACCAGAACCAAGCAAGTGTGCCTGGGCTGCAGCTGGGTGGGGACTCCTGAGATGGCCTCAGGACAAAACTCATGTGCGACGGGAGGGATGTGCAGAGCCCACCAGAGCCTTACCCTCCAGAACATGGGACGCATAGGGACAGCCACAGAATGAGGAGTCCACGGTGACACAGCATAAGGGAGGAGGGGTCAGGAGAGGACCTCGGCCATGCCAAGGGTGTTAGTAAACTGAACTTGGAGGGGAGGGCATAATGAAACAATAGAGTTCAGATCCAGAGCTGTCAGCCAAAGGGAAGAAAAACAGACTGCAAGGGTTGGGTAGGGACAGCGGTATGTTTTAGGGAGCTATTGGGGACCTAGCCTGGCTCTGAGAAGGCACGGATCTGTGTATCTCAGCCACTCACTTCAGGGCCATGTTTGCAATACTCACTCCAGGCCCCAGCCAGCCAGGAGGGAACTACTGGACACCAAAAAGGTATCAACAATTAAGTGTGGTTTCAGGCACCATAAAAAATGGCCATTGTCTCAGATTATAGTGCAAACTGGTCAATGGGACTCACCCACCAGAGGAGGCAGTATTCAGACAAGAAAATAAAGGCGAGCCTTTGGAAGCAACCAGAAAGCCCTGTTAGGTTGTCTGGCTTAATCTGAATGAACACTGCTTTGTTCGATTTTAAAGGCCTGGTGCCACTCACGTATTCATCCAACGATGGCTCAGGCATGACTAAGTGAAAAATCGGGTGCAGAGAGGGATGCTGAGGAAATGGGCAGAAGGGGAGCCCTCTTCAAAGTGGAGAGAAAGAGTCTCTCTGTCACAAAAGCAGGTAGAACACAGGATGCAAGCGCCTCCTCTCTGTCCACCAGAGAGTGCACAGCTAAGCAGGTGGGTCAAGGCAAACCAGAGAAATGAATTAGTAAGACTGAGAAGAGCCCTTCGAGGCCATGCAAGCACCATCACCACCACCCCACCCCACCACCACCACCACTACCCCCACCCTCACCTACCACCCCTACCCGCCACCGCACTTTGCCACCACCCTTCACCCCCTACCCCACCCCACCCTACTGTCTCCACCACCACCACCACTACCACCCCATCCCACCCTACTGTCTCCACCCACCACTACCCTCCACCCCCACCCCACCCCACCACCACCACCACCACCACCCACCCCACCACCGCCACCACGCCCCACCCCACCCCCCCACCACCACCACGCCCCACTCCACCCCACCACTGCTGCTGCAAGCTAGGAGTTCCTAGGCCAAGTTGGGAACTCTAAAACTCTGCCTTCAGGACCAGATGACATTCTCCTTATGCCCTCACTCCCACAGGCTTACTCCCGACCACCTCTAGGGAGCTGGACAGTCCAGCCATGTTGCCCTTGGGGGATGGGCACTCACCAGGCCAGCCTAGGACACTGCTACTATCCAGGTCATGACAGCCTATAGGACATATGTAGAAAGGACAGCAGGCACAGTGGCCTGGCTGGCCAGGCTGCAGGCCTTATCTAAAGTGAACCACCTGTTTCCTGCTGGGCTCAGCCCCTGGCCTTCCAAGGTCTCCACAGAGCGAAACTTCACCTAAACCACAGCTGAGGAACGACAGTCTTGGCACTGCCCCAGTTGTGTTTGCTGTTCTCTAAGGAGTTTTGTGGAAGCTAGACTCATTTTCCACTGCAACAAGGAAAAGTTAAGACGGCACCAAACAAAAATAGCTTCCTGGCACTTCCTGTTTGCTCTTTCCACAGGGCCTCCTTGGCCAGGGTCGAGAAAGTCCCTCTTCCGAGAACACGGAAGCCAGGTTGGGTTTTCTGGAGCTTTTTCTTCCATGCAAGTTTACTTGGGGCTCTGTTAGCTACAACCCCAAGTTTCTCTTTTTCCAGCACCATTCAGAGACAGACAGGCTGCTTCTTATATGCTTATATGCCCCTGCTGACCTCCCACTGGTCCCATCTATAAAGAACAGCTAATTATTTCAGAGTTTCTAAATATGACATAGGAGAGAGATGACACAAATGTGAAAGGATCCAGGAACCTGGGACCTGTGCCTGGCACCAACACTTCCTTTCCCTTCACAACAATGTGGACACGTGACATCAGAGTTAACCTCTGGCACACCCAGGCCAGGCAGGAAAAGCTACCCAAGAGGACCGAGCAGTGCCTCAGACATCGGGTCTAACACACATATGCATGACTGCAAGTCCCTTCTTATAACCACTGGGATGTCAAACATGCTTGGACAGAAGGCCCGAGTGATGAACGAGCCATTCCTGGGTGGCCAAGGGTGACAGGTCTTTGTTGCAAATTGGCACTTGTCCCTTCCCACAGCCCACACGGTCCTTCCCAAAGCAGTGAGAACGGCCTCGCTTTCCTCACTGGTTTTTTTGTACCACAACAATGAAGGTAATAATGGGAAAAACATTTACCCCATGGCCAGAGACACTCTGAACACTAGAACTACAACTTATCAACTGAAAATTGCTGAGAGCAAACCCAAGCCTGTTAGCCGATTTTTTTTTTAATGAACAATTTAAGCAGCAAGGCAGACTTACTTAATTTTCACAATTTAAAAATCGACAATGGTATAAATATCTTTCAAAAAATCGTCAGTATGAAAGCCATCCTGTCTTTGTGAGGAGCAGAAACGAAACAAGGGCACAAGAATGCCAACCAGCGCCACCGAAAGGGACTCAGTGAGTTGATCTGCATCCCCAGGAAGGATACACGCACACCCTCTCTAACCCACAGTGCCTCTGTATGTGACCCTATGTAAGGCCTTTAATGGGGTGATTCTGGTGTAGGTGGGGATTTAGGATGGGCCCTCATCCGGCATGGCTGCTGTACTTACCATCAGAAAGGAGACCTTTGGCCATAGACATACATACCCGAAGGCCATGTGAAGACACAAGGCAGTAGCACCATGCACCAAGCAAAGAAATCTCTGAGGTGGCAGAGAGGCGAGAAGCAGGTTACACCCTTAGCCCTCAGCAGGGAGAACCGCAATGCTACCCTGATTTTAAGCTTCTAGGCTCCAAACCACAAGATGATAAATGTCTGTTTTTGAGTGCCCTAATTTGTCACAATAGGTGTAGCAAATTAACAGAAGAGCCTTTGCCTCCTTCCTTGAGCACTCAGCGGTTGGCTGTGCTTGGGTGCAGTGTTGGGGGTCCCCTATGGGACACCCGTGAGGGAGAGAGAAGACTCCCTGCTCCCTTCGATTGTGCAAGCTGAAAACACAACTCTCCTTCTTCCCAACCCGAGGCAGTTGACATTAAGGTTCCCAAAACACTGAAGTCAGGATGTGAGGCAGCTTTTCGATGTTTCATTAGCCACCAGCAGTGGTGACATTCCACACGCACTTCTAGTCTACCTGTCCCGTCACCATGTAGCCAGAAGCCAGCCCTCAGGAGGCCATTGGACTAGCCCCCTTCCTAGGTCTATTTCTACAGTCTTCCCACTGACTCTGTGAGTTTCCCAGAAAACACTCAACCTCATGCTCATCAGCAGAGAGCCATACTCACCCACAGTGCATTCGTGGTACAACCGGTGTGCTCGGTCCCTTGTGTGTTCACAGTCTCCCTCTCCTCCTATCCCTGCCTGCCCTATGACCAGCCTCTTAAGACCAACCATCTTGTCTGTAATCATCCCTGCTGTGTCCTCATGCCTGCTAGCTGCTAGCTGGTAGCTGTTCAGTACAGGCTTACCTCTGATATGTTGCAGGCGCCACTCCGACTGTGGCAACAATGCAAATACTGAAGTAAAGCAAGCAGTTTTTATGTTCTGCTCCCCAGTGCATGCAGTTGTATTTGCACTATAGTTTATTACATCTGTGATATAATACCTCTAAAAGATGATAGCATGCTTTAAAAATGCTGGGTTGCAGAACTAGTGCGATGGGTCAGCTGTTAAAGGCACTTGCTGTTTTTCTAGAGGACCAGAGGTCAGTTTCCAGCACCTATGTCACGCAGCTTATAACTCCAGTTCCAAGGACCCTGACATCCTCCTCTAGCCTCTAAGGGCACACACGCTCACACGTGCACGCGCGCGCACACACACACACACACACACACACACCATGCAGAATACACTCACACAGACACATAAATAAAAAATAAAAATACGAATAGTGTTCTGTTACTAAAAAATGCCAACAGCACCCTGCGCCTGCACTGAGCTATAATCTTTGGGGTGATGGAAGGCCCTGCCTCCATGGGAACAGCTGGTCAGAGTGGTAGGTGGCTGAAGAAAGCTGCACTGGGCAACATGGACTGCCCCCACACTCCTCCTCTCCTGGGGGATGTCTCCGCAGCCTGAAGTGCCATTTGGTAGCCATTCGTGTACAGCAGACCTTCTTTCAAATTTGAAGTCAGTCTCTCATCTGGAGGCTGCTTTGCCCCCTGAGGTGATGGTCCTCGTGTAAGGCTGCTGCCCTTTCAGCAGTAACCCCCCATCTTCACCGGGAGTAGAGTCAGTCTCCAGGAGACACCTCTTTGCTTGTCCACAGGAAGCAACTGCTCCTCCCACAGGGTTTTACCAGGAGATGACAGCAAGTAAGCTGCAGCTGCAGTTCTAACCTGTTCTTTCCGATCACTGGTCCTTTTTCAACTTTCCTTGAGTTGCTTTAAGGCGCTAAGCCCAGGGCCTTGCGTGCTAGGCAAGCGCTCCCTCCCCAGCTTTGACTGGAGCTCCTTTGCTACTCCCACCACATGGACAAATAGCTCCTTTCTCTTCTGAAGTGTTGGACGTTCAAACTCACCCATGATGGTGGCTATCAACTGCTTCCAAGTTCCTGCTAATACTGATATTTTGACCTCTTTTCATGAGCCACAATGTTCGCCTTTCTTGTTTTCTTTTATTCATATGGCATGTTCGTGTGTGTGCGTGCGTGCATGTTTGCCTGTGGATACATGTGTGGAGGCCACAGGTGGATATCAGGTGTCTTAACTCAGTTGCCCTCCCTGTTATTTTTTGAGGCAAGATCTCTCCCTAATTCTGGAGCTCGTCATCGTATAGACTGTCTGGCCAGTGAGCCCCAGGGGTCTGCCTGCCCCCACCTGCGTAGTGCTAGGGTTACAGATGTGTGCTCTGTGCCCAACTTTGCTGTAGACACTGTGGAATTCAAGCTCAGGTCTTCAAGCTTGTACAACCCCACAAGCATTCCTAATGGCATCTAGAATGGGGAAGCCTTTCCTGAACAGCTTTTTTTTTTTTTTTTTTTGCCTAGATCTAGCTCCAGGCTCATGGAATGCATGTTTAAATAATAAGACTTGAAAGTTCACAATTACTCCCCAATCCGTAGACTGCAAAGCGGCTGCGGTGTTGGAGGCATGAAAGCAATGCTAATCTCATGTGTCGCCATCAGAGCTCTTGGGTGACCAGAGACTCGGCCAGTGAGTGGTAACATTTTTAAAGGAACCCCTTTTCTCTGAGCAGTAGTTTTCAACAACAGGCTTAAAATATTCAGATGGCCAGGTTGTAAACAGATGTGCTGCCGTCCAAGCTTTGCTGTTAGGTTTATAGAGTACAAGCGGAGGGGCTGAGGGTGACTCTTAGGGGCCCAGCATTTTTGGAATAGCAAATGAGCATTGGATTCCACTAACAGCCACTAGCTGCACCAGCTCTACCACGGGAGTCAGCCTGCCCTTTGAAGATTTGAAACCAAGCATTGACGTCTCTTCTCCAGCTCTGAAAGCCCCGATGGCATCTCCTTCCAGGAAAAGCTGTTTTGACTATTGCTTAGCATAGCTCTCTTCTAGACTTGGTCCCAGCTTCTCCCTGGACTGTGCTGACTCTCCCTGATAGCCCCAGCTTCTCCCTGGGCTGTGCTGACTTTCCCTGATGGCCCCAGCTTCTCCCTGGACTGTGCTGACTCTCCCTGATGGCCCCAGCTTCTCCCTGGACTGTGCTGAGTCTTCTGCGCTTTAGAGACAGCTGCTCTCTTTAGGTGTGGCGAGCCAACTTTTGCTGGCTGCAGACTCGGCCTCAGCAGCTTCTGTACTTCTGTCAGCCTTCGCAGAACAGAAGAAACCAGGACATGGCTCTTGGCTGAAAGGAATGTTGTCAAGTATGCATCCACTTTTATTTTCCTTCAAGAACTTTTATTTTGTACTAACTATGGCAAGTTGGCTGGTGCAAAGGCCCTGCTTTGGGCCTATCTCAGCCTATCACCATGCCTTCCTCATCGTTTCCCTGTGAAATTCTTCCTTGCAAGCTCACTGTAGGATAATTAATTGGCCTGGTTTCAATATTGCTGCATCTCAGAGTGCAAGGCAAGGTCCAGTAGAGGGAGAAAGATGGGGAATAGTCAGTCAGGGGCAGACAAAACACCACAGAATGTACAGATTAAATCTCAATAGTCGTAGCAAAGATCATTGATCTTGGGTCGTCACAACCAATACAATACTGAGAACATTGCTAAAGTGAGAGCTCATGCAGGGTCTCCATGTGCATTTGACTTATAAAATGTGATATCTGTAAGTCACAAGAAAGCATGGCGTGCTTGTAAACATGGGTTATGTAAGTGCAGCTCTGAATTCTGTGTACTCATAGCTTCAACAGTCACTAAGTTCACCCATCATAAACTCTGGTCTTATTTTTTTTTTTCCTTCAGTATATTTGGTTCCTTTTCCCTCTGCTGCCATGGAAACCAACAGCCCAGGGACAGGTTGCTTTGCATCATGTCAGGCAACATATATTGCATCCCACAGAAGACAGGGACATGTGCCCATGTCCTCCACAGCGGGGTTCTGGGAAGCACCAACCCTGCAGTTGAGTATACCAGATGCAAATGGCTGTAAGCCCAGTACCCTGCAGCCCAGGTGGCCTTGAGATCCTCAGGCTAGCTCTGTCTATGAGTGCCCACAAAGACCACACGGTCTTTTCTCGAGAGACTCAAGCTGTAATGTTCCTGGTGCCTCCACTCTCTTGTCTTTCTCCATATTCCCAGCATCGCTGGAGTAGCCAGAGCTCCTGCAATGGACAAGCCACATAGCATGCAGCCTCTCAAGTCGCACAGAACTGCAAAGTCATAGCTCTTATTTCCCCTTAACAGACAAGGAAGCTAAGGCCAATGAGGCAACAGCCCGCCTTAGATCACAGAGCAGGAAACGTAAGTGACATTGAGCTCTGGAGCCCCTACCATTTGCTGCTGGTACACCCTTTCCGCTGCTATTGTCTGAGTCCTGCCTGAAAAGGTCAGCAGGGGACATGTTGGGGCCGACAGAAGGCACCATGGAAACCCTAAAGTATGAACATCACACACACACACATGCACGCACGCATGCATGCGCACACACACACACAAACTGGGCATAGCCATGGAAACATTATAACCCTAGAGGTGATTTCTGAAGGAGGCTGAACTCTGAGCTCAGCTCTCTGAAAGTCTGTAAGAAATAACAAATGAAAAATAATCCATCTCTCTGCAATGACGTAGGTGTGGTTATGTCTAAAAGCAGAGATTAGCTGACCCCAGTGGCCCCGCTTAGCTTAATGACTATGACGAACCATCTCTGGCCAGGCAGGCCAACTGCTTAACGCATTACTAGATCTGTTTTCAATAACACCACCATCACAGGACCAAGCCCTGACCATCACCGCAATAAAGACTCATCATCGCTGGAGAGAAAGAGGCAGCGCAGAGCGGAGGTGGGGCATAGGGAAGGCCTGTTTGTTCTCCAGTGTGCGGCCTCTGAGTCCCCCATGCCTGGGGAGGGGCTGAGCACTTGCGGATGTATCTCTGTTGAGCTCTGCAGAGTAAAGAAAATAACGGATTCCATGTCACTGCAGCAGGACATTATCAGTCCAGCCTGCAAATGACTTTTCAAAGGGGCTTGGGTAGCCCATGTTACTGGAGATACGTACATGTGATGTGAAAGTCATAAGCACAGAGTCAGCCTTCTCAATGTGTCTAAGAAATCACAAGTTAGGTGCCTTGGGCTGTTTTCAGAAATGGCACCTGTTTGTGCCTCGGACAGTGATGTTGAATTGAAGAACCAAACAGGGTCCTGCAGAGACTGCAGATGCAGAAAGAGCCTAGGAGGAGGCTCATATGTCAGGACACCTGAAGAGCAGCAGATCCATGACAGAAACAGGAAACGTGACCAGAGGAGATGAAAGAGGGAGCGACCTCAGAAAGCAGCTACAACAGTGTCCAAATGCGCGTGTCCAAAACGTTTGGCCAGCTGGCTGGGGCCTCCATCCTCGATGCTGATGACAGCCCCTCCCAGAATCCAGGCCTTTCTATATCTGATAAGATGGGCGGAGCTCACGCTGAGCCAAAGGATAGTTAAGTGAAAGAGGGCTGGAAGGATTGGCAGATAGCTGGGGAGGAGACAGCTCGGAGCGGAGCGCTGCCTACTGGGGGAGATGGAGTCATCTGGGTCCCCTAGCAGTGTGCTTGGGCACAGAGCTATGTAAGTGTTTCCGCTGGAGAAGCCAGCAGAGTCACAGTGGGTGGCTCCAAGTGGCCCTGTGGCATGGACATGCCAGGGAGGCCGTAAGCCGAATCATACCTCACTCATGTTAACCTGCAACCCCAGCCGGGACTAAAATATAAATGAACCTGCAGCCCCCTTAGGAAAGGAAGGGCTGAGGGCATCTCGTGGGAACTCAGATCCCTGTCTGCATGTGTCAGGGAGCCACAAGAGGAAGGAGACCCAGGCAAAGTATGCTTTGTAGCAAGATCCTCTGGCCCTCAGAAACCCCGTCATAGCTCCCCACTTCACCTAGGTAAAGGCCAGAGTGTTCATCTCCCGCCTGCCCTGTGGCCACAGCCCACTGCTCTGCCACTCATTTGTGCTGCTCCATCTGCTCCATTTTTGCAGCTCCCTGCTGTCTCTCCAGAGGGCCTCTGCACTGATGCCTACTCCATGGAATCACAGGACTCAGCCTCCACCTCTGTCAGCTGTCCCTGGTCAGCAAGCCCTGGGCTCAGTCCTAAGATGGCAGTCACCTGCTGACACTCGGTTTCCCTTAATCCTCCCAGTACTTCTAACTGAAAAATCAGTAATGTTATACTTCTGTTTATTGTCTGTTTTCCAATTAGAGTGTCAGCTTTCTGAAAGAGGGGGATCTGGATGTGACCTCCCAGAGTTTAGCACCATGCCTAGCAGGTGGTTGCTTCTACATGCTCTGCTGAGTGAGTGAGTGAGTGAATGAATGAATGAATCAATCAATCAATCAATCAATCAGTTAACAGGTGGATGGGTAACTAAATGGTCAAGTAGATGGGTGGATGATTAATTAATGGAAAAGATACAGTCTCTGGCTTTCATAAATTAATGTAAGAACAACACATTTCTCTTAAAAGATTTGCAATCTAATGTGGGCGAGAGAGGTGGCTTAGCTGTTAAGACCACTGGCTGCCCCTCCCCAGGACCCAGGCCGTTTGCGGGACCCTGTCTCTCCACACCCTTTCCCGCTAAGAAGCAGTTTCATAAGAGATTACGTTGACCCTTATCATCAACAAAAAAGGCTGGAATGGCAGGTCCAAAAGACACCCCATTCCCCCCCAAATTCTGGTGCCCCATTTCCCTCTACCAAAAGAGCCACTTCTTTATCTGACAGAAGGGACAGCGGGCCACCTGTGATGCCCATTTGCAAACCAAAACTCATGCTGGTTTCTGGGCTCTCTCAGCTTTGCAAATACCTGTTACAGAGTCTGTGCTGGCATCCTGGCTCTTCTCACCTCACCCCTACCCTAACTGGTTCCAGCCCACAGACTCCCTCCCCTAGCTTCTCCTTCTCATAAAGCTGCCCTTTCTGGCCACGTGCTTTCCGAGCCCTCGCCCTCTCTTGGTCCCCCTCTCTCACCCCTCACCCCTCGTGGTCCAATCCAATCTGCCGGCCATGTTTCGTTTATTACTTTCTCTCCCAGTTCTGGTCTCTTCTGGATGCCTCTGGCTGGAGTCTCCCTCATTTCTACAATAACAGCCTTCCCTTCAACTGTACCGTAGAGCGGCCATGCCTTCACTTCATACATTTACTTGTATGTTATACAGTTTCAGAGCTGATAACTGGTTGGGGGCTCTCAGCGTGCCTCACCTGACTGTGGTTCTTTGTTTCTTCCATGTCACGTGTCTTCTGTAACTCTGGGTGGTTTTTTGTTGTTGTTGTTTTGTTTTGTTTTTATTATTTCTTTCCTTGTTCTTTTAAAACTACTTTCCCCCTTTTGTGGCCCAATTTCTAGTTTCACAACTTGTATCTACCCTCTCCATATATCTGCATATATAAAATCTGCATAGGAGGGAGGAAAGGGGAGAAAGAGAGAGGCTCTTTGTCTCAGAAAACAAGTTGGATGACACCTAGCAAAGGGCACCCAAGATTGTCCTCTGTCTTCCATGAGCACTCGCACACACAAAACCTAAGCTGGACTGGGGTTGCAGGGCCACTTCAGGGTGGCTCACTTGAATGACTGGCAGGTCGGTACTGTGCTGGCTGTTGGTCTCTGTTGCTGCCCATGTAGGATCTTCCACAGGAGAAATGTGCTCATGCGTGGCAACTGGCCTCCTGCACCACAAGTGCCAAGGTCCCAGGGTCCTTTTCATTGTTTGGTTTTGTTGCGATGCTCTTTGACCTAGCCTTGTATATTTCCACCATCACTTCTGCCCATCACCCAGGCCACTACTGCATCTGTGTGGAATGGGTTGAGCATGTACTTGAGTACCATGAGTTCACCGGGAACCAGCTTAGAGCCCAGTGGTTTGACTGGTTTTTGTGGCATCACATCATTGCCTGAAGATGGGGTACACTGAGTGGAGCAGCAGCTACCTCTGGTTCACCTCCCTCATCTGATTGGACCAGACACCACAAGACCCCTTTCCTACCCCATTCTCCCCACCCCACCCCACGCACCCAAGCATAAGGACAAGTATTTTAAGGGGATGAGCGATGGGCTGGCTGAAGTGGGGCTGGGACAAGAGAGAAGAAAGGCTGCATCAGGGTCTTCACCACCACATCTTCGCCTCCCTGACCTTTCATCCATGTGCCAGACAGACATTACTTGCACCAACAGTGTGCTAGGCAGCTGTGGTGACTCAGACTTCCACCTGAACTTTAGACCCACCCTTTGCATCCTCAAGAGGTGCATTTCAAGGCCTGCCGGGAGTGCAGAGGGGAAGCTTGAACTAGGGAAGATCAGGAGGGCTTCCCAGGACAGGTGTGAGTCCACATCTCAAGGAAGGCAGGAGGCTTCTCTTGAGCCTGTGCACCTGGACAAACAGACAGAAGGCGGCTTGGTGCTCTGGCACACGCTGCCATATGGCTGTTCATCAACGTGGGTTGAATTGCTGGAGCAAAATAAAGAGCTCCAAGGGAATCCCGTGGCCTCCTGAGCTGAGTCCCCACAGCCTGGGAAGAAGGGCCACTCTGTGTCCCAGATCTTCACTAACGCTTCCCACGAGAGGGGCAGTGCAGCTTCTGAAGGCCTCAAATCAAGACTGTTTTTCTTTTTCTTATTTTTTTTTTCCTTTAAGGCACATTTATTGTTACACTTTATTCAAATGGCTTAATTCCCAAAAAGACCTATCACCTCTAGTCTCCACTATGACAGAACATTCTGAAGTAAGCCCCTGGAGCTGGGCTTAACCTTGGGCAGCAGAACCTTCCATGGAGGCCCAGTGCTGCGCTGTATAAATAGGCAAGCTCCCCCAAAGAAAGGGAACCTAAGCCTTGCACTGCTCCCTGTGAAGTGCCTCCCAGGAACCACACATCTCCAGAACACTATTGTCCTTGGAGCCAGTGAGAACATTGGCATCCCTACTTTGTCATCAGCACCTTGACAGCTCCCCAAATTCTCTCCCCAGACCTAAGCTTAACATTTTGCTAAGCCAAAGTGGGGCGGGGGAGTCTTAAAGCTATACAGATATTTTCATTTTCTAGTATGGTTACTTCACTTGTGTCAGGTTTTTACCCATAGGATGCTTGCAGGGTCTGTGTGCAGAGGAATGTTCATTCAAAACATGGCTGCTCTGGCAAGAGATCACATCCCAAAATCTATGTCTATGTGATCCGGCTGAAATACAAGCATGCCTTTAATCCAGGAGACTGAGGCAAACAGTTCTGAGTTCAAGGCCAGCCTGGTATAGAGCAAGTATCAGGTAAAGAAAAGGTTAGTGGGAGCAGGAGAGCTGTCCCTGCTCCAAGGACACGGGAGTGGATGATCAGGCCCCGTCATGATGACATGGGAGTGGGAGAGTGGGCCCTGTCCTGAGGACACGGGAGCAGGCCATGATCCAGGGCTCTGAGTGGACCTCACCCCAACATCTACCCCATGTATGACCTGCTGGAACACGTGAAGGGGCCGGACCTGCAAATGCAAAGATTGAGAATCTCCCTGACACACAGCAACAATGGGATATCCGACAGCAGTCCCAGTGAGGATCCGGTAACGATAGTGTAGGCCTCCAACCAGACCCACGACTCATAACAACAAACACTTGAAAGTAAACATATGTGGACAAAAGGCTATACTGTGTGAAACACAACGGCGTCTGTGACAAGATTTTTTTGGTTGTCTATTTGTTCTATTTTACTAGGGGGAGGAGAGGGATTTTGGTACATGACGTGTAAATCATAGACATTCAATAAAAGTAAAAAAAAGAGAGAGAGAAGCTAGGTCCAAATGAAGGTAATATCTAACTGAGTGACATAAAAGGTGACAAATCAGAAGATTTGACCGAATAGGATATGCCCAACTCTCAGGAAAAGAGAGTGGAAAGGGAAGCTACCTACCTAAAAGGCCGTTTTATAGAAAGACGAGGCAGTTTTTACCAGGACAGTAATAGAGAGATGGGTTGCAGAGAAAGAACTCAGATGAAGATGGAACAACCATGAAATGAGAAGGAGCCAGAAGATTAGAGCAGATTCCTGAGTTAGTTTGAGGCCAAGCAGAGCAATTCCAGGCTGAAAGAGAAGCCAGATTAAATAAGTCAGCTGGGAGAGGAGTTTGAGCCAGAACAGCTGAGTTGAACCAGCCAGCCCAGAGCTCAGTAAGAACAAAAAAGGTGAGCTTATTAAGCAGTAAGTCTCAGAGGCTGGAAACCTTCTAGGCCTGGGTTAGATTGTACAGAGGCTAGAAGCACGCACGTGAACACATACATACATACATACATGTTGAAGCCCCGAAACACCCTCATGTGATAGCATGAGAACTGAGGCCTTCGATGGGCAATCGGGTCCAGGTGAGGTCATGAGGATGTGAGGCCTATGAGGGAGAGGAAAGGAGAGAGAGAGCAGAATCTTCCAGCATGCTGCAGGAAGTGTGCTTTCCCCATTTCCTTCCAAATAGGACATAGCACAGCTTACGTTTGGGGGCATGGAAGGTAGGAAGAGGGCTGTCACCAGGAGCCAAGTCTGCTAATACTTTAATCTTCAATCTCCCAGGCCCCAGAATGAGGAGAAACAAATGTCTGTTAAGCCACCTGTCAACCTATGGAATTTTGTCACCGCAGTGTCGTCTGGATGGTGTAGTACAAGACGGGAGAAGGCCGCCAACTCCTATGGGTACGCTGAGCCATCGCGGCCTTCAAGTCTGTCTGGCATGGCATCTGTGTATCTGTCATCCCCTCCTCTATGAAGTAATGTCTAGAACAGCAGGGCACAGGGTGCTGCTAGGCCTGAGCTAGGTAGTAACAAACATGTCCATTTTCTCTCCGGTAAGTCAGTTAAACCGAACGAACAGGTGCCTACACAATGCTCTGCCTGCTTGACAGGTTGCAGGTGCTGAGCACAAGGACTTGGCCCTCGGCACCATTTCAGTCCAGAGGGGCACTTGTGTAACGGGCGTTTTCTGTGTCACATGGGAAATGCACAGGAGGTTATAGTCGGGAGAAATCGTTGTAGAGAGTACAGACCTGGCAGCCCTGTGAGGAAGAAAGGACCAGGCAGATGAGAGGGACTGGCTTAACAATGGAGGACCCGTGAGAGGGACTGGCTGTGAGTGATGGGTTATGCTCATCACTAGAGCATCCCTAAAGTCCAGTTCTCTGAGTCTTTGTTTTTAGTACAGGTAACTTTGAGAGAACAGGTAAAGAAGGTGTGAGGATCTAGGAAGACATGACAGTCTCCTTTACTCTTAGTAAAGCAAGTTCAAATTTTGATTTATTTTTATAGCTCTAAAATAGTATCCTACTTTCTTCCCCGACCCCACCCTCATGCACAGAACGTTTCTCTGAGCAACAACCAATCATACACTTCCTGGTTCACGGAGTCTGCAGCTGGAGCTCCTCAAAGACCAGTTGAATCTAAGCAGACCTGTGCCCTGCGCACTTGCACCTGGGACCATCCCTCCAGGGCTACTAGCATCCTCTTCCTTTCCAGGGCTGAAGGCCTGCCGGAAACTCTGGGGGGTGTTACCATTGGTCCACACTGCCACCCTGCGGTCATATGTGGTAACTGCATGCCAGCAGTACTAAGAAAAATGGGAGGGGGGTCCCCAAATGGCCATGTTCAACCCCACCTCTCTCCTCAATAACATCTCAGAATAACTATCCATCTTAGCCTTTGTGTCTTAGGCCTCCATTTCCCAAGAGAGATAATGAGAGGTTACATTTGGGAGAGATAAAGGGAAAATGACAGGATGTGACAAACTTTTACCGAAGAGCATACTATCCAGGATGATGACAGACACATGTTGGATGTCACTCTCTTGCTGTGTTGGTCTGGACAGTTACCTTGTTTCAGTAAGCTTTCTCAGTGAGACATCTCTTGCAGCCTTTCTGCAAAATAAGAGATTATACAGTTTACAGAATTGCTTTGGGGGTTAAAAATAAATAACCCATAAAAAAATAAGCTAAAGCTCACTGGAAGGCACATGCAAGCACACAGCAAATATAAACATGAGGCACTTAGGTGTTTGTTACTCCATGTCAGTCTTGCTGCAGGAGGACGAGGGAGCATCGGCACCGCCACCTCCTCCTCCGTTGTGCTGACAAGAGCACTGAGGGTCAGAGAGCTCGAGGGACTTCCCCCAATGTCCTTCAGTCAGGAAATGGCGGGACTTGCAGCCCATCTTGTTAGATTTTGCCAGCGTCCCAAAGCAGGCCCTTGGAAGTTCTGCCCCTTGAGTGTAGATCCACTGGGAGAAAGTTGGAAAGACCCAAAGAGGAAGAAGGAAAGACACAGACCTAAGGCTAGCACAGCAGGCAACTTGCTTCCTCTATGGATGTGAAATCCTTCCTCTGGGGGCAGAGCATCCTTTCCCAGCCGGATCCTGAGGAGTGCCCGGTGTGCCAGGTTCAGGCCCTGCTCATACACAGAGGCTACATTACGTGGCTGAGTGACTTGAGGGCATGCTGACTGCTCTCCAGGACCCAGCTTCTTCCCCGACCACATGAGAGCCCTACATCTTGTCATTCAGCAATCTGTACCCCACGATGCTCCCTGGCTGTCTGGGGGGGAGAAACCAGAACTCTGCCCTGGGGAGTGCTGGTGACAAATGACTGGGTTCTGTCACATGAGCAGGAGATTGCTCCTGATCCCCACTGGAAGTCAGTAACGATATCCTGGGAGGCCTGGGAGCCAGGCCAGCAGCTTATGGGTAAGATTAGAAGATTCTAGTGAGCATGGAAGACCCACACTGGTCAGGTCGAGCAGAGACTGCAGTTCCAGAGTGCCCTGGGTTCAGATGGAGAACGCCTGCTTCCTCTCAGGATCTGGGTGGCTGTGTATTATTGTCTTGCTTTCGGCTGATGTTTTCAATGTGATCGGGCCAACTGGGAGATGTAATCATAGGCCTTTCATACACACACACACACACACACACACACCTAACAAGGCCAAGATGAATGGTGTGGGTGGTGCTGGAGTCATAAATATCATCGGCATATCAGGGCAAAATGAAAGCGAGAAAAATAAATCTATCAGGATTCCACAGCCATCTTTCCAGAAAAACACCAGCATGAACAATGAACAAGGCCAGATTTCACCGACAGCCGGAGTGCCCAACTCCTGAACTATCTTCACAGGGCACCAAAGCTTGAGCTGCTTAGGAGCCAAGGCCATGTCTGACTCCCCTGTGCTTCTGAGCCCTGCGTACCACCAACTTGGCGCTGATGCAGAAGGTGGGTGGGACAAGCTCGCGGTGGGCGTGTGACTTAGGTCAGTCTGAGTTATGTTCCTTAGCAGCTAGCTGGCTAGTCAGTGAGCCTCTCTCATTGTCGGTTTCCTCGTCTATAAAAGCAATCTAGGAGCCTTGATCAGAGTAGGCTTGCACTAAATGGAACATGGCACAGGAAGCCCTAAGGGGATATCACACACCCTGTGTTCTGCTTTTGACAGAATGGAGACTGAATGAGGTCACTGGAAGCCCTACAGAACAATTCCGCGTACCAAGCTGGCAGAACATGTTTTTGTTCTCCCACTGAGAGTGAGGGAAAATGAGGAGCCACAGGGGGCTACATAAAAGAGGTCACATGCTGGGTTTGCGGACTCTTGCTCAGGGCCATATTCAAGCTTGTATCTATGGTCATGGATACTTCCTCTTGACTTAACATTGTGCCTACATTCTACTGGGACCATGGAGGACTCTGCTCATAGCTATCCCCTCCGCAGCCTCTGGGTAAAGTGGGAAGAGCAGAGCCACACAGCTGTCTGGAAGTGGAGTGGCTGGAAAAGGAAAACTCCAACCCCAAGACTGGCTGGTCCCATGCCAGAGCCAGCTTCTGGGGCTACTGCACAGCTTGCCCTGTGGAAGAAAGGGCCGGTGAATAAGTGACTGGCCTACCTCCTCCCCTTTCAAAGACTGGGCCCACAGACAGACCTCCCAGGAGTGGGCTCGGGGAAACTTGGGAGGTGAGGTCTGAGGACTCCCATCCCAGGAGCACCTTCTAAGGAAATCTTTGTTCTGGTTTGGAGCTCTCCTGCTACTTCTTAACCAATGACCTAGCAGGACACCCTGGAGGTCTTCTGCCTTCTTGTATGCCCCAGGTGATCTACACCTCTGGCCAGCTGCTGCCTCATCCACTGGGGTTTTCACCTCATGAGGATGTGCACCTCCGCAGATGCTCAGCCAAGACTCACAGGGCTGTGGACTAGAGTCCTTTCTTAGCATCCACGAGTGCTTCTGCGAATGTGCCACGGATGACTAACATGACTCTAGATTTGATATGACCAGACACAGCAGACATTGACTTTTTTTTTCAGTAGCAACACCAGAGAGTCTAGACCCTCAGCTCAGTCCCGAGTCCCCTAGCACCTAACATCTGGCCATCCCAGTCCATCAGAACTTACTCAGTCCCCAGTGAGGGGAGTCATGGGAACTATATGGCTTCGTAAAACAGACACCTGCATGATCCTGGGAAAAGAGTAGAATCTTCAAAAGTCAGCAAGTAGAAACCAAGGCTCACTGACGGTTATGTGGGGGGCGGGGAGCGGTGGAAACGCACATAATGGTCCAGAACCTCAGCCTCAGAACAAACAAACAAAAACCTTGCCTTGATTTCTAACACCCCAAGAGTGAAAAGAATGACAGTTAAACCAGTCAATGGCAAAAAAAAATATAAGCATCCCAGAAGTTGGAAACACTCAGAAGATGGTCTAGCCTGGTGATTCTGACTCCACCCCACAAAATCACCCCTGGAACTAGTGAAACCGCAGGCCACCCACAGACTTGGCGCAGCTGGGACTCTCTGGGGGCCAATCCTCAGAAATGTGTGCCTTTGGCAAGTGCCCAGGAGCTGTGATGATAGCTGGGTGGTGTGATGGCAATGTTTGGACACCTGGGATTCTGTGACCAGCCCCGGAACATTCCTGCCAGGAGACTCAGTGATTCAGATACTGTCTCCTCCAGGGCTGGGGATGGCACCATCACGGAGGCTGCTGATCCCAGGAGCACGTGACAACCAGACTGTTCTGCAATTCCGCACCCCCCCCCCCATCTTACTGAGAAACAGAGAAAAAAGCCCAGAGGGAAGCCACTAAGCAGGAAGGAAAGAATGAGATGAATGGAAGCTGCGAGGAAGCTGGGTAAGAGTGAGTGATGTACAGCTAGCCCGAGGCCAGCAGGGAACTCCTCTTTGTCATTTTCTGACCAGGTGATCGGCCTGACCCTAGCTCCCGAATGACCACTGTAGGTATACAACGGGAAGTAGTCACAAATGGCACAGGTAGGTCCCTGGGCCTGAGAATTTGCTGGACATCTCAGGGTACAGCTCGGCATTGGCAAGCTGACATTAGAGTGCACATGCCAGTTGCTGGGGCTTGTTCCAAAGTGCACTTCAGAGCTGGGCGTGGTGGCGCACACTTGTAATCCCAGCACTTGGGAGGCAGAAGCAGGTGGATATCTGTGAGTTCAAGGCCAGCCTGGTCTACGAAGTGAGTCCAAGACAGCCAGGGCACAGAGACACAGAGAAACAGTGTCTCAAAAAACAAAAAACACGCACACATACACACACACACACACACACACACACACACACACACACACACAAACCACACAAAAACAAAACCACAACAACAACAAAAACCAACAAAGTGCACTTCAGGAACTCCCTGACAGCTACACACACACACACACACACACATACACACACACACACACACACACACACACACACACACACACACCACAAATACACATCACAAATACACAACAAAAAAAGCAACAAAACCTTGTCAGTTAGGACTCTGATCAAATGAGTCTACTCTCTAAAATGTGAAGTATTGAATAATCTAAGACCTCATAAATGCCCTTAATAACAAGGATATTACACAACAGAATTGTATTTTAATTGGATTTTTTTAAAAACCACAGCCTATGCTTATTCATGATATCTTGGTGCCACCTAGTGGCTCATTTGTTCATTACAACCTGGCTTCAAGTTGGTACACTCTAAAATAAACACCCTCCGATCAATTAATGTTTCAATTCAACAAAATGTACCAGACAGAAGTGGTGAGTTAAGACCTGTGACCGAAGCTGGGCTAAGACATTAACCAAAGACCTGGTCTCACCTTTCTGAGGCTAAGTGTATAAAGGTCAGGCAAGCACACCATGCCATCATTAATTATTGTACATCGTGATGTCACCGGGAAATAAAGCTGTCATGGGCTAGAGGATGATGTAGGCATCAGAATAGCATTGGTTTTGATTTTGTGTTTTGTGACAGAATTTCACTAAGTAGCTCCAGCAAATCTTTACTTCTTTATCCTCTGGCCTCCGCCTCCCAGATGCTGGGAGTGTAGGCAGGCACCACCATGATCTGGAAAAGCAACATGTTTTAAATGGAGTGGCAGATAAGGCCATTAAGGTCAAGCTCAGAGGGTGAGATGGAACTGGACACTGTGAAAACAAAGCAGGTCTGTGCAAAGTCACCAAGGGGACAAGGCTTCAAGCGGCTGTGGAAGGAGCAGAAAGTCTAGTTTGTCCAGAGCAAGGCCCATCCAGGGGACTGTGAGGAGACTGGACTACAGCTAGGAGTGTCCTTAAATGAATGCACACAGACTGGGGATGTGGGTGTCCTCCAGGGCAGAGTCTGGTTCAACTTAAACTTTTTTTTTTTTTTTTTTTTTTTTTTTTTTTTGGTTTTTCGAGACAGGGTTTCTCTCTGTGTAGCCTTGGCCATCCTGGACTCACTTTGTAGACCAGGCTGGCCTCAAACTCACAGCGATCCACCTGCCTCTGCCTCCCGAGTGCTGGGATTAAAGGCGTGCGCCACCATGCCCGGCTCAACTTAAACTTTTGATGAGGAGCAGGGAGAGGCTGGAAAGACTTTGAATTGAGCTTGGCCATTTGGTTGGCCCCAGCAGGATCTCAGTCAGGGACTCGGATGACAGCTTGTGTCTGTCTGTAGCTGGCTGCCCTGTTGCTTCCCTCTTAATTCATGGGCACATCTCTGGGGAATTATGGCAGAGCCTCATTTTAAAAGTCAGAAGAGTGGTTCTTAATGGGGCCTCTTGGGCATCCCTAAGTCCAGACGGTAACCCTGACTACAGTTAAAGCAACTCCCTAGGAGTGGGCAGCCAAAGCTGAGAACATCTGGCCTTGGAACACTCTCAGTGGGAGACAAAAACATCAAAACAAAGCCTTTGGTACTCTGGGATAGTGAATTCACAGGAGCAATGAACCAGGCTTGTTTTCTGGTTGGTTGGTTGGTTGGTTGGTTGGTTGGTTGGTTGATTTGTCTTTAAGACTAGGTCTTGTCCAAGGTGGAAGCCACACTCTGGACCACAATGCTCCCACTATGTTTCTACCTAGATGTCAGGAGCTGGTGAGAGCTGATGTCACAGAAAGACACAGTTTCTTAGTGTGGAGGAAGCCTGCTGAGCGGGCAGGAATTATGAGACATCTGTGGCTGCATTACTCATTCACAGGTCTCTCAGGCCCTCTTAGGCCCCAGCTGGAGCCGTGGATTATAAGGACCCAGAGAGCTGTTAGCAAATGCTTCAGCCCGGCAGGAGATGGGTTTCTGAGCTGAGGGCTGCAGTCTAGGTGATCCTCATGCAGCCAAGATTAGCCAGAGATGAAACAGCTTCTAGGGAGACCTGCCCAGAACTGGGCAGCTGACCTGCTATCCTGATACCTGCAACTGACACAGCGTGTGTGTGTGTGTGTGTGTGTGTGTGTGTGTGTGTGTGTGTGTGTACATGCAAGTATACGTGTGGAAGTTAAAAGACAACATTTAGGAGCTCTTTCCTACCATATGGCATATGGACACAGGTTTTCGTTTAACCAATTATCAACCCTGCTTTCCTTTTTCTTAAAAGATGCTGACTCACCTGTATCCTAACATCTAGATGGATAGCTCCAGAAAGCTGTTTTCATCTTGGGAGGCTAAGTCGGGAGTTTGAGGCCAGCCTGGGAGAAAATAAAAATTCTGTCAGAGACAGCGGTTCATGGCTGAGGCAAGAAAATAACGTGCAAAGTTGAGGCTAGCCGGGGCTACATGGTAAGTACTAAGCCAGCCAGGGCTACACAGGAAGACTGTGTCTCAAACCACCAAAAAATGTGGTACTACTGTTTCTTCAAGCTCTAATTTTCCTGATGAAAGTGGTTAACTGGCATTCACAGCCTGTTTCTTTTCCTATTGCTTCCGTTAGCCTAACAAAAGCAACCTACAAGAGAAAGGGTTTATTCTGCCTCACAGCGCAGGGGTGCACACCATGATGGGGCATTCAAGGCAACAGGAGCTTGAAGCATCTGATCCCATCCCATTCACAATCAAGAAAACAAAATATGGGGGGGGGGGCCAGGGGCGGGTGAGCCAGCCCTGCCCTGAGGACACAGGAGTAGGAGAGCAGGCCCTGCCCTGAGGACACTGAAGGGGGTGAGCTGGCCCTGCCATGATGACATGGGAGCAGGAGAGTGGGCCCTGCCCTGAGGACAAGGGAGTAGCTCTGATCCAGGGCTCTGAGTGAACCTCACCCCAACATCTGGAACACATGAAGGAGCCAGATCTGCAAATTCAAAGATTGAGAATCTCCCTGACACACAGCAACAGTGGGATATCCAACAGCAGTCCCAGTGAGGATCCGGTAACAATAGTGTAGGCCTCCAACCAGACCCATGACTTGTAGCAATGAACATTTGAAAGTAAACACATGTGGACAAAAGGCTGTACTGCATGATACACTACAGCTTCTGTGACAAGATTTTTTTGTTTCTGTTTGTTCTATTTTACTAGGGGGAGGAGGGGGATTTTGGTGCATGATGTGTAAATCATAGACATTCAATAAAAGTTTAAAAAAAAAAATATATATATATATATATATAGGGCTGGAGAGGTTAAGAGCACTGTCTGCTCTTCCAGAGGTCCTGACTTCAATTCCTGGCAACCACATGGTGGCTCACAACCATCTATACCCTCTAATGCCCTCCTCTGGCGTGCAGGTGTACATGCAGATTGAACATTCATATAAATAAATAATTTTTTTTAAAAAAAGAAAACAAAATATGATGAATGTTGTGGCTCAGATCACGTATTCCTTTTATACAGTCCAGGAGCCCACTCTGGGGTATGGTGCTATCCATAGTGGCAGGTCCTCTTGCCTCGATTAACTTGATCAACATAACCCCCGCAAGCGCACCTGGAGGCTTACCTAACTTGGACAACCCTTTATAGGTGTGCTACAGGCTTGTCTCCAAGGTGGCCAGATCTTGAAATGAACACTAACCATCACAACATGTAATATTTTACAGAATATGGGAGGTGGGTTAGAGAGATGGCTCAGACGTTAAGAGCACTCTTCCAGAGGTCCTGAGTTTAATTCCCAGCAACCACGTGGTGGCTCACAACCATCTATATTGTGATCTGATGCCCTCTTCTGGCCTGTAGGAACACATGCAGGCAGGGCACTGTACACATAATAATAAATAAATAAATCTTTTTTGTTTTTAATGGGAAACTTCTTTAAAGCTTAAAGAAGCTGGCAATGGTGATGCAGCCATCTAATCCCAGCACTGAGGAGCCAGAGGCAGTTGGACTTTCTGAGTTCAAGGCAAGCCTGGTTCTGGGATAGCCCAGACTTTACAATGACACACACTCTCCCCAAAAGATGCAAAGCAAAATGGCCCAGAGTTAATTCAGTGTCTTACATGACTCATGTCACTGATCTGGGTGTCCAACTTTACCACCTTTGGGACTCCACTTGGCATTATGGACCTTGACATCATTGCTCCCTCAATAAGAGAGCAGAAGCCATGTCACTTTCTCCGTAGCTGCATGACTCTAGTAATCAATCTCATTACTATAGAGAACAGCCATCCTAACAGGCTTCTTCTTGAGGGAATCTCCCTGACACAGCACCACTTTTTCACATATTCCACAAAACTTGTGGCCTCTGGACAACAGGCATGGGGGGGGGGGTTGAAAAAGCCTAGAAGACGAGAGTTCTTCCCTGCAGTCTCCAACACGCAAATACGTACCAAGAACCTGCGAGGAAACACGGCTCTTCCCAGATTTACTTGGGGGCAAGAGAACTTTTTCCCAGGGCCAGTGCTGGCCGACGTTCTCATCGCGCGGCCCTTTGAACTTCCACCCACAAAGCAGAGCGACTGCAAAAGCGCCCCGAGTGAAAAGTCCCCCAGAATTAGGGCAGCCTGAAGAGCGCTGCAGCGTGCAGCCGGGGAGCCACACGGCGCATGCTCAGCCTGCCCTGGAAACCGCCAAGCAACAAAGTGGCATGTAGCCTAGAAGGAAATGTGTACCGGTCCGGTGATGTTTTTCTGTTTACAGACACCACTTCCACTATTTTTTTCAGCTCATTTGAGTTGGACACTGAAAGGAGCTGGTGTGTAGCGAAACACCAGCCATCTCAGTGGCTCAAGCTTCGACTGTAAGGCCTGCAGTCTTTTTTTCTAATCCATCGGTATCAAAGATCTCGGAGGAGAGAAAAGAGCCCTACGGAGTGCTCCCCACCACCTCTTGGGTGAGCACCGTGACGTCACTGGTGACCTGCTCTTCCCATCACCTTGCTGAGGTAGCCTGTGTCCTGGCCGTGCCAACCAGAGCATGTCTTTACTAATACAACAAATTGTTCCTCCAAAAAGGCTAAGATCAAAGAGATAGACAAGCACTTTGCACTCTTATCTACTTCCTGGAGACTCCAATGCCCACCACACGAGAATTTCCAGAAATACTTAATTACAAAGAGAAATATTCCCAGAACTCAGGAGGCAGGTGCAGGCAGGTCTCTGTGAGTTTGAGGCAAAAGGACTGCTTTTGCTTAACCTAAAGAGCCTTAAATCCATCTAAGTTTGGGTTTTGCTTTTCTTTTTTTCTTTCTTTGGTATCATATTTAATAGAACATGTTCTTGAAGGGCTGGAGAGATGGCTCAGAGGTTAAGAGTACTGGATGCTTCTTCCAAAGGTCCTGAGTTCAATTCCCAGCAACAACATGGTGGCTCACAACCATCTACAATGAAATCTGATGCCCTCTTCTGGTGTGCAGGCACACATGTAGGCAAAATACTGTATAAATAATAAATAGAATATATTTTGAAATGTAAAACTTCATGGCCTCCAGTAATTATCTGCAAAAACAATGTTTTGTTTTGTTTTGTTTTGTAACCAGACGGTTTTTTAAATTATTTTCTCTCATTGCTTCTTACCTAGTTGGGCATTCCACTGCACCACTGTTGATGTCATAAATAGCATCATGGGGGTGGCGGCCATCCACATTGCAGCCCAGACTGTGAAGTACCCAGGATCTCCTTAAGAGTTTCAGAAAGTCCTGGCTAAAAACTGGTGCCACATCTGCCAGGCAATGTTGACAGCCTCATCAAAACCAGTATTTCCATGGTATTTTTAAAAAATTAAGTAACAAAGCAGTACCATAGAGACCAACATATTTTGTGATATACTCAGCCCACCTGACCATAGGCAGCAAGTTGTGATTTCCTTATGGCACAAAATGTTCAGTTCACCAGGGCATAACTGAATGCAGCCCATGCGGCCTGGCCACGGATGTTAAGAGCCAGGCATCTGCAGTGTCCGCCTGTCTCGCTAGCTTTCTGCTGCTAGGCTGAAGCCCAGGGCCTCGTACATGCAGGAGTGTGACCACTGAGCCACATCCCAGTTCCCTAACATCTCTTCCTGAGTAAAACAATTAACAGTTATTATTGCAAACCATTTAAGTAAAATTTTTCAAAAAGACCTCACAGCTTTCTGTTCCTAACAACCAAAGGGGAGGGGGGATGCTTTATATCATGTCAACCAGTCAAGCATATTACCAAACAGGAAAACACTCAGATTGTTAGGATAAAGCAAACAGATCATCAGCCACATAACTATAACTTTAATTCTTGTTTCCAAGCAGTTTTACTTTCTACTTTAAATCAGATGACAGAGACAGCCAGGACTATCTGTGGGATGACAAAAAGAGTTAGGATATCAGGCTGTGAGCCCACATTCACACCTCAATGGCAAGTCTTGCAAAGCGGTACTGCAGGGAGGTGGGCGGTCGCAGCAGCACCAGGCCCCTTGTGGCTGCTGACTGGCTGGACAACATTTCCAGCAAGCCAGTCACACTAACAAACCCTAGGGCTTCTCCACAGCCAACAGCCATGGAGAAGTCTCCCTGAGTGACAAAGCCCAGGAGAACTCTGGAGCAGTGTGACGTCAGTCCTGGGAGGGGGCCTGCCCATAGCCCCCGAGTCAGAGCTTCTGGCGCAACTGCAGATGCCTCTACTGCCAGGCCTGTGGGTACCATGTGGTCTCGGTTCCGCCTCTTCTCCATTTTCTTCTTCTCTTTCTCTTTCAGAATCAAGCTCTTGAACGGGTCGCTGTGTCTAGGCTCCCTGGGTCCGTGGTAATGCTGATCCTGACTGAGCTGGAGCAGGTCCTCCTCAGATGGGACACAAATCATGGTGCGCGGTTCGGGGCTGCCCTTCCTGAGCAGGGACAGGCTGACCCACACCAGAGCTCTGGGGAAATCATTCAGAATGGACAAGCAGGCCTTTCTGGTCAGTTCTTGCTGGCCTCTGCCGGGAGCCCTCCTGGCCTCAGAACTGCGGCCACACCAGGCAGACAGCTGCTTCCGTAACTCCCTACTCCTACACAAAATAAGAGACATGCGAAATTACAACTAAAAACTATTTAAAGCATGCAATACATTTAGTACTAATAATCTTCTTTTCATGTGCCTGCCATTCTAAAACTGAAAGAATAAAGATTATAATACTGGGGCAGAAAACAAAAGTAAGACATAGAGAAAAATAAGATAGAACGTAGGGTTGTAATTAAGCAAAAGCATGCAAGTTTGAGGGGAAAAAAAGAGGGATATTCAAAGTGAGAGTACATTAGAGAGCGCTGAGAAGCAGAGCTGAGCCACAGCAGCGAGGAGGGCAGCACTCCCTGTACAGGGAAACCACACATCACCACCACGCTACAAAGAATGGCTGCTGGCCCACCCCACAACGACACAATTCCCAAGAACCTAAGAGGCTATGGCAGAACAGAGGCCCGTCACCAGTCAGGTTCGCCTGACTTAGGGCAGCATTTGTAATCTTCTCATCAGTTAGTACTATGTCTCAAATCAAATATTAAACTGTTTCCCCAGGCCCTCAGAGAAACGGCTCCCTTTTTAAAAAGTCACCAATTAGCATGTTCAATACAGAAAACCATTCGAAATGTATCTGGCAGCTGCTTACACTTACCGAACAACACAGAGCTGGCTAGCGGGGCTACCAGTGGGAGCCATGTGATTCTCACTGGCACTCTGCTCCAGAACTGCCTCAGTCCATGCCTGAGGTTGATAGCCTGTGACCTCTGGCTTCATGGGTTGGTTTTCAGCAATGCTTGCCTCATCAGATGGTTGACAGATCTCTTCAGGGACACAAGACACTCCGGGTGGTCTTGGGACACTCCCTTGAGCACTGGGCATTGAAGCTGTAATATCTGTCTCTTGGGCCTGAGCCCTGGACTCCCAGTCCTGAGTCAGCTGTTCCCACGGACAGCAGAAAGGTGCCAGTGTGCCAAGCTTAACGTAGTTGGGCCTTTTGGCAGGAGGGCGTCTAACGAAAAAAAGAAACAAATTTTAAGCAATTAAAGAGTAGATAATTAAAACAGCCATAACCATCATAACACATCTCCAAATATCTCACACACACACACACACACACACACACACACACACACACACACACACACGCATGCACACGCAAGCCTTCCTACCTGCCTCTGTCTCCCAGTGCTGAGTTTAAAGGTGTGCACCACCAGGCTAGATCTTTGAGGTTTTATTTATTTGTTTGTTTGTTTTTTAAGTTTTTTAATTATTTTGTTTTTTCGAGGACAGAGTTTCTATGTGTAGCCTTGACTGTCCTAGACTCACTTTGTAGCCCACGCTGGCCTCAAACTCACAGAGATCTGCCTGCTTCTGCCTCCCCAAGTGCTGGGATTACAGGCATGGGCCACCGCACCCTGTGAAAGATTTGGATTTGTGTGTTTGTTTATTATGTATACAGGGTTCTGCTTGCAGGCGAGAAGAAGGCATCAGATCACATTATAGATGGTTATGAGCCATCATGTGGTTGCTGGGAATTGAACTCAGGACCACTGGAAGAACAGCCAGCAGAAGCACTCTTAACCTCTGAGCCATCTCTCCAGCCCAGATCTGTTTTTTTTAATTAGCCTCTGAAAACCAAATATAGTACCTCAATTGGGGTACTCAGTCTGGAGCTCCATGTGCATGGCGCCCTGGGGTGAGCAGAGCTATGCCTGAAGATGCACACAGCTCTAAGTCAAGGTTACAGTGAGGCTTCTCCCTCACTTCTGGCCTGACAACAACAAAACTAAAAGAGCAAAAGGAACAACCATGTTCCTGCAAAGCTCTGTGCACAACGCACCTGGAAGGCAACACAGGAAACTGACAGTGAGGCTGTGGTTTTGGAGGGCAGCAGGGACACTTCAGGTCAGACATGAGGGAGAAGCTCCACTATAAACCACAGTCCCTTAGGGAGAATCAAACTACCAATGCTATGCTAAAGTCTGTGGTCAAACTGCCTTCTAAACATTTCTGTTTATGTTTATGGACTGTGCTGCTTTCAGCCGTGACCCCGAGAAGCTTCTTTTTGCAGTGGGTGACAATTAATGCACAGACTTAGAACTTGTCAAAGTACAGAGAGTAAGTGACCGCTGAGTACTCGACATCCATCTGCATTACCAAGGTCCAGGGAACGGCGGGGCAGAAAGTCCTAGACATGAAAGGGGTGACTACAGTGCAACCTGTCCTCTGGATACAGCACAGCCATGCACGCCTCGGACACACAGAGGCCACCCTACCCACTCAAGACCTGCGAAGCCCAAGCCAGTCAAAACTGCAGCAGGGGTTGAGGGGGGCTGTATGCTCTATGCTTTTAAGCAGGGCAGTGACAGCACACACCTTTGACTCTAGCACTTGGGAGTCAGAAGACAGTCTGATCTACAGAGTGAGTTCCGGGACAGCCAGAACACCCTGTGTGGAAAAAACAAACCAAAATCTCCAGCACGGATTCGGCAGGGCTCACCAGGCTCTCTGAGGAGCTACTGGCAGGGAGTAGTTGCCCAAGGAGCAGAGCAGTATACCCATTGTCAATTAGCCCACCTCCAGGAAACAGCCCATATCCACACTCAGACAAGCAACCCAAATTAAAAAAAAAAAAAAGACAGGAAACCAGGAGGAGGAGCTGGGGAGAAGGAGGCCAGCAGGATCGGGGAGGGTGGGAAGAGATGACAATGGAGCAGCAACTACAACCACTGTACACTGTATAGACGTATGGAATTATCAAAAAGTGAAATAAAGTAAAAGCGAAATTCACATTGGTTATTCTAAGAAGAAGAGAAAAAAGAAGTGTCTCCATAAAGTCATGAACAGACTTAGTCTTCCCCGTGCCTGCTGGAGCCAGAGAGTACAGATGGTGTTGGACCCAATCATGGGCTTGAAATAAGTATGTGCTGAATGAATGAATGATTCAGAAAAATATAGAGATACATATAGAAATACACACATAAGTTCTCCAAAGCACCCAACAAGAAAACAGAGGTAACCTAAGGCCACTTATGAACACAGTACATCCACGCTGCAGCCCTACAGGGTCACCCACACAGTACATCCACGCTGCAGCCCTAGAGGGTCACCCACACACAGTACATCAACGCCGCAGCCCTACAGGGTCACCCACACACAGTACATCCATGCCACAGCCCTACAGGGTCACACCCACACAGTACATCCACGCTGCAGCCTACAGGGTCACCCACACAGTACATCCACGCCGCAGCCCTACAGGGTCACACCCACACAGTACATCCACGCTGCAGCCTACAGGGTCACCCACACAGTACATCCACGCCGCAGCCCTACAGGGTCACCCAGAGCTCTGCCAGCACCAGACCTGGCAGCTAAGACAAACAGATGTTAAATGACCCACAAGCTAAGAATGATTTTCATATTTCTACTCACTGAAGAAGCAAATGAGGGCCAGGCGTAGTGGCACACACCTTTAATCCCAGCATTCGGGAGGCAGAGGCAAGTGGATCTCTGTGAGTTCGAGGCCAGCCTGCTCTACAAATGAATCCAGGGCAGGCAGGGTTCTGTTACACAGAGGAACCCTGTCTTGGAAAAAAAAAGAAAAAAGAGAAAGAAAAAGAAAAGGAAAACTATCCTACTTTATGATGCTGAACGTTCTATGAATTTTAAATGCAAGTGACTGTAAGTAAGCCCCGGTTGGAACTCCACCACACTTGTTTGTTTATATGTCACCTTCCCTGTCACAGCGGCAGAGCTGAAACCATGTAATGGAGACCAAAGGGTCTACAAAGTCAAATGTGCACATTATATGGCCCTCTACAAAAAAAAGTTTGCCGACATCTGGTTTATGATCATTATTTATCGCTATAGGGAAACCAACACAGTATATGATTAAATGAAAAAGCAAGGTTTCAAAATAATATGGATAATACCATCCTTCTACGTAGGAAACTTTGTTACCTATGGAGAATATACATGAAAGGGTTTAGTGAAAAATAAAATCCTCAGTTACAGGACTCTCAAGCACACAGTATGGGAAGTCCAGATCAGATAAGTACCGACCAGATCAGGTCATAACTTATCCAAATCATCCATCTGTCCGTCGCCACTCAACAACAGCTAGAAAGGCAGCCAGGCCCCACCTCTCTTTGTGGCTGTGGTAATGAACAGGGATTCCCACTCAGCCCCTGGAGCTCCCAGCAAAGCTACTGCAACATTCAGTTACCCACCCATTCGTCAAACACCAGCTGTGTGGTTAGAGAGGCCTAGTGCACACCGCCTACGGCTAGATCCACAGGCACCGCAAACAAGAAACCACTTCCGTGCCTGAAAACAGTGCCTATCACTGCACCAGGTTAAAGTGCTTTGTGTCCTCCATGGTTTCATTAAACTTGTATAAATCGTGCTATTCTAAAACCAGTTTCTTAAAACTGCAATCTCTGCAAAGGGGGGGTGGGTTGGTACTGCGATCTATTAGCAAGTGTCTGAAATGCATGTCTGCAGGTCAGCTGCCCATCACTGAAGTCAGGAAAGAGTCAGGACAAGGGCTGTACCAGAGGAGCCTCTAAAGAGCAAAAGACTCTGCTGGCTTGTAACAGAGAACCCGAGGGAAAGCTCTCACTACACACAGGGTTACGCAGTGCCACCCAACTCATCAGGCAATTCCAGCAGGCGCTTCCCAACCCTGGAGACAGCAGACTAGAAGGATAGTTCCTTACCTTTTATATTTTTCTAGAAGGTCCTTAGCTTGGTCTTCAGCAAACAGAAGGCCAGCTTGGCAGTCTGGGAAATCGCCTGGGACATTTGGTGACCGTGTGTACTGAGAATGTACTGTAGCCTCTTTTAGCCCCCCAACTCTTGCACCTCGGTAGATCTAAAAGAAATGTCAAGAGGCCCTGTCAGTTTACTAACCTGAAGTGAAACTGCCTAATAATACAGGGGAAATGAGAAATAACCTAAAGGCCCATCGCAAGGAAAATTGGTAAACACACGCTAAGATAACCCTATAACCAACACCATCCAGTAGTGCAACACGGGAAAAACTCAATACCTAGCAAATACAACAGTGAGCAACAGTAAACACAACAGGTCACAGAAGCAGACTCATGATAAGGCACATAGATTAAAAGCACATACTTATTACAGAGACAAGCATCTGACACAGGTATGAGGATGTGCATGGAGGTAACCAGGTGCTGCTTTAGGAGGAGAGGTGAGACTGCTGTGAGGACGTGAAGCGCTGCAGTGACTCTACTGGCTTCACTTCCCTGGCGGGATGGCAAGCTCAGGGCGCACAGCCCTCGGGCACGTTAGGACCTTGTCTTTTCTATGTGAATGAAACAATGCCTAATGTCTGCAGATGTAGCTCAGTGACAGAATGCTTCATACCCTGCCTAAAACCCTCAGTTCAATCCTCAGTGCTGAAGAAAAAACAAAACATTTCCTAATTAAAAAAATAAAATTAAGGGCCTGGAGAGATGGCTCAGAGGTTAAGAACACTGTCTGCTCTTCCAAAGGTCATGAGTTCAAATCCCAGAACCACATGGTAGCTCACAACCATCTGTACTGAGATCCGGTGCCCTTTTCTGGTATGCAGGTGTACATGTGGGCAGAATACTGTATAAATAAATAAATAAATAAATATTTTTTTTTTTTAAATTAAGTAGAACAACTTAACCTAGGCACTGACATGTCACTTATCATTGATAGCAAAGTAATGCTTAAACTAACCAGAAGTAGCTTACACACAAGTGTTAAAAAAAATTTGGCTAGTTAAAAAACAGGAGCAGTATATGCTTATAGTTAGCATTTAAAACCACAATAACATGCTCTGTACTTCTGTAAAAGCTAAGCTAATGAATTTCTGCATGCTGAAAATGCAGCACTATTGTTACCTATTTTTTAAAAAGTCATTCTACTTCGAGAACTTCAAATACAGTTTGTTGCTAGCATGTGAGAAGGCCTGGGGCAAGACTGTGGGACAAGGGCAAACAGATGGATGATCGACGCATAAGCAAGCATGTAGGGAACATCAGGGTAGCCGTACAGTTGACATGCTAGTCAGCGTAAGACAGCAGAAATCCATACAGTGGGAGCCAGCACTGTGTCTCACTCCTGTACTCCCAGCCTTGGGGGAGACACGGGGGTGGGGGGGGGAACTACACTCCTGTCTTTCTTATTACTAAATTCTACTTATTTTGTGTTTGTGTGGACACACGTCATTGCACATGTGGGGAGGTCGGAGGACAACTTGAGATAGCTGTTCTTTTCCTTCCACCCTGTGAGTACTGAGAATCAGACTCAGGATGTCAGGCTTGGTGGCAAGCACCGTAACCTGCTGAGCCCTCCTGTTGGCCCTCCACAGGTCTTACCCATGAGAGCCTGGCTCCTCTGGGAACTACACATAGGAGCTATTCTGTATTTCTATAGCCACTATTTAACCTCTAAGGATGGAAACATACCACTCAGTTTCGAAATTGTGCACCACGCACAGAACATTTAGCATCTACTATCTGTTATGATGTGTTTTCATTATTTCAGTTATTAGCTGAAATCAAAAGGCAACTTACAAATGGGATCCAAAAGGCCATGCCCCAACCCTTGGGGAGGAGGATGTCCCAGCCACTTCCCCAGCCCAGTCGGTCTTCGCCAGTCACTTTTCCTGGCTGTTGAACCAGAAGTATAGGTATCTTGGATTCACGAGGCCCTAAAACAAGCTGTGACCCGGGAACCAGCAATTCACTTCTCATCCGGTTTAAGTCCTAAAGGGAGAAACATAAGTCAACACAAACAGTCAGTCTTCTAGATCTTACTGGGACCCCCTAGGAGAAAATGTAGAAGATAAACGTTCGCGTAAAAAGTAAAAGTAAAATGCCCTGAGTGAGCAAACACAAGCCAGCATCAGTAAAAGTATCCTTCCTATAAAGATTTTCCTCTACGCACAGGCTTTGGTGGGAAGATGCCAAATTGTCTTAAATTTGCAGTCTGAGCTAGGATACGCCAGAAGACTCAAAGTTAACCTACGTGTGTTCATTCTGCTAGCCTCGTATCAAAATTAATTCTACAGTTGTATATGCTACTCCTTTTATTTTGATTATGCTGTGTTCTCATTAAGTAAGACAGTACAAAAATTAACTTCCCAAAGATGAGCAACTGAGAACGCGGTGCCATGCTCTTGAGAAAACCTGTCTGCAGGTCTGAATGACAGACGGCACCATAAACAAGTGCGGAGTGAGGAGTGACAGCATCCTTCCAGACCATAAACAAGTGCGGAGTGAGGAGTGACAGCATCCTTCCAGACGTGAGGAGTGACAGCATCCTTCCAGCCCCCACTCGGAGCTGCTGAGGGAGGGAGGCAAGCCTTCCGGGTTCAGAGATGCGCAGCCACTGCCTTTGCTCCTCAGCTGACTGGAACTGAGACATTCCTCCACATTTTGGTATAACTGCAGCCTCAACAGCACTCTTCAAGCCTTGGCCTTTTTACCTTTGCTAAGCTTCTATGGCTACCTGTGTATTTACCATCCATTGCACAATATTTTCCCTAGCTTCCCACCTGGAATTTAAGACCAGGCTCTAAGACATCCGTTCCTGAGAAGCACATTGCCTCTCAGAATTGCCTTTCCCATTGTCCTCTTCCAAACCCCCCACCTAACCGAATGATACACAGACCCCAGAGCTCATTATTCAAACATTCAAACATTTACCGAGCACCTCTTATGTGCCAAGTGTTTTTCTAGGACCTGGGAGTACAACAGTGAACAAACCAACACGACTCTGGCTGTCTTTTGTCTCACGCCACAGAGCCAAACCAGAAAGTCAGGAGCTAAGCTACAGACACCGTCTGTCACCCTCCAGCAACCACCAAGTGTCGTCCCATCCCTCCAGCCACTGCACAATTCAGAGCCCACCATGTCCTACACGGTACATTTCTTTCTTTCCATTCAGCCATTTTATCTATGTGATTCTTTTCACGCTATGTGACCCCTAGTCCTCGCCCCCCATGCACAAACTCTACATACCGCTAGAGTGACATGCAGTCATGTCATAGCCAGTCTTAAAACCTTCCATGGAACCCATACAAATCTTTACAATGCCTTGAGGTCCTCTATAGTCTAGTCCGTGTGTCCCTTCAGCATTCTCCCTTGTCCTGTCTGAGCTGGCGGTTATGCGCAGATTCAGGCCTGGGCCATTATAAATGCTGCTCTTACTTCCTGACAGCCTTTCCCCACTGCAGCCTTGACCCTGCCCCCGACAAGTCTAGCTCCCATCTGAGAGTAAGTTCAAACACAGGCTCCTTCACACAGGAAGCCAGCCTCAGTGTCCCCAGGCAGTCCTTAGTCTTTCTAGTACCTCATCATCTGACACAATGCCCGACTCTGGGGTTCAATCACTGTGACCTTAAAGACACAATAGTTAAGGAAAATAGACTTGAAAATTAGCCGGGCGTGGTGGCGCACACCTTTAATCCCAGCACTTGGGAGGCAGAGGCAGGCAGATCGCTGTGAGTTTGAGGCCAGCCTGGTCTACAAAGTGAGCCCAGGACAGCCAAGGCTACACAGAGAAACCCTGTCTCGAAAAACCAAAAAAAAAAAAAAAAAGAAAATTAAAAAATTAAACCACAAGATTTTTTCACTTCAGGAAAAGGTCTTGTTCTAGAAATCATTCTTTTTTTTTTTTTTTTTTTTAATTTCAAAGTATCGCAGTAAAGAACATGTAAGTACACGGGACTCGATGGAACATAAAGTCCCTTTGTAGGGTCTTGAGTACAGCAAGTGCCTGTCACTCAGCATACCAGCGATCCTGGCCCATTAGTTACCTGATCCGAGATTTTATTCTCTGTGACACTCCTACAGATATCCTGGTTCCAGATAAAGCTACGCGTACAGTCCACAGGCACACCCTCCAGAAGCAGCTGTTTAATTTGCTCATTATCTAAGAGGAAAAAGAAACAGCCTTCAAACCACACTCTCAATCCATCAGACCCTAATGCTGCCAGACTGATGGCGGAAAGTATTTCATGGGCATTTACTGAACCAGAAGACATTCCTACTTATTCTTACAATTGGTTTCCTAGTCCATGAATTAACTTTTCTGTGACATTTACTTCTCCACAAACACACAATTATAATACTAGTAATAATACATTTAAGATAATCAAATTCTACAGGACACCTTCTCTTATAACTGACGTTTACTGAGCTACTTGCTCCTGTCTGTAAAACACGTTTCTTCATTCCTGTAAGGGGAGCAATATTTGTGAACTACACTTTCTCTTGAGCAAAGCACACTGCACTACAGAAGACCAGGAGGGAGGGTTTTCAGCGATGCACACTTACACTGACACAAGTCACCTCTACGTGCAGTCGCTTAAACACAGCAGAAGTCTTTCAAATCTAATTCTGTTAGACTGAAGAATTAAGAAAGGCTGGGTGTGGTGGCACACACCTTTAAATGCCAGCACTCGGGAGGCAGAGGCAGGTGGACTGCTGTGAGTTCAAGGCCAGTCTGGTCTACAAAGCGAGTCCAAGACAGCCAAGGCTAACAGAGAGACCCTGTCTCCAACAAAACAAAACAAAACAAAAAAATGGGTGGGAGGGGCAGCGGCGGCTATTGTCCCAAACTTTCAACACAGAAAGTCACTTAAAAGCACATACCTGTGTGAGTCTGCAGGCTGGGAAAAAATAACTAAACCATGGCGTGACAAATTTTAAGGGAGAACAAAGTTGGCGAAAGTGTAATTGATAAACAGGCCTGAGAAGAGAGCTACAGAAGCAGCGCTTTGGTCTGTAAAGTGCTCTTTCTTGTGGAGACAACCAGTGAGGTCTCAGGTGCAGCTGAGTGCCAGGGAGGCTCGCACTGCCCTGTAGGACCAGCCCCACCCTGATAGCCCTGGCTGACCCAGAGCACTGTCCTACTGAGCGCAGCACAGATCTGAGGGGCATAACTGAGCTACTTATTCAGACTGAGCTGCAGACAAGAGAGAGACTTCTCAGGAAACAAAGGCACAGCAAAGCACCAGCTTCAAATATTCTAGATGATGGACTAAACAAATGTGATACAGAGTCACACGAAGACAGGAGGGCTTTCGGCTGCATCTCACAAGGGAAGAGGACCAATCTGAAAAGGCTACCCACTGTATGAGTCCAACCACCTGACATCTGGAAAAGGCAAAACTAGGCACAGGGAAAACATGAGGGTTGGCAGAGAGGGAGCGACGGCCTTCAGCTCATTGTGGTAGGGACAGGCCAGCTCCTAGCTGAAACTTCTAGCTTTGTCTTCCCAGAAGCAGGCACACAGCTGTATAAAGTGACCCGAAACCGAGCTCCTGGAAGTCCTCTGCTGCGCTGTGCTTTAAGAGTGCTCAGGAGCACTGGAAAAGGAGATGACGGCCCATCTGCTATTTTGAAGCAACCAGACACTCCTTCATGGCTTTGGTGGCACAGACGTACAGCCAAAGAGTATTTTGAGGGAAGTTTTAAAAATAAGCCTAAACATACAATGTAAATGTAGCTCGGTACTTTCTTTCTTTCCTTCTGTTTTGGTTTGTTGACTGCACAAATGCTTCCAACGCACACACTTAGCATATTCCCTGCCACTGAGCCTCACTGCCTGCTCCACAGCCAAGCTAAAAGCAAGCTCTTCTCTGGCGAGGACCAGCTCAAATAACCTAGCAAAGCAGATCAGCAGCTACTAGAGACAGCAAGCACAGCAGCCCAACAGCACAAATGTGGTCTGAGGGCTTCTTTCCGTTTCTCCAGTGCTGGGACTTGAACCAGGGCCCAGTGGTTGGGCAAGAGCTCTATCCCCAAGCCACACCTCCATTCTCAGTTCAGTATATTAACATCTCACCTCAGGGACCAGTTACTTACACAGTAAACTGCTCAGTTAATGAAACTGAAGTGTTATAAAAACACATTAATAATTAACTCTTACTTAAGGGGTGAATGCTTCAAAGCATGGGAACACAGCAGTCAAGTTCCCAGGAATCTTTCCCTGTAAAAGCTACCAAAATACAGTTTATACTAGGTAAAAAAAAAAAAAAAAAAAAGGAGCTTGCTACCCACAGCAGGCAAGCTCTTCTTCAAGAATTACTACCTGTCAAAACAGGCAGGGAACAACTTCAGATGCAGACAGACTGAACTCTGTCAGCCCTGACCTTTTAAATGACCCAGGCCACCAAAACACACCTCTGCCCTTTGGTCTGACTTATCTTCCTAGGTGAGATAGTCAAAGTATTGATATAACACTAGTCCAACTAATTCACATGGAAAGTGTACTCCTTGCCTGGTGTACTACTGAGTCTTGCCTGCAATCCAAGCACTCAGGACAGTGAGGCGGGAAGACTGGCATGGTTCAAGGCCAGCCTGGGATATTCAGCGAGTTCCAGGCCAGTCATACCTACATAGCAAGTCCTTGTGCCAAAACAATTAGGGATTAAACTCAGGAGCTCTCACATACCAGGCAAGCATCCCACCACAAAGCTACATCCTCAGCAAAAACGTACGCTTCTTTATGCAGCTCAAATACCAAATAAAACATATCTGCAAAGAAATTACAGCACTTAAAACAGGCTTGAATTATCTCAGTACCCAGAAGGCCGAGAAAGCAGAGCTCCACCAGAGTTCAAAGCCAACCTTGTTCTACATAGATTTCCAGACCAGCCAGGGACACCCAGTCAGACCCTGTCTCAAAAACCCAAAACAGTAACACAAAAGAGGCTGTGATGAAATACTGTACCAATGCCTAACGCATTGGTGGACTCTACAGTGGAAACTGAGTCACAGTGTTCACAACGGACTTTAATTTTCCTGGAACTAATTCATATTAAGCCTGTTGGGAAGGACGTGACAAAACTGCCCATCCAAAAACGGGTGTGGCTAAAGAGACGGAGAGCTCACCCGTGGCTTTAGGTATTTACAGCTCTGCATGTAAGTCTCAGTAGACACTCCAACGTCCACAGTTATGCCAGACCATACACACTAAAGGAGAAAGCGGAAGCAATGAAGACTTGGGCTCCACAGCTAACTTACCTATGTGTCTTCAAATCCTCTCAGCCACCTTTTTTGTGGAACTCTCACAGGGCCATTTATATTGGTCCCTAATAAACTAGCTAACTACACACAGAAGGGTTAAAAACAAAATTGTGAAGTTGTTATAAAATGCACTTAAATGTTTTTCTCCCACAGCTCACAAGCTATTTAAACTACTCTTAATTACTGGTGTTTAAGTGACAGTTAACCCAATGCAGCAGCATCCCAGATTAGCTTAAAATTCTCACCAGCCTCAACCCACCTTCCCACACTCCCAGACAAACAGCGCTCTCACGACCCGCTACCCTGTTAAAACCATGTGCTCTGAGACTTCAGCACCTGGATGGCCTTGCCAGGATTCGAACCTGGATCATCTGTATGGTCAGACAGAGGCTTCCAACGAGCACAAGACCAGCTGCCGGTGCACATCCCTTCCTCGCAGTTACATCTGAAAGTCCGGGTACTTGGGAGAATTAAAAAGCCACACTTCACTAGATACTGAAAACAGAGGACTCGGGGGAAAATACACCACAAAGGAGAACAGCTGGCTGCATGGTCCACACTGCTCTCCACACAGCATCCTCTGACACACACCTCAGGTACAGCGACTATACTACACATGAGGCAGAGGCTGAACTCCTCACAGGACCTGACAGCTCAGCAAGGAACGTGGCAAGCTCTTTACCTTGGTATCTTTCTGGATCAGGCAAAGCTCTGGACCGCTGTGGGGGCAAATTTACTCTCGGATCCCTAACTGTCAATCCCAGAATAGTACCTGCAGGGATTTCCGCAGGTGATGATATCCCTTCAACGAAACAGAAACAGAATGAACGCATAAAAAGCAAGTTTACAGAAGGCACTCACAGGGCCAGCAGCAGTACAGCTCAGTGAGTAAAGGCTCATCCCTATGAGTAAAGGCAGAGAACTAACTTCCACAAGTTGTGCACTGACCTCTACACACATGTACACGTACACAAACACAAAATAAGAAATAAAGGTAATAAAATATTTTTAGTTTAAAAAAAAAAAGTCACAATATATATTAATACAGTCTTGTTTGAATTTTGAAACCTTTCAGATTTTTCCAATGAAAGCTTTTTTGGGGGATAATTATTTTAAAACACACATCACCTTTTCCCATTAACACATTCAGAAAATACATTAAGACCTTAAAAACAACGTTTCCTGCAAAATAAAAGGTCATAAAAATTACTATCTTACAACATGAACACATGTTTTTCTAACAGCTATGAGCATACAAGGGTCAGTAAATACACACAGTAGGTCAACACCTGCCTGTCCACTTCATCATTACTTCAGAATGCTGGTTATTTAGAACAGGAACAACCATGTTAGTTCACAGATAGACATGAACACGGTGCTGTAATCCTTGACGCTGGGCTTCTTAGCTGCTTCTCTTGTTACGTCCCAACAAATAGTAGCGACATGAAAAGCAGGAGTCCTGACTAGGGGCCACCTGCACACTGCTCTCCGGAGCCGCCCCCCATGCCTCCCACACGCCCCCCCAGCCCCCTGCAGCCCCCTGCGCCTCCTTTACCCTCCTCCCCAGCACAACCAAACGCTCCCTTTCTACCTCCCAGCAACTCGAACACTGCTTCCTGTCTTTGATGAAGAAAAACACCATCTGAGCTCTTGCAAGTGTCGCTCCACCAGTGATGGGGTGTCTCCTCTGCATCCTCCTCCCCCTAGAAAACAAAGACACCTCCTCAGCAGAAAAACCATGAGCAAGGCCTAGTATCCATGCTGAGCCAGGCCTAGAACCTGCTGCAGCATGACTCCACTGCCCATGTTTCTGAGTGTGAGGAGAACTATTTCACAAGCAGCAGCGGTGAAGACACCACTGTATTTAAGACAGCAGTTACAGAGGCTGGAGAGATGGCTCAGAGGTTAAGAGGACTGGCTGCTCTTCCAGAGGTCCTGAGTTCAATTTCCAGCAACCACATGGTGGCTCACAACCATCTATAATGAGATCTGGTGCCCTCTTCTGGTATGCAGGCACACATGCAGGCAGAACATTGCCTAATAAATAAATAAATCTTAAAAAAAAAAAAAGACTAACCCTCTAATGAGAGGTTTCACAGACACAGAAATACAGCTGAGCCTTTCATAGACGCGACTTAACTCGGCACTGTGACACTTTCTTATGCACAATTATCTAAGAGTCATCGGCTGTTTTCCAGTTTCACCACCTTCATCATCTTTAGTTTAAGCAATAAAATACTCCTTTCTCAGCAAACCAATGAGAAACATCAAGTAAACCACTGGACTGTCCTCAGTCACACTGGATGAGATGCGTAAACACACCACTTACATCTTTCTTGGCGAGACTGGGATTTAGCAAGGTTTGCAAGCATTTCCGGCACTACAAGAGTGACGGACATGACAACCAAGAGCCAGGATTCATGCTCAACGACTCTCCCTTGTGAGGCAGGCGCCACGCACCTCACAGAACACAGGCAGCACAGTTTAGCGGTGTGGAGCGCAGGCTCCAGGACCAAACCTTCCGAATCAAATCTTCACTCCATAATTTATTAGCACATGGAAGGCCTTCTCTGTATGCTAAGCACTGTGGACCAGCCCTGCCTGCCATCGTGAACCGCAGAGGCCAGTGAGAGACCCAGATGTTAACACAAGAGCAAATGCTCAGATGCTACAGAAACAGCTGGGTAAGTTAACTTGAGGGCGCAGGGAACAGTTCTAGAGAGAACAGTTTGGATGAGATGGGCTGAAACTTGAAAATGAGGAAAGTTTAGCCCAACCAAGATCAGCACAACAGAACGCTCAACAGGCAGAAAGAAAATGGGTCAGCACCGTGATGATGGGCATGAGAAGTGACGCGTGCTAGAACTGAAAGGCCAGCATGCCACGGGGCAGAGGGGAAGGAGGCTGAAGGTCCCCGAGGCCACAGGCCACATGAAAGGAGCTGAATTTTACCTTAAATGACACGAGAAACTACTTGGCAATTTTTTCTTTTCTTTTTGTTTTGCTTTTTGAGAAAGAGTTTCTCTGTGAAGCCCTGTTTGTCCCGGACTCAACTTTGTAGACCAGGCTGGCTTCAAACTCACAGAGATCTGCCTGCCTCTGCCTCCCTGAGTGCTGGGATTCATGGCGTGCGCCACCATCACCCAACTATTTGAGAAGTTTTTATCTCAACAAGTAGTGAATAAATTGTACTTGAAATATAGTTCAGGGCTACAGCCTTGTCTAGCATGCATAAAGCCTGAATTCCATCTACAAAAAAGCAATGTAACAAAAATAAATGAAATAGGGGTTGGAGAGATGGCTAAGAGGTTAAGAGCATTGGCTATTCTTCCAAAGGTCCTGAGTTCAATTCTCAGCAATCACATGGTCGCTCATAACCATCTATAATGAGATCCGGTGCCTTCTTCTGAGGTGCAGGCACCAATGCAGGCAAAATAGTGTATAAATAATAAACAAATAAATCTTTAGCTGGGCATGGCAGCACATGCCTTTAATCCCAGCACTCGGGAGGCAGAGGCAGACGGATTGCTGTGAGTTTGAGGCCAGCCTGGTCTACACTGTGAGTTCAGGACAACCAAGGCTAAACAGAGAAACCCTGTCTTGAAAAGAAAAAAAAACAACACAAAAACAAAAAACAATGAATAAAATGAATGGTAAAAGCTCACTATCCATCCTACAAGGGGAAATAACAAGGGACAGTCCTAAAGCCACTCCCTGAGGCCAAGGGGCCAAGGCTGGGGCGGAACTCAAGTGAAGGCAAAAGACTGGGGTCTGGAGAGATGGCTCAGCAGTTAAGAGCACTGCCTGCTCTTCCAGAGGTCCTGAGTTCAAGTCCCAGCAACCACATGGTGGTTCACAACCATCTATAATGTGATCTAATGCCCTCTTCTGGCCTGCAGGTGTACAAGTTGGCAGGGCACTGTATACATAACGAATAAATCTTTTAAAAACAAAAACAAAACAAACAAAAAAAGAAACCACTGAAAGGCTGCTTTCCTCCTTTACAGCATCTCTCTAAAAGCTCAATTTGTGTTCAGCTTGGTCACTATATTTGCCACATTACATCTGCAAGGCTCAAGTGCTAAATCAACTGACTAAGATGGAAAAAAAAACAGAATCTAAACCGGAAAGTTGACTCCTGATCTCCTCACGCTCATGACCAACACTGTCTACATGAAGGCCACAAGCCACAAAGAGCCACCTGAACTTAATCTAGTTAGATAAAATTAAATAAAAGTACAATCAGTACCTCAGCCACTCGGTCAGTTTAAGTGGCCAGCAGTGTCACATGACTGGTAGCCACTAGTCACCCTGCTCCTGATCTGAAGAGCCAATAGGCGAGTTGCTCTTAACTTTTCAGAAAAAGTCATAAAAGCCAAACCCAAAGAAAACAAAAACTAAAGGAAAAGGAGGAAAAAAAAAATACTGGCATACAATTTCAGAGATCTTAGAGACATCCCATGGCCCATCTATGGAGCAGAGACTACTAACTACACAACTCTGAGTAATATAAGAATTAAAACGTCAACTGATTTATCACACTCACTGAGATTTGATCTTCTAGAAGTGAAAGAGTAAAAGAAAAATCTTTGTTAACAGAAACAAGCTGGGAAATTACACATTTACAAGGCAATCCAGTGGGTGTCAGACTGTCTTACAGAGCCACCTGGGCTAACGTGACCTCACATTTACTCACTGTGTGCATAGGAGCAGGTCTTAGTGCTGAGGTCAGGATGCAGTGGGAAAGTGGGCCAATCAGGCGGAACCTGCTCATCTCCATTGTCAGATCACTGAGAAGAGACCACAAAACGAAAACCTCCATCACATAATGTCTGCACTACTAACAAAACAGGACAAGTCAGTGTGGCACACAGAACAAGTCAGAGCCAGGTAGGGTGGCACACACCTTTAATCCCAGCACTTGGAAGGTAGAGGCAGGAAGATCTGGCAAGCCTGGTCTACACAGCAAGTTTCAAGGACAGCTAGGCTACACAGGGAAACCCTCTCTTGAGGAAAAAAAGGAGGGGCAATCTTCACTGAACATACCCAGGAGCTGCACACTGAACTCGCCTCCTACCTGATTATAATCCCTGTGGTAGGAGAGACCCATGAACGTGGCTGACATGGGTCTCTAGTTCCATCGCCAAGAATTTTCTTAGTTGGTTTAATACTTTCTTCATCATCTTTCCTTTTCCTTTTCTTGCTAATTTTGTCATCACCTAATTCAGGTTGACTTTCTTCCTGGGCTGGTGTCGGGAGAGGATCAGGGACACAGACACTTGGTTTGATTGGTTCTGAACACTGGCATGTTGCTTTTATTTCCTCTAGGACAGCCTAAGAAATATTTAAACATTTGTTTTAAATCTTCAAAATTTAAACACAGATCGCTCAAGACATCTCTCAGTGTTTAAAACCACCTTTTCTGGCCTCCATGGCTACCAGGCATACATATAAAATAGAAATAGATGCTTAAAAACTATTTTTTAAGTTAAATGTAGTATTACAAATTAAATTGATGGACATGGATGTGTTCATTGTGCCCATCATTACATAATGTATGTGTGTGTGTGTGTATGTATGTGTGTGTGTGTGTGTGTGTGTATGTGTGTGTGTGTGTGTGTGTGTGTATAAATATATAAAAATCAAATCACGTTCAAGGTAAGTCTATCCAGTCTTTGTACAATAGTTTTAGATTTTTAAAAAAATTAACTAAAAATATATGAGTCAGGCATGATGGCACATGGTTTTAATCCCAGCACTTAGTTGGGAGACAAACAGACAGACTGCCTTGAGTTTGAGGCCAGTTTGGTCTACATAGCAAATCCAGAATAGCCAGGCTACACAAACTCTGTCTCAAAGAAAAAAAAAAAGAGAGAGGAAGGAAGGAAGGAAGGAAGGAAGGAAGGAAGGAAGGAAGGAAGGAAAAAAGAGAAAGTATGGAAGCAAATTTTAATTGATTCACTAAAAAAAGTATCACATCAAACTGTCAGGCCATCTTTATAGCATCCAGATTTATAAAATACTGTCTTCCAGTAGTGATTTAAAATGTAATGGTAAGCAGGTGAGACGGCTCAGCTTGGGATTGCCACCGAACTCCCTGGTACCCACACGGTGGAAGAAAAGAGCAGACTCCCTCACGCTGTCCTCTGACCTCCACATGCGTATGACTAAATACCTCTACACCTGTATAACTGAATAACAGAATGACATACCAGCTTAAGAGTTGGGTGAAGCCAGATCCACAACTGCCTGTCCTCAGAGGTGTCCCCTGTGGCCTTCTTAGACTTCCAGATAAAGGTGACAGGCCCGAGCGGCTCTCTGGGATACCTATTTGCCCGGTAAAGCATGAGACTCCCTTGCCGCTTCCCAGACAAGCAGTGAACCGCAGCGAAGGTCAGCCCTGGCACAGACACAACAAGATACTGTGACTGCAAGTGCTCACACGCAACATTATTTATTTCCTGAGAGCCACTGTCTGTGTCCATGAGAGAAGCTTGGCTCTGGCCACAGCTTAAAAGAAAAGTGGGAACAGAGTAGGTTCTCAAAAAAAAAAATATTTGTTAAATGAATGATTTAGTGAGTTTTAAATTGTTTCTGCCTAAGTCTACTCCACAGAATAATGGCTCGCTTTACACATAAGAATGTTATTAGATCTAAGTATCAACTCAATCTTTCTTAAATTAATACTCACTAGGAATCAGTACTTCACACATCTCCACATTAAAACTGTGAAATGCATAGTAGACATTCGTTTACAAGCAGACACACACAGAGAGAGTAAAACAGCGCGCAGCTTTGGGAGAGGTTACCTGTGTCTATGCTACACATCTGAGCAAGCGCCTTCAGAATCTCTTCCTCTTTACCCTTCAGCTCCAAACAACAGTAATATGACAAATCCTGAACAAAGAAGAAACAGAATTAAATATGCTATGGTCTGTTACCAGGTAAAAAGTGCCAAGAACCCAGAGCTGTATCAGCACCTGTTGAGGAACACAGAAGAGCTGCTCAGAGGTTAAGAGCACTACACACTGCCCTTGCAGAGGACAAGTTCAGTTCCCAGCACCCACTTCAGTGGCTCACAACTGCCTGTGACTTCACCCCCAGAGGGGGTCTGCTCTAACACCTCTGGCAACAAGAAAACCTGTTCTACTGCACAAAACAAGTCACCCACAGCCAGCGTTTTTTAACAACTCAATGTGTAAAGCATGCCTATTCCTATTACATTAGCAGATATTCTTAAGCCAATCTGAGTCAAAAATCAAAATGAATTATTTAATTTATAACATACAGTGTCCTACATTTGAGCGAGCATATTTGTGTTTTAATCCACTCTCACAGACAAGTTCAAAATGGGCTATAAAAACTGCTGCGTCAGCTCACAACTGTCAGTAACTCCCAAGATCTGACAACCTCACACAGACATACATGCAGACAGAAGAACAATGCATACAAAAAAAAGTAAAAGTAAATAAATAAAGAATGTTTAAAAAAAATTTAAAAACCAGCCTGCTGCTTCTAATTAAGGATTACTCATTCCTCAGACCTACTTAAGGCAAGAAACAATAGTAAAGGAGTAAGAAAAAAAGAATTCCACAAAATTATGCTAAAACTGCTCGCTTTGGCTAGCCAGGCCAGGACCTCTGAACACAGTTCTGAGTTCTGATATGAACAGTTAATTGGTCCCGTCTCCCTCCCATGCTCCATCTTGTACGCAGTCTGACTAAGCGGTGGACAAGCACAGTGGAGAGTGCGATCTTATTAACGTAGCTGAGCTGAGTACTGAGAAACCCTCAAGAACTGAGGCGACAGTACAGTCACTGAAGTTAAGTCTTCCTACAACCTCCTCATATCCTGGGAGAGGGCACCAAGGCACCGAGATGGCTATCTGTACAAAGCTATACGGTTCTGTGGAGCGGCACTCAGCCAGCACCAACTCTGTCTCATAGCACCGTTGAAGCAACTTCAGCCTGCTAAACAATCAGAACTGAAAGACAAAATTATAGCTGTGATTTGGACAGATCCCAAGCAGCCACTGCCATCACTGACCGACAACGGCTCCCTCTCAGTTGTCAGGGACCAGATGGCTCTCACCCAAATGTGTACAACTGGGTCACAACAAAAAAACAAAACAAAACAAAACAAAGGTCTAAAGTCAGAGGACCAAAGTCTGTAACTTAGTCTCCACATCTATAAAACAGGGATGCGCTTTCCCTGCTGCTGTAAAGACTGAACAATGAATGGACACACAGACAGCACTGAAAACCAGGATGGACACAGGGTGTTCTAGAACAGCACTGACTAGTGTGGGAACCTCTCAAAGGAAAAAAAAACCAAAAACGGAACCCTGTCCCTTCCAACCATGACCTGACTACTGCCTGACGGGTGTGTGTCCCCCTCACTAACCCTGACGGGTGTGTGTCCCCCTCACTAACCCTGACGGGTGTGTGTCCCCCTCACTAACCCTGACTGGTGTGTGTCCCCCTCACTAACCCTGACTGGTGTGTGCCCCCCTCACTAACCCTGACAGGTGTGTGTCTCCCTCACTAACAATGCTCCATCTCCAGCACCCAGCAGTGTCCTGGGCCTCACTTGTTGGATGTGTAACTTCACAGGAAAGAGTTTATAATTTGAGCAAGTCTGAAAAGGGGCGCCAGGAAGGTTCTAAGTCCAATAGCAACAAGTACCTGCAGGAGGCAGAGACTTGTCATGGCACGGTAGCAGGCTCGGTGGCTCTTGGCTGTGGGCCTCTCCCCAAGGCAGTACCCCCACTTCTTCACCATGTGGAACCGTTTGGCATGCCAGATGTGAGTCTCTAACCATATGTTCTTCTTTTGTCTACGGTTAAAGTCCAGCGTCCGGTTTAGGTGACATCTTCGGGCTTTATGGCATTTAGTTTTTGACTGTTCTTTTTTCTGATGAGCAACTTTCTCGGCCTACAGTTTAAAGAGGAAAGGCCAACCCTAGTTTATAAGCGTCTCAGAGCATGGCTGAACATTAGGAATTCAAATGACTAACTATGAATAGATGGGCTGGAGACCTGGCAGGCCACTTTGTTTAACTGGGTCGCACAGAATCTTCCCTCACATTGGTCAAATCAGCTGACAATGGAGAAGATCTGAGAGGTAGGTGAGCCTGGAAAGGAAGCAAAGCTCTAACACTTGCTTACCCGGTAAGCCTTATCCTCTATGAAGATACAATACTTGTAAAATGTTCACCACACAGGGCTGGAGAGATGGCTCAGAGGTTTACAGCACACTGTTCTTGCAAAAGACCCAGGTTCAATACCTAGCACCGACATGGTGGCTCAAAAATCACCCTTCTGACGCCTCATGCACTGGTATAAACATGGTGTACATACATATATGCAGGCAAAATATCCATACACATAAAACAAAGTAAACAAATTTTAAAACAAGTTTATCGCAGTAACATAAGCTTCATGTTAGCAGCCAGATAAACCAAACATCAGCTTCTTGCTTTAACCTTCACTTAAGATCAGAATTCTAGAACCGGAAACAGCAATGCATTCACTTCATTAGACTATAGATAAACACTCAATTTTGCTAGAAAACAGACCTCACATTCAATCTAGAAAGTACAAAACTAAATCGCCAGGCATGGTGGCACATGCCTTTAATCCCAGCACTCAGGAGGCAGAGGCAGGCGGATCACTGTGAGTTCGAGGCCAGCCTGGTCTACAAAGTGAGTCCAGGACAGCCAAGGCTACACAGGGAAACCCTGTCTTGAAAAACCAAAAAAAAAAAAAAAAAAAAAAAAAAAAGGTACAAAACTTGCCAGGAGTGTAGGGTGGGAGGTGGTGCATATCTTTACTCCCAACACTCAGTAGGATCTCAGTGAGTTCAAGGCCATCCTGATCTACAGAGTTAGTTCCAGGACAGCCAGAACTACACAGAGAAATCCTGTCTTGAAAAACCAAAAAAAGCTGGGTAGTGGTGGTGCACACCTTTAATCCCAGCACTTGGGAGGTAGAGGCAGGCTGATTGCTGTGAGTTCAAGGCCAGCCTATTCTACAAAGCCAGTCCAGGAGAGTTAAGGCTACACAGAGAAATCCTGTCTTGAAAAAAAAAAAAAAAAAAAAAAAAAAAAAGGAAAGAGGGAGGGAGGGAGGAAAGGAGAAAGGGAGGGTGAGAGAGAGAGAGAAAGAGAGAAAGAGAGAGAGAAGAGAAGAGAAGAGAAGAGAAGAGAAGAGAAGAGACAGATGGGTTCCAAATACTGTATTTTAAAGTCTTGTTTTGGGGTGGGATAGGGTCTCACCATGTTGTCCTGGTTGGCCACACCTGCTGAACAGCTAGAGAAGGTGGCCAGGGCTAGATAATGACCCAACTAGTCAAAGAAAAAAGAATGCTGAGTGCCTTAAAATTCTTCTGGACCATTTACACTAAGTGAAATGCCTACCTCTTTTTTGGCCATCTCCTGCAACCGTCTGGGAAGACGTTTGACATTGTGGCTCATGGCTCTTCGTCGCATGTGGCGTGGAAGAGTCTGGAAAACCAGTGAGTTGGACGATTTCTGGGTCACAGCTTTTAACATAGCACTGATTTCAGCAGCTCGTGCTTGAGCAAAAGTAGAAGCTGTTGAAGGAAAAGGCAAGGTCACCAACAAGTCTTGAGGCAGCAGTCTCTCTGCTGGGTTTCGGTGGCACTCGGATCTGAAACAGGAACTTATGAGTGCCATGAGGTAAGCGCCAATGTTGGTCATTTCTGCGTTCTATTCCCTCAACAAGATTCCCCAATGGTGACATCTCCCCAAGCTTTCTAAAACAGTTCTATTTTCTAATTAGGAAAAACTTCTAACTTCCTAGATATTCTAGTCAGTAAAAAAGACTGGCCAACTTTAGGAGCGTTGGTCTACAAGCACCATACAGTCACCTAATATAATTACAACTGTTGTCTCCTATTCTTCTTAACTGTACATGTGTGCTGTGTGCATACGTGGGTGTATGTGGCTCCATCAGGCTCATACGTGCAGAGGAAGAGCCTGTCTTCCTCTATCATCCGCTGGTTTGTTCCCTTGAGATGGGGTCTCTTCACCGAACCGGAAGCTCACTGCTCTGACTGGACTGGCTGGCCAGCATGCTCCCAAAGTCCCCCTGCCTCTGCCCCACCACCCTGGGGTCACAAGCATGTGCAACCATGCACAGCTTTTCACACAGGTCCTAGAGATTACAGCTCAGGCTCTCATGTTCGCACAGCAAATGTTGTTACAACTGAGCCACCTCCCCAGCCCCTAATCATAACCTTTCTTAAGTGTAAAATTCACAAATAAAAACACAGAGAGGTAAAAGATTTACAAGAGTTTTGACTTCAAGGGTATTTTCCTTTACTATTTTCTGCTTTTCAAAACTTGTAATTATTATTATTGGTTTTCTTCATTAAAAAACAGAATCAGTCTCAAGCTTTTCTCTGTGTTTATCTCTCTCTCTTTCTGTAGACAGGGTGCTAGAGAAACAAGCAAATTTATCTAAGTAGGAATAGAAATATAGACGCACATCTAAGCTTTGTTCAAGGAACACAGAGTTTAGGTTGTGGTGGGGACAGAGGTGACGCAGCAGTGATGAAGTGAGGCTGGCTTTAGATCCTGGTGTCTACGAGCTCTGCTCCGCATTGCAGAACGCCATGCAAGAGTATGCGCTGCCGTTCCAGAGGGGGAGAGAGATGGAAGTTAGGGGAACAGCTGACAGTCAGACATACAAGGTCAGTCAGAGAGCGTCTAAAGAGGGGAGAGCCAGCACCAGGCCTAAGGACACAATGGTCAAATAGAGGCTGGAGGAGAGCAGGTGGTTAGGACAGAGGAGAGGGGAGGCAGCTGCGCAGGGCAGCAAAGAGCAGTGCGCTGGCACTAGAAACAAGGAGCTCACTCTTCCTTATAAATACCTACCAGTTATGTATTTGGGGATCTCCTGTGAAGTGCCCTCAGGACCTGCTTTCCAGCCTCCTTTTTTCTTAAACATGGTTTTGGAGGAAGACTGCTCATTCACATCAGACTTGGGAAGTAAGTGGGGGCTCATCTTGCTTTGCCACTGCTGTGAGGTTCCGGAATGAAGCTCTAGTACATTTTCAAAAACAAGACATAAAGAAATGCGTCACCCGTACGGGAGATAGAATCACAGCAGAGAACTGTTAATCCTACAACGCCCTATAATGTATTATTACTTGTGCATGTACACGCACATACGCACAGACACACACACACACACACACACACACACACACACACACACAGGTTCTAATGACTAAACTCAGGTCTCCAGGCTCATGTAGCAAGTTTTTTACCCTCTGAGTCATCTCACATCTCACAGGCCCTACTATCTTCTTTAAAGAAGAATTTTGGGTAGAAGGTAACTTTCCCAAGAACAAGGCCAAGGTCACAGCACAACAGGTAATAACATCAGTGTGACACATTAACAGATACAACAGCAATCATGTCAGTGTGACACATTAACAGATACAACAGCAATCATGTCAGTGTGACACATTAACAGGTACAACTGTAATCACATCAGTGTGACACATTAACAGGTACAACTGCAACCACGTTAGTGTGACACATTAACAGGTACAACCACAATCTGTCAGTGTGACATCTTACATAACAGGTACAAGGAAAGTTTCTCCTTTGTGTTTCCAGGGCAACATGAATTGTTCATCTAAGCCCGTGCTATGGTCTGATCGTTTGCAGACAGAAGAGAAGTCAGTAGAGAATTTTACAGGGTCTTGTGCATTCCATTGGAATGTAAATCAAGAAGCCACTATCATCTTAAAACGCATTAAAGGGTTTGTCACTGTGAGGTTTAAATGAGATAATATTTGACTACATATCAAAACACAGCCCTATATTTCTAGATCTCAATCTAGAGCTTAAGAATTTAAATCTAGGGCTAGAGAGATAGCTCAGTGGTTAAGAGCACTGCCTGCTCTTCCAGAAGTCCTGAGTTCAATTCCCAGCAACCACGTGGTGACTCACAGCCATCTATAATGAGATCTGGTGCCCTCTTCTGCAGATGAAGCACTTATATGCAATACATAAAATAAATAAATCTTAAAAAAAAAGAATATCCAAAAAAAAATTAAATCTAATGGTTATTTAAACAGGCCCAAAGCACACTACTCGGTAAATAAACTTTCCTACCTCGCATTTTCTACTACTTTCCCAGAGAACATGTCCAAACTATCATTTCACAAGGGTCTGAGAGTACATTAGTTAAACAGTGATATGCTGAGTATATTTCTGTTAGGAAACACAGCGTAAATGAGATCAACATATCAGCTTGAAAATGCAAATTATGTGTGAGTGTGTGTGTGCGTGCGCGCGCGTGTGTAATACATATTAAGTGAAATAAGACAAGGGGGAGGGAAGGAGGGAAGAAAGACACTTTCTCTTTTCCTCCCTTCATATGTATTACACATGCACGAGCGCGCGCACACACTGACACAGATGCATACGTAATGCATGGAAAAGAGAGCTCGATCTCAAACAGATTGTAGTTTTATGTATCACTGTCACACAGACTCATACACACGCCATGACATTCAGGTGAGGGTCAGAGGACAGCGTGCAGAAGGCAGTTCCCTCCTTCCACTGTGGCTTTAGGGAACAGAACTCAGGAGGTCAGGTTTGGGTGACCTGAGCATCTCCCACTGGGCCCCTGACCCTACCCACCAAGCATCTTATCAGCCTGTGACTTTTAAATCTAGGAACAATTCACCCTGGTGGATTCCATTTCCCTGATTTTTCAGAAGAAAGAAATTCAAAGGTGCGGGGTGAGCCCGCAGCTGAGCCGCAGAGCCCAGGCACAGCTGGGCTGCCTGCACCACTGTGTACTTCTACAGTCTCCACCCTCAGGTAACGGTGAAGAGGAACGCTGCTGCCGCCGGGAGCTGACACGTGGGGCAATCTCTCCATGCCCAGGGATGACGGCACAGGTGAACTTTAACAGGAAGGCAAACTTGCAAGTACAAACTTTTGATAACGAGTGTTCTGTATCTCTCTTTAAATCAACGTGTTTACCTCCAAGATGACGGTCAGCAAACAAAACTGGCAAAAGCAACTAAATCGGAAAGAAGTGGAAAGAGCAGCATGTGCACCTTACCTTGTTTTTGAGACTGGGAAGGCTTCCCCCCTCCAAAATGGTGCTTTCCACCTCTCTCAGCCACAAAGCCAGAGGATAGAGTCACATTACTGGGCTGGTTTCTCATTTTCTTAGCATGTTTTCTTTCTTTTGCATTAGACATTTCTGGAAGGAAAGCAATACACTTAACAGAGGGAGAGAAGAGTCTCACTTCAAAAATAATGAATTGCCAGGCATGGCTGCTCACATCAGCATTTGGGAGGCAGAGGCGGGAGGCTCAAGAGTTCAAGGTCAGCCGGGTGGTAGTGGCACACGCCTTTAATCCCAGCACTCGAGAGGCAGAGGCAGGCGGATCACTGTAAATTCGAGGCCAGCCTGGTCTACAAAGTTAGTCCAGGACAGCCAAGGCTACACAGAGAAACCTTGTCTCGAGGAAAAAAAAAAAGTTCAAGGTCATCCTCAGCTATATCTGACCCTATTTCAAAACACATCAGAAAAAAAAATTTAATTTCAAAAAGAGCCAGATGCCGAGCAGTGGTGGCACACGCCTTTAATCCCAGCACTTGAGAGGCAGAGGCAGGTGGATCTCTGTGAGTTCAAGTCCAGCCTGGTCTACACAATGAGTTCTAGGACAGCCAGAGCTGTTATACAGAGAAACCCTCTAAAAAATCCAAAACAAAACAAAACGGGCCAGCACTATGACTCAGCAGGTAAAGGCACGCACCGTCAAACCCAGCGGCCTTAGTGCAAGGACCTAATCCTAAAGTCGTCCTCTGACCACTCACTACATGCCCACTGTGGCATGCTCCCAACCCCCAACACAAATAAATAATGCAGGTAAAAAGTAATAAATTTAATAAATAGTTATATAACTGAAAGTTTAATGATACCAAAATATTATCATATTAATCTATAGCAGGGATTCCAAAAAAGAAAGATTTCAATGAAAACCATCTTAGTAGAAAAGAGTTAAGTTTCTTTGCAAGGTATGGTGCTATTGCATGCTTATAAACCCAGCACTCAGGAGGTGGGAGCTGGGCAGAAGGTTCAGGCCAACCTGAGCTACACAGCAAGTATCAGGCTAGCCTGGACTTCACACAACTTTTTTGTCTCAAAAACAAAAACAAACAAACAAACAGACAAAAAACAAATGAAGAGAAGTTTCTTGATGAAACTGTCCCAACTGGCATATTTTGTGTTGTCAAATTATTAGGCTACATACAAATGCTAGCAATGCATAAAGGAAGGCTAAAATGAAACTACTTATAACATAAGTTACATATAAAGTGACCACTAAAATCAAATTACTCATAACACCTTAGTTCTTGGATGAAATAAGAGGCACCAGAACAAATTACAATTAAAATATTTGATCCCAAACCTAAGATAAAGTACTGATATTTTCCTTTAGACTACTGAGGTGATGCCAGCTGGCCACAGATAATGAAGATGAGGATTCTGAGCTCACGGAGCAGCGTTTCACTGATGGAGCAATAGCTAATGATGTTGGCTTCAAGTGGAACACATAAAGAATGACAACAGGACAGAACATGATGGACCCCAGGCGTGGTGGCGCATGCCCATAATCCCAGCACTCGGGAGGCACCTAGGTGGAGCTATGTGAGTTCGAGGCCAGCCTGGTCTACAAAGTAAGTCAGGACAGAGAAACTTTGTCTTGGGAAAAAAAAAACTATTAAAAAAAGAACAAAAATAAAGAACTTAGTAGTTCCCAAATCTGGACCTCAATACCTTTTTTCACTGAATCAATCTGAAACCCTTGTCTTCTTTTTCTAAAACTTTCTAACATGGCTGAGTGGAGCTGTAACTTTTTTTTTTTAAGATTTCTTTATTATTTGTACAGTAAGTATTCTGCCCGCATGTGCGCCAGCAGGCAAGAAGAGGGCACTAGATCTCATTTATAGATGGTTGTGAGGCACCATGTGGTTACTGGGAATTGAACTCAGGACCTTTGGAAGAACAAGACAGTGTTCTTAACCTCTGAGCCATCTCTCCAGCCCTAGAGCTGTAATTTTTAACAATACCCTACACTAATTAACATAAAGACCTGAAAGCTATTTTAATAAGCAATACGCATTTCTCTACAACTATGCTAAGTGACAGTGTGACATGGTGATATCACATCAACAAGAGGCCAACAAGGCCCTGGCACAACCCAGAAAGCCAGTGACAGTGCCTGGAAGCCCTGTACCATGTAACGGCCACTAATTCTTCTGCTGATGGAGGTCGGAAAACACCGGTGGCAGTCACCAAGCCTGCATTTCAGTCCTTTAACATTAGAATTTACTTCTACCCACACGTAAAGTTCATGGAGACAACAGCAAAGACGAGTGTGCTGTTCTTGTGCCTCAAAGAGAAGGTGACCAAGACGCTAGTGACATGAACACTGAGATTGCACAACCTCAAGAAAAGCCAGTAAGAGAATTTCATTGGTAGTTTTTGCTCAGGAATCAGAACTTGGGAGGACTAGAGTAGGAAGATGGGTAGAAGAGGATAGAGCCAAATAGGCAGGAGTCCAGGCAGGACACTGTTTTGTTCCAGGATGGAGCCCTAAGCCAATAAAAAAGACTTCATCGCTCTTGAACAATAGACAGGAAAGCAGCCCCTCAGCCTAACGTAGAACAAAACGACAGGGAATACCGTGGATCTTCTTTTTTGTTTTGTTTTCTCGAGACAGGGTTTCTCTGTGTAGCCTTGTCGGTCCCAGACTCACTTTGTAGACCAGGCTGGCCTCGAACTCACAGAGATCCGCCTGCCTCTGCGATTACAGGCATGCACCACCACACTCAGCCAGAGGATTTCCTTACAGTACATACTGCCAGGAGGCCACAGCTCTGATCTTTCTCCCTGTCACATAGCACTTAGCAGACCACCATAAACAAAGCAGGGGATCAAAATGTAAGAATTGGGTATTCACATGCACAGATAAATGAAGAATGACTGGGCTGGAGAGATGGCTCAGAGGTTCTGTTCTTCCAGAGGTCCCGAGTTTGATTCCCAGCAACCACATGGTGGCTCACAACCACCTGTAATGAGATATGGTGCCTTCTTGTGGTGGGCAGGCACACGTGTGGGCAGAATACTGTATAAATAATAAATAAATCTTTTTTTTAAAAAATGAAGAATGACTATAAAGCATACGTAACAAGGTAAGAAATGTTTAGCCTGGTGCTGTTCCTTCTGGCACAGCATGATCTGCCCAGAGATCAGCTCTGGGGGTGGGGAAAACTGTACGTAGCCTCAGAGCTTCTTCAACCATGGGTTACAACCCCACATGGGGTCATGTAGCTGAATGAGGGGTGATTAAAAAAAAAAAACTAGCAAGAAAAATTGAAAATCAAATGTGTAATGAATCCAGGGTGCTTCTGGCAGTGTTCAACTGTGTTGTACCGTGACTTCGTGCAGCCTCAGTTCAGCACCCAGAACACCTATGTGCTGACAGCCATGCTTACACACCACGCGATACTAATGAACACTGCTTGAAACACCTCAGGCACAACCCCAGGCAAGCTATAAATCCAGAGTTTTTACTGTACATACATACAGGTTTATGCTCTTAAGAAACAATGTTATAAAAACAGGCTTAAATTTTTCCTAAATTCATTCTCAGCATGCGCCAATTTAGTACATTTTTGGATTGTGCTGTTGCTGCATTGTTTTATTTCAGAAACTGCTATTTGAGTTGCTGACTTAAGTTTTTTGGTTTTGTTTTTTTTTTGTTTGTTTGTTTGGTTGGTTGGTTGGTTGTTGTTTGTTTAAGACAGAGTTTCTCTGTGTAGTCTTGACTGTCCTGGACTTGCTTTTGTAGACCAGGCTGGCCTCAAAATCACAAGGATCCGCCTGCCTCTGCCTCCCAAGTGCTGGGATTAAAGGCGTGCACCATGGCCGGCTTTTTTTTTTTTTTTTTTTTTTTAAATCATTAATTTTGAGCTGAGAGCATAGAGAGACAGAGGCAGGAGGATCTCTGTGAGTTCAAGGCCAGCCTGGTCTACAAACTGAGTCCAGGACAGAGAAAGCCTGTCCCAAAAAACCAAAAGGGAAAAAAATCATTAATTTTGATTTGAGATTTGGATAAACTTTCCCAACAACTGGCCCCAATCATAGTTCTGCTTGTACTACATGGTTAGGCAAAATGTCATCTCGGCACTGACTATTATAAAATCAAATAGATCAGATCTGAAAAAAAAAAAAACAAAAAAACACTTCGGATGCTTTATGTCCTGCATAAAGCAAATACTCAGCCAAGACTCGTCTTTATGAAAAACTAAACAAGCACATCCATCTCAGAGTGCAAAATCGTTTTTATCTTTAATGAATGATAAAGTTACACCAAATACGCTTAAGAATTGCTTTAAAATAAACCCCTCTATGCTATTTTATCAGTAACTGACTGCTACATCTACTTTATATACCCAGGGTTGTGGGTGGGTAAGCTGGAGTCCTGAGCCAGAGGAAGATGAGTCTACTGAAACCAGATCCCAGTCACTAGAGCTCTGGTCGGATCATGAGGCGATTTTGCAGAGCAAGGAAAGCAAGGGACAAGGAAAGGCAGACAACACACACCTCCACTTGGTTCCCCCTGAATGACCCATCCTGGTCCTTTAGGAAAAGGATTCAAGCGCATTCCCAGAGGGAATTCCACCTGGCAGGGCAACAAGCATAAAATTCGAGGGCAGCAGCTCTGAAGAGGCCCGCCCAGGCAGCATGGACCTCCCTCCGCACCGGAAAGATGCCGCGAGCTGCCCCCGCCACTGCGGAGCGAGCCGCACACGCGCCCCCGCGAGCTGGCTGCCCCCGCTAGGCACTAGCGCCTCACCACCGACCTGCCAGATGCTCTGAGGGCTCCGCTGGTCAGTATGACAAGGTTCTGAGACCCCTAGAAGTTCGCACAGCGGATGATGAGCAAGCGAGCAGAGGGCGCGTGCGCAGCATGGCTGCTTCCTCCACGTGTCCCGTAGTAGCGTGCGAACTACAATTCCCATCATGCCCCGCGAGCTCCCCCGGAGGCGTTCCTGAGACTAAAACCCTAGTACCTGAGGCTGTCTGGTCAGTGGCGAGAGTAGTGGATAGAGTTGTGTTATCTTCTTCTGGAAGGTCTTCAAGAGAGAAGAATTAACATGTCATCCATAATCAGAAAGGTGATCAGCACCACAAAAGCCCCGGCGGCCATTGGTGCCTACAGGTAATGTTTTTTTTGGTAGCTCTGAAGGATCAGGGGTGGGAGTTTTGGATCTGCAGCCTCTGGAGGTCTGAGCTAAAGAGGGTCTCAGAACTAACCCCTTATAACGCGCGCGAAGAAACTGAGCTCATGGTTCAGAAAGGTGACTGCGCAGCGGGGCAGTGGTGGCAGACGCCTTTAGCAGAGGCAGGCGGATCTCTTGAGTTCGAGGCCAGCCTGATCTACAGCGTGAGTTCCGGGACAGCCAAGGCTACACAGAGAAACCCTGTCTTGACAAACCAAACAAACAAAGAAAACAAAAAATGGGGGCAGGGGGAACAGTGCCCAAATCCCCCACGGAATAGGGGAAACGTGTGACCAGAAGCTTGGGTTCCTTGGATTTTTGCCCCCACCTGGAGCTGCCTTGCCCCGGGGTCAAGCTTGCTGCACTCTTTCTCTGATTAGAAGTAGTATCGGCTTTCATCTTGGTGGCTTCTGGTTTTGGTTTTTGTAACAACTTTATTGAGATATAATAAATAAGCCATAGAATTCTCATTCCTCTGATGGGTACAATTCAGTGGCTTTTACTATACTCAAAAGTTGTCTAGCCGTCCCCACGTTCTTCCCTCAAAACATTTACATCCACCCTGAAGTCAGCTTTATTTCCACATGACCTCTTCCCCCAGCCCCTTAAACCGTCTATTCACTGTCCATCACTGTAGGGTTTACCTGTTAAAGACATTCCCTATAAAAAAGAATCATACACTGTGTGGTTCCAGTTGTGAGAAGCTTCTTTTACTAGCATGAAATTCTATCTAACCCTTTACTAATGCACGAGAGAAAACACATCGACAGATATGATGTGCTGTGTGGACAGCAATACTCAGCAAATAATTGTATATCTATCCAAGCCCCTGGGTTTCACAACATGTAGGAATGCACTATGATGTGTTTGGATGGCTTGTCCGTGCATATCTACCACTAATAGCAAATGCAAGTAACACCAAAGGAGGTGATCTTCTGAAATTGCCCTATGTACTAGAGCCAGTCATATATGTACTGAGTTTAAAAACTACCCTTTGGCGTTCTCTCCACTTACCAGATGTGCTTTTAAGTAGAAATGGTACTTTCTTTTCACATCAGTTTGTAAGAGCTGTGAAGGACAGGCTTGCCATGCAGCTCAGACTAACCTGGAACCTGCCGTTCTCCCGTTTCGACATACTTAGTGCTGAGATGGAGACCAGCACACCTAGTGTAAAACCTTCTTCTCAAAATGCCTCAGCTTTAGAAATCAGTGGGTTGTGGCTTAGGTGTTCTTGCAAACTTTCTTCTCTGATTTCTAAGTCTTCACTAGAGCCAATTCCTTTAGAAAAAGTAGTTTCTGATGTAATGTCTCTTTGCTGTCAGTCAGAGCTGAAGATTTTCGAGCACTGCAACATTAAAACTGTGGAGATGCATGGTGCATGCCAAGTACTTACTCCAGTGTGAAAGGCCTTCTCCTATATAAGAAAAGGAAAGCTGGCTGGGTGGTGCACGCCTGTAATCCCAGCACTCAGGGAGGCAGAGGCAGGCGATCGCTGTGAGTTCAGGGCCAGCCTGATCTACAAAGCCAGTCCAGGATGGGCAGAGAAACCCTGTCTCAGGGAAAAAGAAAAGAAAAAAAAAAAGAGAGAGAGAAAAGAAAAAGAAGCATTAGTTGGTTGAAGTTATATGGCAGGCATCATGACAACCACCTTTTCTCTCTCTGTTTTTCAAAAAGACAAGCTCAAGGTCAGCCTTTTCAAGGTTATATAATCTCTTAGTGACATCTTGGTTTGAACTCAAATTCTAGCTCCCTTAACACCACACTTTCAAGAGAAATACCACTTCACGTGTGCCAAAAATAGTAATTATATAATAGTGTTGGAAATGAAATTTAATGCAATGAGAGACCAAGTGAAAGGGAGGAAAACTGATCCTAGTTTAGAGCAGAGAAAGAAAAAAGAAAGAAGAAAAGCTCCTTGTAAAAGGTTCAGCTTAAATTTTAAAGGTTGGGGGGGTTTTTTGTGTTTTGTTTTTTGGTTTTGTTTTTGTTTTTTGTTTGTTTTGTTTTGTTTTCTTCATTTCTGGCAGTGTTTGACTATTTAAAGTTAATGAGTTACGGGCTGGCTCTTCTGCCAGGACAAGTAGCTTAAGTGAGGGCACAGAATTAGAAGAATACAGAATGTAGAGATTTAGGGGAGATAGTTTGGCAGTTTTTCTCCCAAATTGTGTACATGGTCTTTTATAACTTTGGGAATATTTTGTTTGAAATGACAAATGAAGTGTTAGTAGGTTCCAAAATTCTATTTACATATTGCAGTTGGCACAAAACCTTGGCCTGCTCTCTTTGTTAAAAGTGTTTCTGGCTGGGGCTGCAGAGATGACTCAGCAGTTAAGAGCACTTCTGCCCTTCCAGCACCCGCATCAGTCCATTAATGGCCATCTGTAACTCCGGCTCCAGAGGATCCGACGCCCTCCTCTGGCCTTCTTGAGCATACACACACGTGATGTGCATATACACACGCACGTAAAAAATCATCACAACTGTGATGTGTTTCTGGCTGAGGATGGATATTAGACAGTGAAAGAGCATGCTGAACATATGTGAGGCCCTGGGCTTAATCCTCACAGTATTTATTTAAGGGATGGTTTTCTAAAAATAATTTTTTAAACCCTTAACACAGTAAGAGGAGTCGGAGCCACAGCTGCTGCTTCTGCCGGTGCTTTCTCAGCACTAAACAGTGTTCCTTGTACACAGTTATTATTACAAACTCCCTTTTTGGGGAGTGGGTTTCAAGACAGATCTCTCTGTGTAGCCTTGGCTGTCTATGGAACTAACTGTGGACCAGGCTGACCTCGAACTCACAGAGACCTGCCTGCCTCTGCTTCCCAAGTGCTGGGATTAAAGATGTGTACCACCACTGCACTATTAAGACTCCATTTTTCAAATGCTATGAGTTGACATATACTAAGTTGAATAATTTGCCAAGGTCATTCCACTAGCACTATAATACAATTTGAAATACAATACAGTTGGCCAGGGCTCAATCTGAATAATTTCACTTGTTGTCCTCAATTTAGAAGACTTGAAAGAAAACTAAAAAAAAAAAACAAAAAAACAAAAAAAACAGTTCTCTTAGTATGGTTCACTGTGTGTGGCTGACCTTCTGGTAAAACATTCAAAAGTTGGCATTAAGAGTCAGACTCTGGGGCTGGAGAGATGGCTCAGTGGTTAAGAGCACCACCTGCTGTGAGTTCGAAGCTAGCCTGGTCTACAAAGTGAGTCCAGGACAGCCAAGGCTACACAAAGAAGCCCTGTCTTGAACCCCCCCCCCAAAAAAAAAGAGTTGGACTTTGGGGCTGAAGAGATGGCTCAGTGGTTAAGAGCACCATCTGCTCTTCCAGAGGTCCCGATTTCAGTTCCCAGCAACCACATGGTGGCTCACAACCATCTATAATGAGATCTGGTGCCCTCTTCTAGCATGTAGGCAGAATACTGTTTAAATAAATAAATAAAAAGTCACTTATTTTTTTTAAAAGTTCAACTTTTAAGCTGAGCATGGTGTTGCACGCCTTTAATCCCAGCACTCAGGAGGCAGAGGCAAGTAGATCTCTTAGTTCGAGGCCAGCCTAGTCTACAGATGGAGTTCCAGGACAGCCAGAGCTACATAGAAAAGCCCTGTCTGGGGGGTGGGTTCGGGGGTAAAGTTGAACTTTGTTGGGGAGAAGAGGGTTGGACTTTGGATTTAAATTCTTACTTGGCTTATTTTTGATGTTGTGACCTTGCAGAGTTACTTTGTCTCTCTTAGTTTGCTTCTTTATTACCTAAATGAACAGAACAGTAACACCAGTTCTCAATCATAAGTAAGGAAGCTTTTCTCAGCACTGTGATCTGCCTGAATCAATCCCTTTTAAGTAGGAAATTCTGATCGTGATTCAGATAGAAATTTAGAGCTGAGTGGAAATAGGAGACATTGGTACATAGTTAAAAATGTAAAATGTGGGGGCTGGAGAGATGGCTCAGAGGTTAAGGGCCCTGACTGCTCTTCCAGAGGTCCTGAGTTCAATTCCCAGCAACTACATGGTGGCTCACAACCATCTATAATGAGATCTGATGCCCTTTCCTGGCTTGCAAGTGTACACGCAGACAGAGCACTGTATACATAATAATAAATAGATGTTTTTTTTTAATGTAAAATGTTCTCCCTCAGCCCTAACCCTGCTCTTTCAACCAGGGTGCTTAGTTGCAAGAGAATAACTTCTTTACCTCAGAACAAAAGGCATCTTTAACAAAAGACACTTTGTCCTGAAGCCTAGTAATAACCAAGTGTAGGCCTCCCTCAGCCTGTTCAGAGCTGTTCTGCACAGAGACCAGCACCCACATAAGGCGTGTATGTGGTGGCCCTCCTGTGACCACAGTGTGTGGGAGGCAGAAACAGAACCCCCAGAGCAAGCTTACTAGACAGACTAGTGAAGTCAGAAAGCTCTGGGTTCACGTGCGAGACCCTGCGTCCAGGTAATATATAAAGTAGAGAGAGATTCAAGACACCTGATGTCCACAGCTGGCCTCCATATGCGCATGTGCACATATGCTTTGGGAACCCCTTGGAAATAAAGTCTGTTGTGTATGCGGTTTGTGGTGAGCACCCTTTTTGAATTCTAGGTCCTCTCTAGAGAGAACTCTGATGGGTTGCACCTTTCATTCCTCAGCATTGGGATGGATGGAGTGTTGTTATGATTAGCTCGCACAGCTCAGCACATCATAGGATACTGAGGACAGAGCCTGGAGGGATTGCAACATCAGCGCCAATTGCATAGCTTTCTGTTCTATCAGCATTGCCATAATGTGGCACAGGTCATGACTTGCGACTTAATTGGAATGGCTTTTGAAGGTTTTACTGCCCCCGATTCTGATTCTAGGCTTGGTTTAGTTTGGCTTAGATGTTTTCTGTGCCTGGTTTTTCAGCCAGTCTCACTCTGTAGTCCCAGCCAAGCCTAGAACTCCCCACATCCTGGGCTGGCAGCACACTCATGGTGCTCCTCCTGAGTACAGGTTTTATAGACTTGGCCCATCATGCCTGGTGTATCTCTGGCCAGGAAGTAGAATAAAATGTGTTTAAAGTTCTGGAACCTGCACAGGTGAGATGGTTCCACAGATAAAAGCATCAGTGCTGCAAAACCCAGTGACCCGAGTCTGATCCTGGGACCGATAAGGTAGAAGGAGAACTGACGCCTGTAAGATGTCCTTTGACTTCCACATGTCCACCATGGTGAGCTTACATGCGTGCACACACATTCACACATATAAAATATTTTTTAAAATTAGGAGCTGGAGAGATGACTCGGCAGTTAAGAGTACTTCCTGCCCTTGCACAGGAGGACCCAAGTGTGGTTCCCTGTACCCATACCAGGAGGTTCACGGGCATCTGTAACTCCAGTCCCAGGGGATCTGATGCCCTTTCTGGCCGCTGGGCACCCGCACACAGTGTGGCATACACTCACACAAGCACACATACACATAAATAAACTCTACTTGGGTGTGTGTGTGTATACTGACTGCACACCTGAGAAGGTCAGAAGGAGGCACCAGATCCCCTGGGACTGGCCTTACAGACACCTGTGAGCTACCTTGTGGATGCCTGCAATTGAACGTGGGTCCTCTCAAAGAGCAGCAAGTGCTCTTAACAATTAAGCCAACTCCCCAGCCCCCAAATAATTACAAAGAAAACATTAATAAAACAATTTCTGGATCCTATAACTGGGTAAGTAGGATTCTTAGGCTGAGAAAGTATCATGTAGTCAACTGATTTTTTTCTGACTAAACCTCTTTAAACCTTTGAGAGTTTAAAATTTAAACTCAAGGGGCTGGAGAGATGGCTCAGAGGTTAAGAGCACTGGCTGCTCTTCCAAAGGTCCGGAGTTCAATTCCCAGCAACCACATGGTGGCTCACAACCATCTATCTATTAGAGCTGGTATCCTCCTCTGGCGTGCAGGCATACAAGCAAGTGGAACATTGTATATATAATAAATAAATCTTTAAAAAAAAAATTTAACTCCAGCAATTACTCTAGATATCCTGGAAGTAAATGGATTTATTTTACTATCATAAAGTTTTTTTTTTATTATTGATAATGCATTTGAGTTTAAACTCTTTCAGATGTTGCAATAATAGTGTTTACTCATGGTTTGGTTCACCCTGAGGAAAGCTTACACATTAACAAGCTCAGTAGTTGTCTGAAAGCGAGAGTCAGGAGAGTCTGAGTTGTTGGGCACTGAGCTCCAGCACTTCAGGTCCTGCAGAGAAGGTGCTGGCACCAGCCAGGATTGGAGATGCTTAGGAGCAAAGCATCAGCAGGAGACACGGCATGCCTGCTGTGTGCAGAGTAGCTAGGCCCCACCAGCTATATTGGTGTGCAAGCATATATGCAGGCAGGACACTGTATAAATAATAAATAAATCTTTAAAAAAAAGAAAGAAAAAGAAAAAAAGAAAGTTCTATAAAGCCCTAGTCCCAGCACTCAGGAGGCAGAGGCAGGCAGATCGCTGTGAGTTTGAGGCCAGCCTGGTCTACAAAGTGAGTCTAGGACAGCCCAAGGCTACAGAGAGAAACCATGTCTCGAAAAACCTAAAAAAGAAAACGCCCCGAAACCCCAAAAAAAGCTGGCACTTGGGAGGTGGTGGTAGGAGGATTCAAAGTTCAAAATCATCCTTAGCTACATAGTGAGGTTATTGAACAGCGTAGCCTACAAGAGACACTGTTTCAAAAAAAAAAGAAAGAAAGAAAGAAAGAAAAGAAAGAAGAAAAAACTGTCTTATTTATTTATTTAGGTGGTGGTGGCCCATAACTGTAAAGCCAGTACTCCAGAGGGTTGGTTGGTTGGTTGGTTGGTTTTGGTTTTTCGAGACATGGTTTCTCTGGGTAGCTTCGGCTGTCCTCGCTATATAGACCAGGCTGGCTTCGAATTCACAGAGATCCGCCTGCCTCTGCCTCCTAAGAGCTGGCATTAAAGGTGTGCACCACCACACCCAGCACGTATCTTATGATTTTGATTTGTATGTCTCTAATGACTAATAATGTATAGCATCTTTCCTGTACTCCTAGATTGTTTGTATATCTTATAAATTATCTACCAAAATCAATTGCTTATATGTTATTAGGTTGCAAATCTTAATATGTTTAATTACAAGTTCTTCACATATTCTGGGTGCAAGTCCTTTGTTAGACATATGTTGTAAAGATTCTCTTCCAACCTCTGACTTTTTTACATTCTTAAAAGATGCTGTCAATAAACAAAATTTCAATATGTTAAAAGTCAAATTTAACAGTTTTTTTTAATTTTATAACTCTTTACTTTTTGTATCTTATTAAATTACTATTTTAGGATTGGCTTTTATCATATCTGTTTTACATATATATTGGCTCTTGTTCATTTCAGCCAAGCCGTGCTAGTGGACAGGACCGTTTACGTTTCTGGACAGTTAGGCATAGATCCTTCCACTGGACAGCTTGTGCCAGGAGGTGCAGGGGAAGAAGCTAAACAGGTAAGTCATGCTCCTGCGGAGAGGTTCCCGTTTCTACTCCTTTGTACAGATAGTCCATGACCCTGAGCAGTTGGGTAGAGATCAACAGATAAGATTGTTTTCAGCTATGCTCTGCTTGATTTGAGACTTAAGAGAACCTTTTTTAGATTTACTTATGTGTATAAATATTTTACCTGCATGCATGTATGTGCACCACATGTGTACCTGTTGGATACCCTGGAACTGGGGTTATAAGTGGCCATAAGCCACCATATGGGTGCTAGGAACCCAGCCATGGTCCTCTGCAAGAGCAACAAATGCTCATAACCATGGGCCATCACTTCAGCCCCTTTAAGAGGGCTTAACAGCAGAGAAGAATAAAAGCTCCCTCCTTGTCACCTGTGTCATCTAAATCAAATGCTGATGTGTCCAGGTGGATTGGAAAGTTTATTTTCAGGGCCCTTGACCTCCCTCCTCTCCCCAAAGGATGTCACCACCAACACAGAAAAAAAAAGTCAACATTTGTTAGTAAGAGAAGAATCTCAGCTATTACATACAACATATTAAAAAAAAGGGGGGGGGGGGAGGCCTAGCATGCATAGAAGTCCTGAATTCAATCTCAAGACACACACACACACACACACACACACACACACACACACACACACAGGGAATGCTATTCTAATCCACTAATAGAATTTAATTGTAATTATTAAATTAAATTTACTGAGTCACATGTAAAACCCAAGACACAAAACAACCTAAGTGTGTAGATTTAAGGAACTGGAATACTTATCCTAGATCTATGTAACTAATTTACATGAAAAGCTCTCTAATAAAATTGCTACATGGTAAAATCAAACCAAAATACAAGATGATATGTATCATATGCTGCCATGTGTATGTGTTTAAGAAAATGTATGTTTAAGATCTGTTTGCAGTGGTGCCCACCTCTAATCCCAGCAGAGGTAGACAGATATCTCAGTTCTAGGCCAGCCAGAACTACACAATAAGACCCTCTTTTTAAAAAAAAAAAAAAAAAAAAAGGAGTGTGGGAAAGTCTGTTTATGGATGGGGCTGTGGCTCAGTCTGTCAGATGCTTTCCTAGCATGTGCGAAGCCCTGGACTCAGTCCCCAGTGCCACATAAAACCAAGCATGGTGGTGCACACGTGTAATCCTAGCATTTGGGACATGAAAACATGAGGACAGGGAGATCAAGATCATCTTCAGCTACACAGTATGTTAGAGGCTTGAATTCTATCTAAACACACAAACAACATGGTTACACTAGCAGAAGCATTCACTGTTTCTAGAAGGATATATAAGAAATTTAGTTTTTCTATTTTATGTGTATGGGTGTTTTGTCTATATGTCTGTCTGTGTAATGTGTGTGTGACTGGTGTTCACAGAGACCAAAAGAGGGTATCAAATCCCCTGGAACTGGAGTTATAAATAGTTGAAAAGTGCTGGGAATTGAACATAGGTCCTCCGAAAGAGTCCACTCTCTAGCTCCATATAAGAAACTTGAAATTGCTGGGCGTGGTGGCTCACACCTTTAATCCCAGCACTCGAGAGGCAGAGGCAGGCAGAGCGCTGTGAGTTTGAGGCCACCCTAGTCTACAAAGTGAGTCCAGGTCAGCCAAAACTACACAGAGAAACCCTGTCTTGAAAAGCAAACAAAAATTTTTTTAATTAATTTTTTTAAAAAAAAAGAAACTTGAAATTGTGGCTCCATCTGGAGAGTGGGAGAAAGGGGAGGGTTGTACGTGAGTTGTGTGTTTTGGGGGGATTTGGGGGTTTTCCCTTTTTTAAATTTTTTTTCTTTATTGGTGTATTAAGGGGTTAGAGAGATGACTCGAGGTTGAAGAGCAGCTTAACACTCTTGCAGAGGACCCAAGTTTGGTTCATAACACCCACATCAGATGTTTCATAGTGGCCTGTAATTCCAACCCCTAGGGATCTGACACCTCTGGTCTTTGTGAACACCTGTAGTCACTTACATATACCAACACAGAAACACACGTAATTAAGAATAAATCTTAAAAAAAGAAACACAAAATAAAATATTGTTACCACCTACGTTGGGAGGAAGAATGAATTGAAAAGAGTAAGTTGACACTAGAGTTTAAAAACTAATGTTTTCTCAGAGACCTCCTGTCAAACATATATGTAACTCATTAACAATGATTCAATTATTTGAAATTTTATTTTGGACTGGGGGGGAGGGCTTGTTTTAGTTTTTTGAGACAGGGTCTCATTAACCAAGGCTGGCTTTGAGCTCACTCTACTGCCGTAAGTGACCTTAAACTCTTGCCCCAACCTCCCACGTGCAGCACCATACCCTTCTCCGTTCCAGTGTTCCTACAGAACAGTACGGCCATTTCACTACATTGCAGAAAGATTAAGTCCATTAACGGGAACCAATACGTAACTGACTTGTGTTGAACATCAATTAAAATAATTACATGACTTGAGTATCTTTGACTTTCTTGATTTGATTCTCAGGCTCTTAAAAACTTGGGTGAAATCCTGAAGGCTGCAGGCTGCGACTTCACTAATGGTGAGCAACTGGGTCTTTCTTCACGTTAACTGGTGGGTTCTGTTGTTTGCGATGCTCAGGAGCCAACTCGGGGCCTCATGGGTGTTAGGCAAGCACTCCACTATTGAGCCACACTCCCAGCACTGTTAATGTGTGTTGGGTATTTCCTTGGTCTTTGTGGAGGACATATAATATATAATATGTAATTCCATGTCATTGTTGCTAAATGTTGTGTTCTTGATGGTCTGGGAAGCTACACTGTTTCATTTCTTCAGTCTTGTTTTCATCAAGACAGTCATAAAAATCATAGGTTTTCTTTTTTTGTTTGTTGGTTGGTTGGTTGGTTTTGGGTTTGGGTTTTTTTTGTTGTTGTTGTTGTTGGTTGGTTGGTTGGTTTGGGTTTTTTGGTTTTTGGTTTTTTTGAGACAGTGTTTCTTTTGGCTGTCCTGTAGATGAAGCTGGCCTTGATCTGCCTGCCTCTGCCTCCCGGGTGCTTGGATTAAACGCATGTGCCACCATTACCCAGCTGTACACTGTTTTTCAAAGTTTTGTTTGAGTCTCATGAAATGGCTAGACCTAATGAAAAAAATATGTCTCTTGTAGTGGTGAAGACAACTGTTCTTCTGGCTGACATAAATGACTTTTCCACTATCAATGAGATCTACAAAATGCGTGAGTAATTTGTCATTGTTCCTACTTACTTTTAAAGGGAAATAAATCTGCTAATATAGATGAATATTGTTGTCAAGTAAAAGTGACAGAGATGTTAAAATAATATTTTATAATATTTTGTCCTGACACGCCCCATCATCTGGTAGGAAACATATAGTAGTTTACCCTCATGAAAAAGATAACTATATCTCCATTACAATTCCTAAAATATAATATGCATAAGCCCTACAAGTTCATTTTCCTAAAATCTAGTCTCATTATTTGTTTCTTTGGCTTTTTAAGTCCTCCCTTATTTTTTTTAGACCTACAGACTTACTACTATTGCTGTGATATGGCCTAGCTCCTCAGGGTCACTGGGGAGTTACTTAACACTTTGGTGCTGGTTTCTTAGTGTGTGAAGTGAGGACAGGCCTCTGCTGCCTCAGGAGGCTGTTGGAACGACTACCTTAATTAGCCTACAAAGCACTTGGGACAGATGCTGGCATGTCATCAGCTACTGTTGCTATCATCGTCATAGTGGGGAAAGAGGGTCCTGTCTCCTGGTGGTATGAAATGATGGTGCAGCGTGGGGAAACCATCTTACTGTTCTCTGCAGAGGAGGCCAGAAAAGGTCCAGGGGAAAGTCCTCGCTGGAGATAAGAAGCCATCAATTCCCTGTGTTGATAACTGGGTCATAGGAATCATTTTAAAGGCTAAACCCATTCTCATCACTACAGGACAAAAATGCCAGAGTCTGGGTTTCATTGTTTTATAAAATACTTAAGAAAAGGTACTAAATGTCACAAAGTGGCAGAATATCTTGTCTGACAGTCTAAATATCTGTGTGTGGGAACGGGCCAGGCCGTGAGGTGCTTCCCAGATTCTTGCTTCGCTTGCTGAGTGACAGCCATTTCTGCAGACTAACCTGACGCTGTCTACGTTCAGATTTCCAGGGTAACCTTCCTGCCAGGGCTGCTTACCAAGTCGCCGCCTTACCCAGAGTAAGTACTCAGTAAGAGCCAGGGCACCAAGGCACACGCGACCTGCCACTCTGAAAGGAGCACCATTAAGGATGTAAATACCCTGGTAACAGTCACGTGCAAGGAAAAAGCTGCGAGACCCTGTGAAGCAGCACATGGGCACGACACAATGCTTACGTTACAAGAAAACCGTGAGAGCGGTTGTGTTGTGACATGAGTCAGGGAAGGAAGTTTGTGCTGGGGCTTTAGGTCTGCAGTACCAGCCTTCACCTGGAGGAGTGGTGGGTTGCTGGGCCCCTTCTGTGTGTCTTGCTGCCATCTGACGCCGTGCCTCTGTCCGCCTTTCCGTAAGGACTTGTAAACACGAGCGCAGTGTAGTTATGTGGAGACTTCCGGACAGACTTTGCTCTCACTGAGGGAAGCTCAACATACCAGCCATGTGTGGAGGTTACCCCCTTGTGAGTTTCTACTGTATTTTAGAGCCCAGAGACTTGGGGTGTTACTGCTCTTCATCTTAATAAAAAATCCACCCAACTCTCACGTGATGAAGAATCTAGACCTTTCACTGGAACGATGCCACCGGTCTGGCTTCGGTGTTCCCTCACAGGGGCCTCTCGCCCGTACGGTACAGCTGCAGGGAAGCAGCCTCTACTCCCTTCTGTAACTTGACAGTAAAGACACTGCGCCACCCAGCAGTGTCCTCCATTGTTGTTTGAGCTGGTTGTTTCTGGGAAGGGTCATTGTCAGACTGATGGTATTGGGTGTAGTTGAAAGAGCTTTAACTTGTAATCGGAAGACTTGGATTTGTGACTTGGGACCACTTTTCCAGCCTTTCTGAGCTCAGTGCCTTGTTTCCCAGTGTCAGTTCCCACTCCTGAGGGAGTCAAATGAGCCAGTGCATATGAGTGTGCCTAGCATGTTAGCGTGATACGTTGCATGCTCTTAGTGAATTTTCTCTATTCTTCACTTTCTGTGAAGAGATTAATGGTAAAAATACAATGCTCCCATTAGGTGCTCATGTTCTTAAAAGGAATTATTGAACCTTAATTTGTGTTAAATGATCAAGACAGTGACTTTTTTTTTTTTTTTTTCCTACAGGGAGGCCGGATTGAAATTGAAGCAGTCGCTGTCCAGGGCCCCTTCACCACAGCAGGGCTCTAAGTAACCATGCTGATCTTGACGCTGGAGCTTTTAGAATGTCTTTCACACCTTAATTTTTACAAAGGATGCTGGGAAATAGAAAACTGACCAGAGTGGCTGCAGTTGTCATGGAAATAACCATCTCCATGGAGATTTGACATCGGTTGGAGAGCATCCAGTACAGTCACTGGTGTGCTCAGGACACATGCACACACACACCGCTGAGTGTGTGAGAAGACTCGGCTCAGTCACTCAAAGGGGGAGAGGGAGGGGAAAGTGAGCACACCTGATTAAATTATATTAATTTGCTCATGTGAAATCTCTCATGTTAGTGATAGAAAACTAAATTAAAGTACTCAAACTTGAATAGTACAGAAGAAGAAAATGGACCAAAATCTTATACAGATAATATTTCTTTAATGGAAATAAAAATAGATGTATAACTTTCCCTTGGTGTAGTTTTATTCTCTTATTTTCTTAACAGTTTAATTATACATTAAAACTACTACTAGTGCTGGGCATGGTGGCGCACGCCTTTAATCCCAGCACTCGGGAGACAGAGGCAGGTAGATCGCTGTGAGTTCAAAGCCAGCCTGGTCTACAATGTGAGTCCAGGATAGCCAAGGCTACACAGAGAAACCCTGTTTCGGGGGGTGGGGGGGTACAACAACCAAAAAACTTACTACTAGTAAGGGAGTGGGGTGGGTAGGAATTGTGAAGTTAAATCTCCAGCTGTTTCACTGCTTAAAGTTTATTTCTGGTTTTCTACACTTTTACAGGTATAATTAGATTATGTATAATTATTATGTTTATGCTTTAAAGCCTTATGTGTATGACTGGCATGCCTGCCAGCTGGTCTGTGTGTGCAGTGCCTGCTGAGACCAGGTTACCAGGAATTAGAAGGTTGTCAGCCACTATGTGGGTCCTGGGAATTGAACCCAGGTCCTCTGGAAGAGCAGCATGTGCTTTTATCTGCTAAGCCATCTCTCCATCTCCACTTTGAAGTCTTTGTTTGACTGGATTTTGAGATATGGATGCCTGGCTATGTGCGCTACATAGACTGGGCTTCCTGTCAGGCGCCAGCAGTCCTCCTGCCTCAGCCACTGGGGTAGCTGGGACTAATAGTGCACTCGGCTGTTGAAGGAATCTGTTGTGTCTGTATGGAAGTATCACCTGTCAATAAAAAGCTAATGACCTATAGCTGAGGCAGGAAATAGGAGGTGGGAGTTCTGGCAGAGAGAGATGAACTCTGGGAAAAAGACAGGGGAGGGGCATGTGGGGGGATTTGCCTTGGGACTCTGAGAAGAAAGGACACATGAAACTGAGAAGTAAACAATCATGTGACACACAGAATAAATGGGTATTTTAAATTAAAAGCTAGTCAGGCAATGAGGGAAAGCTTATGGCCTAGGCATTTTTTTATGCATAAATAGTAGAATCTCAGGGTTGTTACTTTGGGAACTGGGGCATGGGAGGACACCCAGTGGTTAGACCCAGCCCTAGAGCCCTTTTAGACAACTACATGAATAATTTCTCACAGTAGAGTAAATCCTAGCACAGAATAACAGCTTAAAAAGCAAACAGTCTGCTGGCTCACATTCCCTCCCACTGCCAGGTGCTGTCCATCCAACTGGCACATGGCCCTTCACCCATTACACACCCATTGTCTGTCTTTGTCTCGCCTGTCACTATATACATTGCTTCCACATACACCTATAGATTTTAAAATGGTCCATTTTTAAAGCTAGATTATTTTTAATGTTTTTAAAGTCTTAAAACTACTGTAGACTATCCTTTTGGGTAGATAGATTTTAGGTGCTTTTACTGCTTGTACAAACCAGTGTTTTCAAATTTTATTCTGGGGGACTCTGGGTGGTCAGGCAGCGATGGCAGAACTGCCTTGGCAGCGACTGGAGCCTGCTCCTCCCTTGTGCCGCTGGCTCAGTGCTGAAGCGCCCACCCACAAGTGCACATCAAGTGCCTACAAGTGCACATCACTGGACCTGCCTGCTGCCTGGTTTCAAACATCCACATCCGCCTGCTTTCTCGGCGTGCTTAGCACAGCAGCTAGACAGGAGGCTGTAACACTTTGGGATCATTCACGAGCTTGTGGAGTTCCTGGTTTCCACTGCTGTCTGATACCAGCAATTTCATTCTAAAAGAGCTAAATTGTAACACCCGGTAGAAAGTCATTTCCACCTACCCCAGTGAGTCTGGGAAGCTGGCCTAGGTGCCTGGGTCTCGGACCTCACCCTGAGTGCTCCAAGCCATCCCTGAGCAAGAAATGAGACCTTGGGACCTTTGATCTCAAGGTCCAACTTTTCTCATTTGGAAGCAAGCGGTTCCTGGACTTGGAAGCCAGGCCTCCCACTGGACTCTACACAACCGCAGTCCAGAGTGAACATAACCTTGAGGGGGCCATGTGAGGAGAGAGGAGAGAGGGGACCAGGAGAGAAAAGAGTAGATGAAAACGGAGCCTAGCAACCAAAACGGCTGGATGGTATAGGGAAGGGCAGCTGGGGAAAGGGAGCTCAGGCCCTGGGCTGGAGAAGTTAAGGGTATGCTACCCATACCCTCTAGCCACTAGGGACTAAGAGATGCTGCTGGGATAACCTGGCAGCCAGGTCCACTTTGATATGTTAAATAGGCACCTCAGCAGTTTGACCTGGATTTGAGACATAACATCTCTTCTCACTTGGTCTTCCAAGGAAGGCCTTGCCATTATAGGGCCCTTGATATGGTCACCAGGGAGTGAAATGTGGTTTGAATAAGAATGCCCCCTGTAGGCTTATATGTTTGAATGCTTGGTCATGAGGGAGTGGCACTACTTAGGAAGGATCAGGAGGTGTGGCCTTGTTGGAGGAAGTGTGTCACTAGGGGTCTGCTTTACAGCTTCAAAGGCCAAGGCCCAGTGACTCTCTTCCTGTTTCTTGCCTGTCTGGATATAGAACTCTGAGCTCGTACCCCAGCACCATGCATGCCTGTGTGCCACCATGCTGATGACAGACCAAACCTCTGAAACTATAAGCCAGCCCCATGTACTCCGGGAGGCAGAGACAGGGGCATCTCTGTGAATTCAAGGCCAACCTAGTCTACAAAGCAAGTCCAGGATAGTCGGGGCTACCCAGAGGAACCCTGTCTCTAAAAACAAAACAAACAAAAGTTGCCACGGTCATGGTGTGTGGTGTCTTTTCACAGCAACACTGACTGAAACAGAATCTTTAAGGATTTTACGAAGAGTTTTCATGTAGTCATGTCTGATTTGTATTTAGTTTACTTTGTTCCTCAAGGAGATTTACGTCTGCTTTGTTGTGCACGTGGGACTGAGTTAATCATCACCAGAATAACTTTCACCAAATTGTGCCGTGCGGAAATATGCCTAAAACACTACAACTTGGGGTCAGCCTCCCTAAGTTTGAGCCAACACTGGCCACTGAGTCATGGTGAGCTGAGCTGCCTTCTTGCCTCCCACGGCTCATCTCTCTGCTCCCCATGATGGTCACAGAGACATCCTCTCGGCGTGCTTTGTACATTTAGGCCATGGCTTCCAAACCAAACTCTAGATGACAGAGCTGGAAGTAAAATGAGACGTGGCGCCCATGTTAGCTGAGTTGCTTGTGGCTGGGTCAGGACTTTGGGTCTTTCCTCCAGACCGATGGAGAAGCACTGACTCTGGTTAAGTGTAGAAGATGATGGCAGTGTTGGCCCTTCAAACATGGTTGTGGTGAACCAGGCACATGCCCATAGTGAGTACTAGGAAGTAGAGGAAGAAGGGTTAGAAGTTCGAGGTCATCATTGGCTGCATAACTGAGTCCCAGGACACCACCTTAGGCTGCATGAGACCTTGCCTTAAACAAATAAATAAATAAATACGTACACACATACATACATAAATAAATAAATAAATGTTAAATGTTGTATTAGAGTTCTCTAGAGTCACGGAATGACTTACAGGCTGCAGTCCAGCTAGCCCAGCAGTGGCCAGCTGTGAATGGAAAGTCCAAGAATCTAGTAGTTGCTCAGTGTCACAAGGCCAGATGTTTCAGCTGGTCTTCTTCTGTATGAGCTGGAATCCCAAAGAAGTAGGCTCCAGTGGGGGTGCTAGCAAGGTGAATGCAAACAGGGGAACAAATGAGCCCTTCCTTCTTCCGCTGTCTTTATATAGGCCTCTGGCAGAAGGTGTGATCAAAAGTGTGTCATCTTCACCTCAAGATCCGGATTAAGGCCAGGCAGTGGTGGCACACGCCTTTTATCCTGTTACTTGGGAGGCAGAGGCAGGCAGATCTCTGTGAGTTTGGAGCCAGCCTGATCTACAGAGTGAGTCCAGGACAGCCAAGGCTACACAGAGAAACCCCGTCTCAAAAAACAAATGAAGAAAAAAAGACCTGGGTCAAAAGGTGTGTCTTCCAGCCTCAAGATCCAGACCAGGGCTGGAGAGATGGCTCAGCCATTGAAAGCTAGGCTCACAACCAAAAATATAAGATCCAGGTCAAAGGCGTTGTCTTCCTGACGCAGGATTCAGATCACAGGAGTGTCCTGCACTTCTGGGTCATAGATCATTCCAGATATGGTCAAGTTGACAAGCGAGACTAGCCATCAGGAACATACTACATTCTACCTAAAAACAACTCAGCCTTATTTCTTTACTGTTGTCATATTCTTCTCTATTGGTATTTTTGAAACAGGGTCTTTCTATGTGGCATTAGCTGACCTGGAACTTGCTTTGTAGACCACGTTGCCCTCCAGCTCACAGAGATCCCGTCTCTGCCTTCCATATGCTGGCTTAAAAAAAAAAAAAAGATTTATTTATTATTTATATAGTATTCTGCCTGTATGTATGCCTGCCCGCCAGAAGAGGGCACCAGATCTCATTATAGGTGGTTATGAGCCACCATGTGGTTGCTGGGAACTCAGGACCTTTGGAAGAGCAGCCAATGCTCCTAACCTCTGAGCCATCTCTACAGCCCCATACGCTGGAATTAAAGTCATGCATCACCATGCCCAGCCTATTGTCATAGTCTTTACCTCAGAGAATATAGAGTCTGTCTTTTTTCTGAAGCACATAATAGATCAAAAGAGATTTGTATCTGTGCATCAACAGTTCAAATACATCAGAGTAGCTTTCAAATACTTTATTAGTTGTAATAACATAATTGCTTAACCAAAGTTCTAAATGTTGAGCCAATGATACAAAATCTATAAAAATTTTGGCCGTAATTTCTCCTACGGCCAATTACACTTAATCATGAGGAAACTGCCATGGTTATACCATGGAAAAGAACATTTGCCACAGACAAATATTCATAGAATGCCAAATTTGTCTGGGCATGGTGGCACACGCTTTTAATCCCAGCACTTGGGAGGCAGAGGCAGGTGGATCTCTGAATTCAAGGCCAGCCTGGTCTACAAATAGAGTCCAGGACAGCCAGGGCTACACAGAGAAACCCTGTCTCAAAAAATGAAAAACAAACCAAAAACAACAATAAAGAAGGCCAAATTTGTTTTGGACCCTGAGGAGAAAAATAAAGATGAACCAGATCTGAAAAAGACTTATACTCTCCGCATTAGCAACCCATCAGATTTCTTAATTAAAAAAAAAATCAAGGTAGAGTACTTGCCTTGAACATATAAGGCCCTTGGCTCAACATCCAGTGCCACAAGGGGGAAAAGTAATAATAATAATTTCAGATATTCCATCTCAGGTCACTATTCAACCACCCTAAGTCATAAGTCTCTGTCAGCCAAGTGTTGATACACTTATGCACAGTCTCTTCCTCTGTAGCATTGACTGATAGCTCTGTTACAGCAAGTGTAGTTGGAGCCACCGCTAACTGTTCTCTCTACTGGATTCTAGTGGAGTGAGACCTCCAGAAGAGCTGTGCTCAGCCGGAAGACCTGATACCCGAGTAAGAATTGTGGTTGGTTTTTGTTTTTGTTTTTGCAGGGGTGGGGGAGGTTGAGACAGGGTTTCTCTGTGTAGCCTTGGCTGTCCTGGAACTCACGCTGTAGACCAGGCTGGCCTCCAACTCAGAGATCTGCCTGCCTCTGCCTCCTGAGTGCTGGGATTAAAAGCGTGCACCAACCACCACTGCCTGGTGCTAAGAATTGTGTTTTGACTAATTTCTCATAGCAAGTTTTGAAAACAAAAAGTAAATATTCCCATATAGGCAATGATTTTTAGTTCATTATATCGTGAATAACATTTATCTTCTAAAGTTTATGTTTTCTGAAGTTTCTACAATGAGCATGTATTCATTTGTTACTGAGAAAATTCTACAATTATTGTCTAAGTAATCCATGTGTGTCTTGGAAGTACCTAGATAGAAACCTATTTTTACATCCCCTCAATGATTAACCTCAAATGACTAACACCTCTGATAGTCAGGAAACTTAAAACTAACCCATAAAATAATTACTCATTGGAATCAACCCCTTGTTCATCCTCCTGCTGAGCTGCTGTGGTGAGGCGACGGTTGGAAAGGTCACCCTTGGGCCTGAGACTCTAGGGAGAGCTAGAGCCCAACTGTCTTTATAGAAGCAGTATGCTTAAAGTCTCTAAAAGCACAAATGGAAACCCCACTACAGTTGCTCAGCCACGTCGTCCAGCATTCTCTGACCCTTCAGATGTGGAGAGGGCAACTTCCCTTTAAAAGGATCACTTAATTCAAGGCCAAGGTTGCAGCGAAGCGCCCGTCAACAGTGCATGGTGCTTTGACTGCCGCAAAAGCTGAGGGCTGCACTTGTGCTTTTCCCGTATGAAGGCCGGATGGGAAAGAATACCATGGGTGTGGGTTGTGGTCGATCACAGAGGTCAACCACACATTTCTTTGGCCGAGAGTTCTGAGGTCTGGCCTGGGTATTTCCTAGATTTGAGGCTGGCAAAATAATTGATGGCCTACTGTAGGAAGTATTTATTCACCATTTCCTTCCCAGCTAGGTACAGAATGTGATAAAGTTATCTTTTCTTAAGACTTATTTTTATTTTATTCGCGTGAGTGTCATGCCTGCATGTGTGTATTTGCACCACATGTGTGCCTAGAGCCTATGAGGGCATTGGAGCCTCAGAACTAGAACTACAGACAGTTGTGAGCAGCTGTATGGTTGCTGGGAGGCAAACTCAGGTCCTCTGCAAGACAGCTTGTGTTCTTAACAGCTGAGCCATCTTGCCAGCCCCTGGGGCTGTATTAATAGGACACAAACTGGGCTACAAAGTAGCCATACTTTTTTTTTTTTAATCTAAAAGAAAAAGAAAAAGCGCAGGCTTCAGAGATGGATCAGTGGTTCTAGGCATTTGCTACTTGAAGAGGGTCAGAGTCCAATTCTCATAACTCCAGCACCACAGGCTCCAATGATCTCTGTAGGCACCTGTATCCATGCTCACAGACATAATTTAAAAATAAATTCCTGCTGGCAGGTGGTGACACACACCTTTGATTCCAGCTCTCAAGAGGCAGATGTAACTCTGTGAGTTCAAAGCCGGTCTGATCTACATAGTGAGTTCCAGAACTGCCAGGGCTACACAGATAAACCATGCCTGTTTTTTCCCATTTTATTTTATTTTTTTAAGATTGATTGATTGATTGATTATGTTTTCAATGTTCTCCTGCATGTAACAACTACGGGCCAGAAGAGGGCACTAGATCTCATTATAGATGGTTGTGAGCCACCATGTGGTTGCTGGGAATTGAACTCAGGACCTTTGGAAGAACAGCAAGTGCTCTTAACCTCTGAGCCATCTCTCCAGCCCCTCTTGGTTTTTGGGGTTTTTTTGTTTGTTTGTTTGTTTTTAACATTTATTTATTATGTACACAGTGCTCTGGCTGCATGTACACCTGAATGCCAAAAGAGAACATTAGATCACATTATATATAGATGGTTGTGAGCTACCATGGGGTAGCTGGGAATTGTCAGGACCTCTGGAAGAACAGTCAGGACTTTAAACCTCTGAGCCAACTCTCCAGCCCATATAAGCTGTATCTTGAAAAACCAAGAATAAATAAATCCTTAAAATTTTAAAAATGTTTCTAATGTCTTAATAGCCACATTAAAGGTAAAAGTACAGAAAGTACAAAAAATTATGCAAATTTCTAAAAGTGAGAAAGTACTTTGGCTAATAGAGCATTAGTGGGCAGTTTGCAAAACATTTTAAAATAATTTTTTCATAATTTAATTTATTCTAGGTACATTGATATGAAGTGTCAGAATCCCTAGAACTGGAGTCGCAGACAGTTGTTAGCTGCCAAATTGAGCCTGGGTCATTTGGAAGAGTAGACAGTGCTCTTAACCACTGACCCATCTGTTTAGCCCTGTAAAACTTTTATATTAGGGCTGTATCATACTTTTTGAGAGAGAGAGAATGACATTTATTTGAACCTATCGTGGTATTGCTTTGTTTCGTTTTGTTTTTTTGAGACAGGGTTTCTCTGTGTAGCCCTGGCTGTCCTGGACTCGCTTTGTAGACCAGGCTGGCTATGAACCCACAGAGATCTGCCTGGCTCTGCCTCCCAAGTGTGCACCACCACCACCACCCGGCTCCTACTGTGGTATTGCAAACCTGTCATCTCAGCCCTCAGGAAGTGAAGGCAGGAGGACTTGGTACTCAGGGCCATCCTAGCTGCACGAGGCCCTGTCTCAAAATAAAATTGTAAGAAAGGATGAGTTTTGAGGCAGAGGCAGGTGGATAGCTCTGAGTTCAAGGCCAGACTGGTCTACATAGTAAGTTCAAGGTTAGCTTTGACACACAAGCAAACACAGAAAGATAGGCCACCCAATGAAGAATGGACTTTTGTGCCTGTGCCTGTGCCTGTTGATTTAATCTTTCCATTTAAGGGCTCACTATAAAGGAAGATTTCACTGTTACAATAATTGCTGACAGCTGCATGTGGTGGTATAAAATCATCAGCCAATTCAAAATGGCACAGGAAAACGTGGACTCTTTCACCGTGAAGAATGCCAAACTTTGCTGTAGCACCCCAGTTTGCATTCCTCTGGAAATGTTTGTTAACCTTTAGTGTACCATGGTACACAGTGATCTGCAGGGTTAGATAGACTTCAGGAGAGCAGGTAATTAGATTTCAGACCCCTAAGGTTCCCATTACTCTAATTTCTGTTACAGGACAGAAATATGAGGTGTACTACCCCCTGTATTCTGGGGGTACTTATTCTTATTCCATCATTATTATTATAACTGTGTAACTAACTCTCTTATCACGAGTTCCCCTCTCTGGCCACCTACAGTTAAAGGTTTATATTTTCCCTCTAGGGGCTCATCTTACCATGAATGGCCACAAGGAAGAAAATCACCTTCATGTTCTTAAACTATCTTACATTTTTTTATTGGCTCTGACTATAGTCACTTTGAACACCCATTTATCCTAGGTTCCTAAAAACTTGTGTTAGCTTTACAGTTTTATGGCATAACACAATAAAAAATGGCATCACTCTCTTGGTTCCTACAGTCAGTCTACAGCTCCATTACCCTTGCATGGACCACGTAGCCACAGAAGGATGGTACCTGCCCTCAGGGCCTCAGATTTTCCTGCTCTGCTCTGACACTGTGTGCACTAGCCCTCCTGTTGCTGGCCTCTGCTGCTCCATGATCCACAGCTTCTCCTGTGTCTTTTTCTTTGGTTTCAGCTTCTTCACTTTCTTTCTCATTTTTCATCTCTGCTTCCACCTTTTCTCCTGTTTCACCTAGAAAAAGAGCAACCAAAGGAGACAATAAGAGATATGCTTGCTTAGAGTCTGTTCTGCATAGTTTTATGTCAACTTGACATAGAATTATTTGACAGGAAGGAGCCTCAATTGAGAAAATGGCACCATAAGATCCAGCTGCAAGGCATGTTCTTAATTAGTGATCATTAGGGGAAGGCCCAGACCATTGTGGGTAGTACCATCCCTGGGCTGGTGGTCCTGGGGTCCATAAGAAAGCAGGCTGAGCCAGCCATGGGAAGCAAGCTGGCAGTAAGCAGCATCCTCCATGGCCTCTGCATCGGTTCCTGCCTCCAGGTTCCTGCCCTGTTTGAGTTCCTGTCCTGACTTCCTTCAAAGTTGGGCTATGGTATGGAAATGTAAACTAAATAAACTCTTTTCTCCCCAACTTGCTTTTGGACACAGTATTTCATCATAGCAGTAGTCACCCTGACTAAGACACACTGAAGACATGTTACCCCACTGGGGACAAGTGTTGCCCTGTAGGTCTACACAGTAAATTTCTTCCATGCTGTCATGCCAACATTTTCTTCATTCTCCAGATCCTCCTAGGCCAATGTTATATCACTTACATCCCTGAGTCTTGGCCTGCTTGTAAAATCAGGATGCAAAATCCCCTTAAAAAATGGCATTTTTGAAAAGTGTTTTGGGGGGGTGAAGTAATGACTCAGTGGGTTAGAGCACTCACTACACAAGTATGAGGACCTGAGTTCAAATCCCCAGCACTCAGTGTAAGAAGCCGAGTACAACAAAGCATGTCTGTAATGCAGCAGAGACAGACACATCCTAGAGCTCATGAGCCAGACAGAGTCACCATTCAGTTAGCTAGAACTAAAGCAATAAGCTACAGATTGAGAGACTCTACCTCAAACCGGAGGCTAGGGAGAGTAATCGAGGAAGACACCTGGCATCAGCCTCTGGCCTGCACACCTTTGCACACTGGTACACACCCACCCGGACATGTGCATCCAGGCAGAGATACTACTAATAAAATAAAGTAAATTAAAGTTTTTTTGGACACAGCCTGTGCTTTAAAAACAATTTTCTGGGAGCTGACGAGCCTCGAGGAAATGTGTTTCCCAAGTCAGTGGAAGTCCTTTCTGTTTGGGTCAAGTAAACTTCCAGCACCTCAGGCCCCAAAGCTGGCATCCATCCCCTTGGAGTCTGTCCAAGCAGGCAGACCCTCAGCCAGCCTCCTTCAGGGGAGTCTATCCAAGCAGACAGACCCTTGCCAGCCTCCTTTTACCTTCAATGTGCTGCTCCTCTTTATTGGTGTGGATTTCTCTGACCGGTTCCACATTTGCTGCCGTCTCTGCAGTGGCCGCCAGCTGCTCCCTGCTTCCGCCATTTGCTTCAGGCTGAGATTCCTGGGCACTTCTGGGGCCATCACAGGGTGACTCGTTCGTCGCAGGCATTTGCACAAGCTGGCTTTGCAGTGCTTCATTATCTTTGAGAATGATTTCTAGATCTTGGGGCTGCTCAGCTTTGCCTGGTGTTTCCCAAGGTCGCTGCTGTCCACTGCTTTCTGCAGACTGACTCCCTTCCACTGTTTCTGCAGAGTTGTTCTCTTTGGGAGTTGCTTCTAGAAGCTGGGGCTGTGCATCTTCTCCTACTGCTCCTTCCGGTGGTAGCTCCTTAGCTGTTTCCGGAGACAGAATGCTCTCAGCGGTTTCTAGAAGCTTCGTCACTCCAGTCTGTGGAATCTCCGTGTCGTTCCCTGCTCCAGGGGAGTGCCTCTCTGTTGGCATGCTCTGAGGCTGATTCATTGCTTCTTCAGCATTTCCTTTTCCAGGCTGGGCCTCTGTGCTTGCTTCCACGTCTTCCTTCATTTCCTCAGTCCCTAGTGTATTGTCTTTGGCTCCCGGCTGAGGTGGCTCGCACTCTTCTCCTTGCACTCGAGGCTCGATCTTCTTCGTGAGTCCTGACTGATCTGTGGCATCCTTTCCAGGGGCCTCGTCATTTGCCAGAGATGGTTGGTGGTAAGATTTAACACCATTAGCTGTAGGCACCACTGAAGCCTTGGGCCTCTCTGGTGGAGGATGGCTTTCCCTTTGTGCGTTGCCATAAAAAGCAGCTTCTCTTCCTGGTGTACATGGTTTGGGTTGGGCCACACAGAACTTGATTTGTTCTACAGTGGAAGAATTCTCATTTGAAGGTACTTTTTGACCATTTAGTTGAAAGATAAGTATGGAAAAAAAAAAGAGAGAGAGAGAACAGAATTATTATTTAGCTATCCTGGGAAAGTTTAATTGACATCATGTAGATTTAATGGTTCAGTCAAACCATGACCCTCACTCCCAAATCAAAGCCTTATAACATTGTCAGCCTAAACACCTCACCTTAAGCATCAGGGTGCTGTGACCTAGCTTCCTCCTGAGCACCCTGTCAAGGCTCCTCTCCCACATACTAGTTCATCACAATTGCTTTGTTTCTCTTGTTCTCACCTTTCTCCTCTGTAGCTTTCCCCGTGGTCCTTGGCCCTGAGTGAAAAAGAAAGGCCCCACCATAGGGAAGCCCTCAGAGGCGAAGGCTAAGCACCCCGGGAAGGGAAGTGCAGGGACAGCTCCAACCTGAGTTTCAAATCATGCTGGGGGAGGGGGTGGGGGGAGGGCAGCTGGTGGGAGGGCAGAGATAAAAAAGAACACTGGGAAGCATGTACTCAGGGCTGTCCCAGCTCCCCCTGCATCTGCATAGCCTCGGGAGCAGAGCTCTCATGGTCTGACACCTGACATGGCAGCGAGTCCCTCCCCCATCACAGCGATGGCTGAGAGGCATCCGTACATATGAAACAGTGGCTGTGATTAGAAGAAATAGGCAACACGTTTGTATTCCTGGGCTTGTGACCTGGTGCTCCAGCTACTGGAAATTTATACAAAATCTTTTAGAAATAGATGTAGGAGTATCATCTGATCTTTTTTTTCATAACAGCAGAAGCTGAAAAACAATTTAAAAGTCTAAAAATATATCCCACTGGGTGAAATACTGCCCCATGAGAGACTATGACTGTGAAGACCATGTGCTGACCGAGGATAGAACCTGCGAGTGCAAACGAGAGGTCAGCATTCATGCTGGGTTGACCAAACAAGGGGAAGCAAAACTTGCGTGTTAGGGCAAGGTCTGCTGCATAGTGGACAGCCCACAAAGCCAGACACTGGTGCTACAGGTGGACACATGCCACAGCCCACAAAGCCAGACACTGGTGCTACAGGTGGACACATGCCACAGCCCACAACGCCAGACACTGGTGCTACAGGTGGACACATGCCACAGCCCACAAAGCCAGACACTGGTGCTATGGGTGGACACATGGGACAGCCCACAAAGCCAGACACTAGTGCTACAGGTGGCCACATGACACAGCCCACAAAGCCAGACACTGGTGCTATAGGTGGCCACATGACACAGCCCACAAAGCCAGACACTGGTGCTACAGGTGGACACATGCCACAGCCCACAAAGCCAGACACTGGTGCTACGGGTGGACACATGCCACAGCCCACAAAGCCAGACATTGGTGCTACAGGTGGACACATGCCACAGCCCACAAAGCCAGACACTGGTGCTATGGGTGGACACATGCCACAGCCCACAAAGCCAGACACTGGTGCTATGGGTGGCCACATGGGACAGCCCACAAAGCCAGACACTGGTGCTATGGGTGGACACATGCCACAGCCCACAAAGCCAGACATTGGTGCTACAGGTGGACACATGCCACAGCCCACAAAGCCAGACACTGGTGCTATGGGTGGACACATGCCACAGCCCACAAAGCCAGACACTGGTGCTATGGGTGGACACATGCCACAGCCCACAAAGCCAGACACTGGTGCTACGGGTGGACACATGCCACAGCCCACAAAGCCAGACACTGGTGCTATAGGTGGCCACATGGGACAGCCCACAAAGCCAGACACTGGTGCTACAGGTGGCCACAGATAAGTTAAAAGGAAGGAAGGAAGGAAGGAAGGAAGGAAGGAAGGAGAAGAAAAAGAAGAAGAGAAGAAGAAGAAGAAGAAGAAGAAGAAGAAGAAGAAGAAGAAGAAGAAGGGAGAAACAAATCACAGAGGGAGGAGAGCTGGAAGAAAAAAACCCAAATGTAAAAGTAGGTCAGATATTTTCTTCTTCTTCTTCCGTCTCCCCCTTCTAAAAAAGTGATTTCTTAGTTTCCCTCCTCCTTTTCCAGCCTGATTATATATGTACACGGTTTAAAGACTTGTTTCCTAGTCCTCAAGGGAGTTAAGTAATACTCAGGTCTCCTCCTTTCATTTCCTCTTCCCTAAGGGCAACTATTTTCAATCTTTTAGCTGTCTGGAGAGGATGTTTGTTTGTTTGTTTGTTTGTTGACACAATCTGGCCCCTATATATATATATATATATATAGGTGGCTTCAGCCCCACCGTGCTGGGATTTTGAGTGTGCCCCACCACACCTTGCTGGAAGAATCTTTTCTCTAGGTATCGAAATGAATTGTACTGTAGGATGTTTTGGCTTGGGGCATTTCAATAAACTCCTCCTGTGAAAGAAAAGGATGTTGTAGCTTGTTTTTCTAACCTATTTCCACCACCACCCCACCCGTTCCCACTGCACATTAGTACCTTCTTTCAACTCCGTAATCACTTAAAATAGTCACTGTGTCATAATTTAGAGAACACAAAATGAGAGCATGTTTTCATAGGACCTCAACAGACACTCTAATGACATGGCTTATCACAAAAAGAGAAATACTTCTTCCAAGTAAACACATAAAGGCAATTCCTGAATATGAAAAACCACAGACTCTGCCTTCTGACATTGCAGAACCATGCGAAGCGCTGTGACAGTCACGTGGACACAGGGAGAAGAGATCCGAGAAACGCTGAACCTCCGGAGCAGCTTCTCTGGGGTTCCCAAAGAATGCAAATAAGGTCTAGCGGGAAGGGGAGCTGGAGGCCAGGGCTGGAGTGAGATCATGGAGAAGCCTGTAGGTGGCGCTGATGAGCTTAGAGTGACGCAGGGCCTTAGTAAAAGTTTAGTATAGACTCTCTGAGCTTCATCAAGGACAGCAAGAAGAAGAAAGACGCCGGAAAGTCGGCCAAAAAAGACAAAGACCCAGTGAATAAGTCTGGTGACAAGGCCAAAAAAAAAGTGGTCCAAAAACAAAGTCAAGGACAACCATCTAACCCTGTTTGACAAAGTCACAGACGATAAACTCTGTAAGGAAGTTCCCAACTATAAGGGTGGTTTGGGCAAAAGGCAAAAAGAGGATAGGTATGGGCTGGGAGTGGGGCTACTCCGTCTCTCTACCTCACTCTACAAACTGAGTGTGATTCTTACAGGAAGGTCCAGAGATGGAAAAGCAAAACTCAGTAACCGTTTTCTGAACAGTCAGGCACAGGCTGTCAGTGTAAGGGCTCATGACTAAGCTGAGATGTCTCTCTCCAGCTCCCTTCCCTACCTCATTCATCATGAATGAAACATTCAAAACCATAGCAAGAAAGGCAGCATAATGAAAGCGCGTCCTCAGGACCACAGAGAAACAACTCACACAAGGCTGTCCTGGACTAACTGCCTTCAGGAGTTAACACGGAAGTGCATTACTGCATTAATCACAGATGTTTGCCCAGGGACACTTCCTGGTGAAACAGTTACTACAGTGAGAAGCGAGCCATGTCCACCCACCTGTACCAGCTAGGTACTTTCTAAAGCAGAAAGCTCCGGAGGGGAGTGTTGACACACCCAAAACACAGGCACATGTTTTGGTTCTGGGTTTTTGTTTTTTTTTGTTTTTTTTCTGAGACAGGGTTTCTCTGTGTAGCCCTAGCTGTCCTGGAACTCTCTTTTTAGACCAGGCTGGCCTCAAACTCACAGTGATCCGCCAGGCACAGGTTTTTATATAGAATTTTTAACAGCAAATGCATTTCACAAAAAATTAGATGTGTAAGACTAGACTCAGTTTGCTAAATAGGATTAACAGAAGCACCTGATCATCCATGGTAAAAAGTGAGGGTTAAGTAATCCAGACAATATCTGATTTAAGTCCGTATACGTCTCTTAAGAATCTAATGAGTGCTGGGCCTGGTGGTGCATGCTTTTAATCCCAGAACTTGGGAGGTGAAGGCAGGCAGATCTCTGTGAGTTTGAGGACAGCCTGTTACAAAGCAGTCCAGGACAGTCAGGACTACAAGAGAAACCCTGTCTTGAAAAACCAGAAAAAAAAAAAAAAAAAAAAAAAAAGAGGGCTGGAGAGATGGCTCAGAGGCTAAGAACACTGACTGCTTTCCCAGAGGTCCTGAGTTCAATTCCTAGCAACCACATGATGGCTTATGACCATCTATAAGAGATCTGGTGCCCTCTTCTAGCAGGCGGGCACGCATGCAGACAGAACACTGTATACGTAATAAATAAATCTTTAAAAAAAAAAAAAAAAGAATCTACTAAGTGCCTGAGGTTGTGGCCCACAACTTTAATCACAGCACTTGGGAGGCAGAGGCAGGCTGATCTCTGAGTTTGATGCTAGCCTGGTCTACAGAGCAAGTTCCAGGACAGCTAAGGCTACACAGAGAAACCATGTCTCAAAAAATAAAAAAATAAACAAAAAGAACCCAATGGGCTTAAAATATAAGTGCTTTTCTTTATTAGTTAACTCTGTTATTTGACATTTAGCAGCAGAAAGAATGAAGTGCAGCAGGCTAGGGCTCTAGTGCACAGGCCCATAAACACTGTGAGCTGTCAATACTGACCTACGTAAGTGTAGCCTTCTCCTGATGGCTTTGAAAGCATGGTCAGTGATGGAACCACTGTCACAATTGGTACCTACAATTTGATCAGACCCAACTGACCTCAAAACGTGTCACTGGCAATTTTTATTTAAAAAATAAAATAAAAGCTTCAGGGCTACAGAGATGGCTCAGAGGTTAAGACATGTGCTACCCTTCAGAAGGATCCAGGTTGGTTTCCAGCGGCCTCATCAGATGGCTCCCAAGCCACCTGTAACTCCAGGTTCAAAAGATCAGACACCTCTGGCCCCTACAGGCACCGACACTCAGTTGTACACATTCCCACACACAGTCACACACCCATATGAGTAATTGAAAATGATAAAATTGGGCCAGGAGGTGGTGGCCCACATCTTTAATCCCAGCACTCGGGAGGCAGAGGCAGGTAGATCTCTGTGAGTTCGAGGCCAGCCTGGTCTACAGAGAGAGTTCCAGGACAGCCAGAGCTGTTACACAGAGAAACTCTGTTTCAAAAACAAAACAAAACAAAAACAAAAACAAAAAACAAAAAAAGGAAGTAAGAAAGAAAATAATAAAATTTATTTTTAAATTACAAATAAGGGCGGGCTGTGGTGGTGCACGCCTTTAATCCCAGCACTCAGAAGGCAGAGGCAGGCAGATCGCTGTGAGTTCGAGACTAGGCTGGTCTACAGAGTTAGTCCAGGACAGCCAAGGCTACACAGAGAAACCCTGTCTCGAAAAACAGAAACAAAAATTACAAATAAGAGATGCTTCATTCCACTAGCAGGTTTTGATTCTGTCACAAGCAGGTTCTGGACTGGGCACAGGGATTGTAGCAAGCCATAAAGCAGGGCTCTTCTATGCTGTCTTAGGCTAACTGTCCGTAGGAAATCCAAACAATGCCTGCTTCCTCAACAACCACAGCTTGGTACTTCTACAGTACTCGGCATCTGAGCATCTGCATCCACTCTGCACACGAGCCCCATCCTCAACGTGGACGAGTGGTACATGTCCTCTTGCACCCTAACTTGAAGGCACTGAGCTACTTCTATTTGGGTGTGCACACAGGAGACAGGCCGTGGGAAGTGCTGAGGACAGATGCATTGGTTCCACACCCAAAACTGTGGAAAGATGTGTCTGTTTTCCAAGCCCTCTGTTTCCATCCAATCCTACCCCGCTCCCAGCCTAATCCTTTGATGCTCATTATCTCTGACTCTGTTGTAAACAGCCGGGGCCACAAAATTGCTGTGACAGCTGAGACAACGGAACTCTTGTTGCAAGCACCGTTGTGATAGGCACACAAAGAAACTGAATACCAGGCCGCATTACTGGAAGGATTAAAACCAGAGCTAACATACCTGAAATTCACATTACAGTAGATGCTTTCCAATCAAGTTCACTGCCCTGATTGGAAATGAAGTTTCTACCCGTCAAGGAGAAATCCTGTGCTACGCCACACAGGATCCTCAGGGCCTCAGGCAGCCTTGCAGTTGTCTAAATACTGGGAGGAAGTGCTCCTGCCGTGTTCTGTGCTGCTACTATGGAGACTCAGTTCTTAGACCATTTACTTCAGCTTTTCAGCTGAGAAGTCCTCCCTCTTCAGATCATAGCACCTTTCATCTATCTCATAAGAAAGTCATGAAAATCTGCTATTAGGCAGCTTTGGGAAATAGAGCTTCAACACCTGACCAACAGAGCAGCTCCCCAAGTTCACATTCCCAGTCGCATTCTGGGAAGAATATTCCCCATTGAAGCAACACCAGGGAGCTGTTGTGGATGCTTTTGTCCTTTGCCCTCCTGCATCACAGTGTACAAATGCATTATCCTGCTGCCGTGACTGTCCTGCTGCCCTGACTGTCCTGCTGCCGTGACTGTCCTGCTGCCGTGACTGTCCTGCTGCCGTGACTGTCCTGCTGCCATGACTGTCCTGCTGCCATGACTGTCCTGCTGCCGTGACTGTCCTGCTGCCCTGACTGTCCTGCTGCCCTGACTGTCCTGCTGCCCTGACTGTCCTGCTGCCCTGACTGTCCTGCTGCCGTGACTGTCCTGCTGCCGTGACTGTCCTCCTGCCGTGACTGTCCTGCTGCCCTGACTGTCCTGCTGCCCTGACTGTCCTGCTGCCGTGACTGTCCTGCTGCCGTGACTGTCCTGCTGCCGTGACTGTCCTGCTGCCGTGACTGTCCTGCTGCCGTGACTGTCCTGCTGCCGTGACTGTCCTGCTGCCGTGACTGTCCTGCTGCATGACTGTCCTGCTGCCGTGACTGTCCTGCTGCATGACTGTCCTGCTGCTCTGACTGTCCTGCTGCCCTGACTGTCCTGCTGCCGTGACTGTCCTGCTGCATGACTGTCCTGCTGCCCTGACTGTCCTGCTGCTCTGACTGTCCTGCTGCCGTGACTGTCCTGCTGCCGTGACTGTCCTCCTGCCGTGACTGTCCTGCTGCCGTGACTGTCCTCCTGCCGTGACTGTCCTGCTGCCGTGACTGTCCTGCTGCCGTGACTGTCCTCCTGCCGTGACTGTCCTCCTGCCGTGACTGTCCTGCTGCCGTGACTGTCCTGCTGCCGTGACTGTCCTGCTGCCCTGACTGTCCTGCTGCCGTGACTGTCCTGCTGCCGTGACTGTCCTGCTGCTGTGACTCCAATTCAACACCAAGCGTGATTCTATTTATCCACCAGTTGCTATCCTCATTTTGAGCACAGGTGAACTTAAGTAATAGTTTATGTACTACAAATTAATTAAAAAGACCTATAGACATTAAATTAAAAACAAAACAAAGCCAGGCAGTGTGGTGCAAGCCTTTAATACCAGCCCTCGGGAGACAGAGGCAGGCAGATCGCTTTGAGTTCAAGGCCAGCCTGGTCCACAAAGAGGGTGCATATATGTGTGTATATATATCTTCATTCTTAGAGGGCAAAGGTTGGACAGTCTTGGACTTATACGTAAGAATGCAACACTCCGCACTATACACTCCAGGACTTTAAGAAAATTCCCAAGGAGAGACATTTACTTTCACCAGTCAAAACCACACTCTAGTATTTTTGTACGGCGCAGTCCTACCAACACTCACAGACAGCGCAGGTCTCGCACACGGCGGAGCTCGATGCTTTTTAACAGATATTGGTAAGGCTTCCAGTAAGCATCCGTGGTGCTGTGATACCCTTTCAGACTTGACGCTGTGAAACATTAACACAGAAGTGAAACTGCTGGTGAACTTGGACGAGCCAGCCTTGCAGAAGCTTGGCCTCATGCTGCACAATCAAGCCTTATGTCACAGTTTGCCTTTCTTGCAAGCCTAAGAGACTATCATCACAGCCCAACACTGCACAGCTTTGGGGTCTGTGCTGTTTTATTTTAGTTAGCTAGTTAGTTAGTTAGTTAGTTAGTTTTTTGAGACAGGGTTTCTCTGTGTAGCCCTGGCTGTCCTGGAACTTGCTCTGTAGACCAGGCTGGCCTTGAACTCACGGAGACGTGCCTGCCTCTGCCTCTCAAGTGCTGGAATTACAGACGTGCGCCACCACCGCTGGCTTGTGCGACTTTTTATTTCCCGTTGTTTCTCCACTCCTCCTTCTTCCCCTGCTTTTCCGAGTAATCCTCGTATCGTCCCAGATCCCTGTGACCCATCCATGAGGTTGGACACATGAGGTTATGAAGTTGCCAAGCACAAGTTTCTGCAGGGCTGGGACTAGACTGCGGGTGAACTGGAGGCTGCACGCCAAGTAAGCGGTTTGGAGTCACGCATAGGCTTAAGTCCCAGCTCCATCACTTAATACCGCGGCTCCACATAGCTTCAGTTTGCCAGCTACATTTGGTACTAATGTTTGCTTTGTAAGGCCTCTCAGGGCACCAAAGGCACAGCATAAACATGGAATCGAGCAGTGCCCTCTTTTCTGCGTCCAGCCTTCTCATGTTTTGCTGTGGCTGTGTAAATATCTAAAGGATTTCTGTTGCGTTGAGGTTGTAAACTCATGCTACTGTCACGGGAGCATTTAGGCGGTTTCCTGTCACAATTGTAAGCGCGTACCCCCTTTGGCCCTGCAGTGACACTTCTGAGAATTGCCTGCAGATAGGCTTGTGCACATTCAAATGATGTGTGCACAAAGGAATTCACCACCAATCTTGCTTACAACAACAAAGACTGGAGAGAGATCGAATGTCTCCCAGTAGGAGACTGGTCAAATAAGTCACACAGCAGATTACTGTGCAGATATAGGAGGGATAACAATACTTTCATGTTGTTAGACTGGGAAAAGACACAGAACAGTGGGTAGAGTGCGTGCACTGTGTTTTACAAATAAAGACAGGGAAAGAATATTTGCAATACATTAAAAAAAATAATCTCGCAAATGGAGGACTTGGACCCCCTGTTCGGGTGTAGCGAATGGACAGCTCATTCTCCACATGGGGAAGGGGGGGGGACTGCCTCTGACAAGAGCTCTGGTAGCTGGGATTTGATCACTCCCCCTTGGCGGAGAGGCCCTGTGGGAACACAAAGAGGGGCAATGCAGACTGTCCGGATGAGACCTGATGGGCTGTGCTCAGACGTGGGGGAGGAAGACCCCATCTGTCAGAGGTCTGGAGGAGGGGGATAGATAGGGGGGTGGCAGGAGAGAGAGGATTACAATCCGGGTATAATGTGAATAAATTATAGTAATAAAAAAAAATACTCTTAGCCGGGTGTGGTGGCACATGCTTTTAATTCCAGCACTCAAGAGGCAGAGACAGGTGGATCTCTGTGAGTTTGAGGCTGGACTGGTCTACAAAGTGAATCCAGGACAGCCAAGGCTATACAGAGAAACCCTGTCTTGAAAAACCAAAAAAAAAAAAAAGATTGAATTGTCACTGTGTGAAAATATTAGTTGAAGGCTGGACAAAGAGCTTTACAAAGATCATTCTCTCACCTGTGAAATTCAAACCTTCCTGGTTGCCTGGGGAACAGGCTCCAAGCAGCCAGGGGAAGTTTCAGTTAGAACAAACAGATGATTATAGCCGCCAGTGGAAATGTACACATTAACCTAGCAATGGATTCATCAATAATTACCATGTATTTATTTTGTCCACGTTGGTGCTTAAACTGCAAATGACAGGGGTGGGGAGTCCTGGCAGAAAGATATGACATTTACATCAGGAAAGAATAGGGGAGCCATCACTCGTGTGTCCCCGGGAGCTGGTGGAGTGGAAAGAGCATGGAGAGACCACGTTAAAGCCTGCGAAGTGGGTACAAGCTCCACGTTCAGATTCAATCAGGCCAGAAACGGCTGTAACGCTTAGAATTTGCTCAGATAAACTTAGGGAGTTCTAATCTTTACCTATCCTTTCTTCCCAAAACAAAAGCCTCTTTCCTCACACTTTCCAGGGCTCTTGAGTAAAAATGCAAGAGCCACTGTAGCAAATCGGGCCCTGTTCTAAGCTTCGAGCAGCCAGAGGCCAGACTCCTCTGTTCCCAAGGGAAGCACACAGCTGCTGCCCTGGCTTCACTTCAGAGGTGCTGGGGAAGTCCTGGGTGTAGGCCCGGAGCTCACCTCTGCAGAGTGAGAGCAAATATCCACCCACCATCACTGGAACACATTAGTCCTATGCAGCCCATTAGCTGTCTAACAGTATCCGCTGGCTGATTGGCATTTGAGCCTAGAAAATAGGGTCTTTTGGGTCTAAATAGAGTCTTCAGGCAAGCATGGGGACCTGAGTTCAGATCCTCAGAACCCACAAGAAGATGGAGCCTATAATCTCAGCACTAGGGGCCAGAGACGGACAGATCGCTGAAGCTCCTTAGCCAGCCAGCCTAGTCTAATGATCTCTAGGTACCGCTAGACAGTTACCTCAGAAGAAAAAGGTGGGAGCCAGGGAAACAGCTCAGCAGTGAAGAGCCCAAATTCAGAGTTCTAGTCCCAGCACCTACCCACCCAACCCAATGCCACAGGCACCTACACTCACATGCACACAGAGCTTCTTGTTTTTGTTTTGTTTTATGAGACACGGTTTCTCTGTATAACTGTACTGGTTGTCCTGGACTCCCTTTATAGACCTTGCTGGCCTCGAACTCACAGAGATCCATCTGCCTCTGCCTCCCCAGTGCTGGGATTAAAGGTGTGCACCACCACACCTGGCCGCACACAGTTTTTAAAGTCTTTAAAATAAAAAATGTTAGCTGGAGCCAGGCATGGTGGCACAGGCCTCTAATCCCAGCACTTAAGAGGCAGAGGCAGGTGGATCTCTGTGAGTTTGAGGCCAGCCTGATCACAAATGGAGTACAAGATAGCCAGGACTACAAGAGAAACACTGTCTCCCGCCCCCCCCCAAAAAAAGGTTTTAAATGTCCACCAAATATTCCTATTTCTCTGACTCATACTTAGGGTTTTTTTTTTTGTTTTGTTTTAACTTGGGTTTGGTTTTTGGTTTTTTTGGGACAGGGTTTCTCTGTGTAGCCTTGACTGTCCTGGACTTGCTTGCTCGACCAAACTGGCCTCAAACTCACAGCAATCCACCTGCCTCTGCCTCCCAAGTGCTGGGATTAAAGGCGTGTGCCACCACACCTGGCCCCTTCTGGACTCTCTTGGCAGGCCAGGCTGGCCTCAACCTCAGATATCTGCCTGCCTTTGCTTTGCAGTGCTGACATAACAGGAGTATGCCACTGTACCTGGCTACTTAGGGATTATAATAGATGCTTTATTTGTTGTAATATATTTACTTGTATGCCTCAAAGCACTCTAAAGCTCCATTAGTTTTGCAATCACTTGCTATAGAAACAACCAAAAAATATAATACTAATGTATTATTAATATTGCATAGTAATATTAATATATTATGTAATGTACTCATATATAATATAAATTATGTGACATCTATATAATAGTGTAATATATTTTATTCTATGTAATACATTACATATTTATAAATAATATATGATATATTATATGCTACATACTTTTTACATAACATTTAGGTATGAGAATAAGTACTTCTTAGTGTGTTTCTTTTGTTGTTTCCAGAGTGAGTGACCACATGCTTAATGGGGGTCTAGAGTGATCTGAGCCAAAAACATTTAATTATAGTTAGCACAATCTGGCTTAAACAGCTATGTCCAAAGCCCCACTTCAACTCTTGGAAGCTCTGACTTGTGGTAAATTATTTACACATTTCTGTAAAGTAGAAACAAGCATAGTGCTTAGTCATAGCACTGTTATAAGGTTGAATGAAGTGACCCATTCGACAGATAATTACAAACAGCAATTTTAAAGAGTTTTTAAATGGTCTACATTTAAGCACACAACATGCTGAGGTTTTCTTTCCTCCCTTCCTTCCTTCCTTCCTTCCTTTTCTCTGTTTTTAAAGACAGGGTTTCTCTGTGTAGCCAGCCCTGACTGTCCTGGAACTCTGTCTCTACATTAGACTGGCCTCTAACTCAGAGATTCGTTTGCCTCTGTCTCTCAAGTGCTGGGATTGCAGGTGTGTGCCACCATCAGCCTTTGGGGATCTGATTTAAGAATGACTTCATGGTGAATCTGATGGGGATCTGGCAAAGTCTCTGACATAAAATTTAGGAACGGACAGAAAGAGGAAAGCGTTTGGGAGCCTTTCACGGCCTCCTGCCGTTTTAGACTAACTGCCATTCCCTTTAGAGTCCTTCACTTCTGCCAGCTGGAACAGTTCCGAAGCTTCCTCCTCAACTTAGTTTTCACCAAGAGCCTATGCCACACTAAGCACTGTGAGGTGCTGGGGCATGCAGTGGCTGGAAGCGTGTTACGGGCATTTAATAAACGTGGACTATTTGTATCTAAAAGCACACACATATAGGCTCAGGTTGTATCAAGGATTTAAGAAACTTTAGGCTGTAGAGAAAGTAATGAATTATTTATCAGGCCTCTAAGATCACAAAGTTGAAATGCTCTCATACAATAGTATTCAGTTACCGGTGTATTGTTAAATGGAGGCTTAGAAGCAGATACACCTGTTGGTTGATCCAGTGTATGTTTCGAGCAATTTATGCTCCATATTAATCAATTTTATATACACTTCAATTTGTTAGCAAGTGTTTAACATTTCTTTCAGAACAATATTCATGAAAACTTACAACAAAAGAAAGTAAGGGTTAAAAAAAATGAGAGTTTAAGTCAAATAACTTCTAAATGGGATAATTAAAGCCCCCATTCTATTGATTAGATACATTTGCTACTCCTGGAGTTACATTCCCTGGTGTGTGTGTGTGTGTGCGCGCGCGCACATGCTGAGCACTGAACCATGGGCATACTGCCCACATGTTCTACCACTGAGATACACTCACCCTAACCAAGTGCTCTGCTCTTTAAACAGGAAGCCACTGAGAAGGAAAGAGAGAAGCTGAGATATTATCTCCTGAGAGCTTCACTTTTTCTCATATTTCTCATAATGATACCAGTAAGGAAATATCATGGAACAAGTGCAAAAATCCACCCAATTTTATGAGAATCAACATGAAAACAATTTCTGAGCCAGGCATGGTAGAACACACCTGTAATCCCAGCACTCAGGAGGCAGAGGCAGCAGATCACTGTGACTTCGATGCCAGCCTGGTCTACACAGGGAGTCTAGGACAGCCAAGGCCACACAGAGAAACCCTGTCTTGAAAAACCAAAAAAATTTTACAAAAGAAAACAATTTCTGAGTGCACTGGCCTTGCTGGAGTCTGCTGGAGTGAGGGTTCTGAGCTCGTGGGGGGAAGTCAGCAGGCTCTGTGCATTAGGAGTATTAGTGTGTTAATATCATCAGTGACAAGGGTTTGAATCGTTTGCACATATGGCTTTTATTTTCGTTCACTTCCTCATTTTCTGTTTATCTATGGAAGGAAGAAATCTCGATGGTCAATGGTCACACAGCACAAAAGTAACAGCAACACGTTTCTGAGTAGGACATGTTGGCTGAGTTCTGAAGCATCTTCCGTGATAATCTTGTGTTCTCTGCCACAAAACAAGACAATCAAAAATCTCTGCTACTAGCTGGGTATCGTGGCACATGCCTGTGATCCTAGCACCTGGGGATGCAGAGGCAGGCAGATCTCCGTGAGTTTGAGGCCAGCCTGGTTTACAAAGTGAGTCCAGGAAAGCCAGGGCTACACAAAGAACCCCTGTCTCTAAAAACAAAATAACACAACACACACACACACCAAAACAAAAAACTCTGCTACTGCAGTAACACGAGATGCTAACACCAGTGAAAAGGAATTAAAATAACATTCCCCCTAAAGTGAGCCATGATGAAGACTGTAAGCAGCTTGAAGGACTGCACTTAGCTGTCAATGTTCAAAATGCTAGCAATTTATAATCTAAGAAGAGGGCTGACTGTGAAACCAGTCTCTCTCCACTCCGTTCCTCTATGTCTGTTCTTCCTACAGTATTTATCAATGTCTTACGTGCTTATGTTCCACTCTCAGCTTCTGCGAGTTATGCGAGCAACTCCAGCATCTCTGCAGAGTAAGTAGATGATCAAAATGTGGTGGCTGAATTTCTTTACAATAATCAGTGATTACTATCTTTGATCACATACATTTGCCTCAAGGACAGGGGAAATCAGGGACAGGGGAAAGTGTCTGAGACCACTTCAAATCCTCAGGCGGAACCTAGCATATGGGAGGGATGCCCGTGTGTGTGTGTGTGTGTGTGTGTGTGTGTGTGTGTGTGTGTGTGTGTGTGTGTGTGTGTGCGCGCGCGCGCTCCGCGTTTTGTCATCTGACGATGCTGAACGGTCCACGAGAAAGCAAAATAGGACTCTCAATGGGACATTTCTCATCTGTATGGTGAAAGGGATGTAGCAGCTAGTTTAGTCAGTAATTTAGCACCTCGAACCCTCTCTCCACCAGGTGGTCGCTCCGCACTGGGATGGGCACACCTCAGTAGCCGGTCAGCTCTAGATTTTAAGATTACCCTCCGGGTTGCGCTCTCCTTCCCGGAGAAGGAGCTCGCCCCCTGCTGGCGAGGTTGGGCTAGGGCCGCACCCTCTCGATCTCTGGGGCAGCCAGCCCACAGAATCCCCCAGCCCGAGTGTGTGCGGTGTGGGTCCCTTGCTCACCTCCACCGCCGAACCTGCTGCTGTCGCCCGCCTTGTTGAGGGCACTGCTGGAGCAGCCCATCGCGCAAAGCGCAGTCGGCTGGCTCACCTGGCCTAGCCTCACGCGGGTGTCGGTCGCGGGGCGTGGATGCGATGCTCACCGCAAACCTAGCCGCTGAAGTTTCTCCAACTATGTGATCTTGTCTCCCCAGCCAAGAGCTCAAGGCGCAGGCGCAGCGGGGTTCAGGGTTCCGGGCGCGCACCTGGTGAGGCTAGCGAGAGACGCACAGGTGGATAAAGCCAGAGAGGGGACCGTGTCAGACCGCCGGATGGCCAGCAGGCAAGAAAGCAGAGATAACTTAAACCAGGGACTGGCTGGACAGGAGGCGGAGGGCGCTTGGAAGGGAAAGGGGGAAAAGCTCGAGAGATAGGATAGAGAACAAGGGGCCAAGCGCTGGGAGGGATGGTGTGAATAATCGTCGCTAAATAGTCGTGGGGGAGGGGGCGGCGGCTGTAGCCAGAGGCAATTGATTGGTAGACTAGATGTGCGATGACAGTCTTATCCTCTTACATAATTCTAACATAGTTACCACAAGGAAGTTAAACAACGAATTCCAAACTGTTAGACCTGCCCTCCATAGCCGGCTTCAGGCTCCTGATGCATCCGGAACGACACCTATCACTTTAGTGCCCTGCTTCTTTTTGGTTTGCTTCCATCTGGAACAATTCCCTTAATCATGCTTTGTCTTTTTAATTAATTAAAAAATTACTACTCGGGGGCTGGAGAGGTGGCTCAGCGGTTAAGAGCATTGACTGCTCTTCTAGAGGCCTCGGGGTCAGTTCCCAGCATACACACGGCAGCTCATAACTGTTTGTAATCCAGCTCCAAGCGATCTGACACCCTCACACTAGGCAAGACACCAATGCACATAAAATAAACATAAATAAAATTCAAATTTTACTAGTTTTGTTTCTTGAGACGGGGTCCACACATAGTCCTGGCTATCCTGGAATACATTATGTAGACCAGGCTGGCCTCAAATTTGAATGGGAACCTGCCTCTGCCTCTGGAATGCTAAGACTAAAGGCATGCGCTATCACAGGAGGCCATTATTTATTATTTTATGTGTCCGGGAGGTCTGTGTACTACGTGCACACCTGGTGTCCACAGAGGCCAGAAGAGGAGCCTTTATCCTCCACTTAATGATTTACACCAGTAGAGACTTAGAAACTCTTAACATAATTCCGTGAGCTTCGTTATCATCTGTATTAGTTTGCTGGGGCTGCTGTAACAAAACGCCATAGATTCAATACCTTGAGCAACAGAACTTTATTTGCTCACAGTTCTAGAGTTAGATAAGGTGCCAGGCACAGGCTGATTTCTTCGAAGGCTCTCTCCTTGACTGGTAGATGGCTCTTCTTTCCACATGACTTCATATGTCTATGTCTTAACACTCCCTTTTATAAGAACTATTGGTTTGGGGACCCATCATTCTGCCCTCATTTAACATTAAATGTCTCCTTAAAAAAAAAACAAAACCCAAAAACCTTGTCTACAAAAACAATCACACTGGAAAGTCCATCTTTATCATGTCAATTTGGGTGAAGGACACAGTTCATGGCATAGAAGGCTCCATTCCCGAGCTTTTAAAAATAAAAATCTTTCTCTGTGAGTTTGAGGCTAGTGTGGTCTGTGGTCTACAGAGCTAATTCCAGGACAGCCAGGGGCTACACAGAGAAACCCTGTCTGAAAAAAACTAAAAACCAAAAACCAAAAAAAAAAAAAAAAAAAAAAAGGCTTTTTAAATTTAGCTAATGAAGGCTTTAGAAGGTTCTCAGTAAGATATAATTTACATATTAACTAAAAGTAAATATGTGACTTTAAATTCCCTGAATTTAGCTGGGCGTGGTGGAGCATGCCTTTAATCCCAGCACTTGGGAGGCAGGCGGATCACTGTGAATTCGAGGCTAGCCTGGTGTACTAAGAGAGTTCCAGGACAGTCAGGGCTACACAGAGAAACCCTGTCTCGAAAAACAAACAAACAAATTCCCTAAACTGAACATTTTATGCTAACTTAGGATTCAGTTAAGTTCCCCCTTTTCCTAATCAACCAGTTTTAGGAATTGCCTGGAATGCCTTCAGGGACAATTTGTCAACTAAGACTTGCTACCTTCTACTATCTCCAGAGGAGGCTGCTAGTGCTTAGACAAACAGTAAGAAGCAGGAATTTAATGAGTATCAGTCTCTTTCAGCAACCATCCACTGCTTGATAAATGGGCTGAGGAGTTAAAGAGATACAAGAACAGGGGTAGAAGCCATACTTGGGCTCAACAATGTGTTCTCCCCTTTACCAGAGTTCACCGGGCTGCGTGCATGACTTCCCAACAAAAGCGGGGTCTCTAAAATGATGCTCCCATGAGAGCTAATGACCTTCTCAACGAAGATAAAATGGGTTGCCTTTAGGACAACAGTGAAGCTAATCTTTTTTGGTTTTGCTTTTTTGCTTCTGCCTCCCGAGTGTTGGGATTACAGGCGTGTGCCACCACACCTGGCATGTGAAGCTAATTTTTTAAAGGTAAGGTGTGTGTGTGTGTGTGTGTGTGTGTGATATGTATGAGTGCATGTTTGTGTGTGTGCATAGTGTATATGTGGAGGTTAGAGGGCAACCTCGATTATTGTTTGGTTTTGGTATTTTGTTTTGTTTTGGTTTTTTGGTTTTTTGAGACAGGGTTTCTCTGTGTAGCCTTGGCTGTCCTGGACTCCCTTTGTAGACCAGGCTGGCCTCGAACTCACAGCGATCCACCTGCCTCTGCCTCCCGAGTGCTGGGATTAAAGGCGTGCGCCACCACGGTCCTCATGCTCTTAAGACAAGCATTTTACCCTTTGCATCCCATCTCTGCATCCCTCAGTGGGCAGATCATTTTTACTGTAATGGATGCCAGATCAGACATGTTATTTCTACTCACCAAGTTTTTGCCAGTATCATTCATCAGTGGTCCTGTCATTAAGATATTAGACATCCTTTGCCAGATGTGAATATACCTTACTCCCAACTACTTGGGCAAGGTGGGGTTGGGGGGTACTAAGCAAGGCCCCAGATGTTGAATTCAGCTTGGGCAACATTGATTTATAGACCAGGCTGGCCTCAAACTCATAGAGATCCATCTGCCTCTGCTTTTCAAGTGCTGGGATTAAAGGTGTGTGCCACCAAGCCCAGATGCTACTATATTTTTCAAAGTCAACATTAATGTTTTATATCTCATAGTTAATAATTTCACCCCCATTGATCATTTTTGTTATTTTTCTTCCATATATCCATGTTTTTATTTTATCACAAAAGTGCATTATTATTTATTTCTCCATTGAGTATGTGTTAATAGGACGTTACAACAACAGTATTGTAGTTTAAAAGCAAAAGCTGTTGCTATCTTAATTGGTTTTTCTCCTTCTTCTTCTTTTCTTCTTCTTCTTCTTCTTCTTCTTCTTTTTCTTCTTCTTCTTCTTCCTCTTCTTCTTCTTCTTCTTCTCCTTCTTCTTCTTTTCTTTCTTCTTCTCCTTCTTCTTTTCTTCTTCTTCTTCTTTTTCTTCTTCTTCTTCTTCTTCCTCTTCTTCTTCTTCTTCCTCTTCTTCTTCTTCTTCTTCTTCTTTTTCTTCTTCTTCTTCTTCTTCTTCTTCTTCTTCTTCTTCTTCTTCTTCTTCCTCTTCTTCTTCTTCCTCTTCTTTTGAGACAGGGTTTCTTTGTGTAGCCCTGGCTGTCCTGGACTCAGATTGTAGACCAGGCTGGCCTTGAACTCACAGTGATCCACCTGCTTCTGCCTCAGCCTCCAGAGTGCTGGGATTAAAGGTATGCGCCACCACCGCCCGGCCTGCTATCTTAGTTTTTATAACTTTGCTAAGTTTAAAAATAGATAGTAGGCTTTCAGAATAGTAGATATAATGTGTAAAACACCATACTTTTTGGACACTTTGAAACACAGCATCTCAGTTATACCCAAAACAAAACAAAACAGCCACAACAACCAACAAACAAAAACAAAAAGCTGAGCCTGAGAAGTACAACCTAACTCAAAGACCAAGTTCACAGACAACATTTTACTTTCCAAAAGTGTCACTCCCCTACAATAAAGAAACAGAAAAAGTATTCTCACTTGACTCTTTGTATTAAAGTGTATTTAAAAGACAAAAGCCAAAAAAAAAAAAAAAAAAAAAAAAAAAAAAAAAAAAAAGAGAAAAGCCACCACCAACAAAAAAAACTATGTTACCTTGGATAGAAAATTGCAAAATAAAATAAAGTTAGATGAGGGGAAGCATCACTCAGGCTGGCTTTCAATCTGTTACAGGAGTTTGTAGTCTTTTTTTTTTTTTTAAGAGATTCAATTATTTATTGTATATGAGTGCTGTATTTGCATGTATACCTGTATGCCAGAAGAGGGCATTATATCACATTATAGATGGTTGTGAGCCACTGTGTGGTTGCTGGGAATTGCACTCAGGACCTCTGGAAGAGCAGACAGTGCTCTTAACCACTGAGCCATCTCTCCAGCACCCTTGTTTTCTGGTTTTAACAGACTACAGACTCTGAGATGGCTCACAGGTTAAGAGCCCTGGCTGCTCTTCCAGAGGTCCTGAGTGCAGTTCCCAGCAACCACATGGTGGTTCACAACCATCTATAATAAGATCTGATGCCCTCTTGGGCCCTGCAGGTGTACATGCAGGCAGAACACTGTATACACAATAATAAACAAATTTAAAAAAAAACTAGAAATCAAAAGTGAGAACACCCCTCCCCTGAGCGGGAAGGGCTAGGGGGAGAAGCAGTTCTGTCTCTGTTGGGCAGGCAGAAAGGATGGAAGGGACTGGGGAGTTCAAAATGTTTGGATGGGTGCACATTGGTCGTTCACCAGGCTTTCAGAGACTGCTTACTCGGTTTCGTTGTCCCTCCCTACCAACACATCAGCGTGATTTCGTGCAGGCAAACCGGCACAAATATGAAGCACTGAGGCATGCCTTACGATGAACATCAAGTAGCTTAATTAATATGATCATTTTAACTGCTGGAGACCAAGGGCCAAACGCACTGAACCAACAACCATCAGAGACAATTGTTAGTGCTGTTTGGGCTCTAGCGAGGAATGCAGCTGTCACTTTTAATTCTCATAGCAAGAAAACCAAACCAAACCAAACCCCCCCACACACACACACAAAAAAAAAAACAAAGCAAAGCAAGAAGTACAAATGAATGTAGGTGTCTCTGTGTGTTTAATTTTTCAGAAGCTTGGAATGGCAACTTTGGTGAAGGAGAAAGAGTGAAGAATATTGTGTCAGTTTTCTTCTCTTGTACTTATCTGTTATTCTTTCAAACTCATAATGAAATGCTACATACAAAGATGTATTCAGTGGCCGGGTGTGGTGGCCCAGGCCTTTAAGCCCACTGGAGGCAGAGGTACAAGAATCTTTGTTACTTTGAGGCCAGCCTGGTCTACAAAGTGAGTCCAGGACAGCCAGGTCTGTTACACAGAGAAACCCTGTCCTGAAAAAAAAAAACATTTCATAGCTTTTTTGTATGGAGATTTTTGTTTTGTTTTGTTTTGATTTGGTTTGGTTTCTCGAGACAGGGTTTCTCTGTGTAGCCTTGGCTGTCCTAGACTCACTTTGGAGACTAGGGTAGCCTCGAACTCATAGTGATCCACTTGCCTCTGCCTCCCAAGTGCTGAGATTTAGTATGGAGGTTTTTGTTTTGTTTTTTCAAGACAGGATATCAATGTGTAGCCCAGGCTGTCCTGGAACTCAATCTGTAGAGTAGGCTGTCCTTGGACTCCCACAGAGATCCAACTGCCCCCGCCTCCTGAGTGATGAGATTATCAAGGCATGTGTCACCACAGGCCAGCTAGTATAGAGGTTTTTAAAGGTATCAGAATGCTGCCTCAGACAATGAACACTTGTGTACACTCCACTTGAATTCAATAGCTAGTGATACCTTTTTGCATTTGCCCTACTTAACTGTCTGCAGATGTATTATTGGAATCCATCTGAAAATAAAGGCATGATAGCAGTAATCTTCAACACAGGCCAACAGCTGAGTTTTCTAAAAACGTTTCATTAGATTTCATTATTCTATAGTAAGATATCTGCCAAAAAGAAGTGATTTTTTCTTTATGGTGAGGACATGAAATGAAGTATTCTATGACAAAAATCACTTCAGGAAAGTTACTTCAAGAACTTGAATTCTCTGTAATAAAGGTTGTAGTAATTCTGATTATTTTGAAGAAAAATGAATATATACTATCAATGGATATATGGACAAAGTGATATGAATGTATGTTTTAGTCAGGGTTGGTTTTTTAATTTTTGTTTTTTGTTTTTCCTGTGATACAACACCAGACCAAAATAACTTAGGGAGGAAAAGGTTTATTTTAACGTACAGTTCCACACCATAGGCCATCACTGATGGAAGTTGGCAGGAACCCGAGGGCAGGAGCTGATGCACACCATGGAAGAATGATGCTTACTGGTTTGTTTTCCAAGGCTTGCTCAGCCTGATTTCCTTTCTGTTTAGTTTTTTGAGACAGGATTTCGCTGTGTAACAGCTCTGGCTATCCTGGAACATACTGTGTAGACCAGGCTGGCCTCAAACTCACAGAGATCTGCGCTCCTCAGCCTCCCATGTGCTGGGATTGAAAGGTTCTCACTACTACCCCTGCCTTTTTTTTTTTTTTAACGTTTTATCATCTATAAAAAAATTAATATGGCCAAGTGGTGATGGTTCACACCTTTAATCCCAGCGCTCAGGAGGTGGAGTTCAAACCCAGCCTCAGCTACAAAGTTAGTCTAAGACAGCCAAGGATACACAAAGAAACACTGTCTTGAAAAACAAAACAAACAAAAAAAGAGTAATATGATCTATGACATTTTCATGATCATAAACTTTACCAAAATATGTTAAAGTCTGCACATTTGTAAAGAGACATTCTTTTATTTTTCCTTTTAAACAGACCTATTCTTAAGTGCCTTTGCTATCTGTCTTTTAAGACAAGGTCTCAGGAGGGCCTTGAACTTGATATGCAATTGAGGATGACGTAGAACTACAGCTTCTGATCTAGCTCCCTCCCAAGCACTGCGGTCACACAGTGCGCATCACTACACGCGGCTTTGGGTGGTACTAGGGACTGAATCCAGGACTTTGTGCGTGGTAGGCAAGTGCTCTCTCTACCAACTGAGAACATCCCTAGCACTTTGAAAGCACCTTAAAGCAGCAGCAATACAGAGGGCCTGCAGCATGATACCATCTGGAAAGAATACGTAGCGTGCACACTCGTTCACACAGCAGTTAGACTTGCACCATGCCTTAGCATGGCATTAGTTCTGAGGGTAGAGTATGGCTCACTGTAATCAAGTACTACCAAGAACATTTGAGAATGGGGGGAAGATGTGTACTGAATGTCTAATGTGAACAGGGGACCCTCAACATTCCCAAACTGCCTGAAGGATTTTTAAAAATGGGGATGGGGTGAGGGGTATGTTAACCAGTAATGTCACAACTCCAATCTAGGCTTATTTCTTTGAATTTAAGTCATATGAGCTACTTGTTAGTTTTAAGGTTCATTTAAAGATTAGTATATTTTGGGGCTGGAGAGATGGCTCAGAGGTTAAGAGCACTGACTGCTCTTCCAAAGCTCCTGAGATCAATTCCCAGCAATCACAGTGGCTCACAGGCATCTATAATGTGATCTGATGCCCTCTTCTGGCCTGCAGGTGTACATGCAGGCAGAGCACTGTATGCATAATAATATCTTTTTTAAAATTAGTATATTTACAGAACTAGAATAATAGAAGGTGAATATCCGGATTTGCACCATCTTGAATAATTTATGCAAGTAGTAGTATGGTAATATAATCCTAGTGTTTGGCCAAATTCACATCAAAATGGGCCAGAACAGTTAAATAAGCTTTAATGTAATACATTAGCTGTAAAAACTTGAGAATAACAAGGTCACTACCTCACAGGATGCGTGCGTGGGGGGGGGGGGAGAGACAGAGAGAGAGAGATGGAGGGAATTTTCTGGATTAAAAAAAAAAAAAGCCGGGCGTGGTGGCGCACGCCTTTAATCCCAGCACTCGGGAGGCAGAGGCAGGCGGATCGCTTTGAGTTCGAGGCCAGCCTGGTCTACAAAGTGAGTCCAGGCTGGCCAAAGCTACACAGAGAAACCCTGTCTTGAAAAACCAAAAAAAAAAAGATCAACTCAGAGGCTGCCTGCCTCTTGTGGAATTAAAGGCATAGGCAACCATGTTCCACATGGCTGTTTTAAGAATTATTTTTACTAAGCAGGGCGGTGGTGGCACACGCCTTTAATCTCGGTGCTTGGGAGGCAGAGGCAGACGGATCGCTGTTGAGTTCGAGGCCAGCCTGGTCTACAAAGGGAGCCCAGAACAGCCAAGGCTACACAGAGAAACCCTGTCTCAAAAAACAAAACAAAACAAATAAACAAACCCCAAACAAACAAAAATATTAAGAATTATTTTTAACTAAGGGGGATGGGGAGTGTTCTTCCCTCTTCCAACTTCCAGGGCCAAGTAACACACCACTCAGCTAGTTTACTAACCTGATTTTACTTAAAAAATGTTTTGTTGTTTTGTTTTTGTTTTTTTGAGACAGGGTTTCTCTGTGTAGCCTTGGCTTTCCTAGACGTGCTTTGTAGACCAGGGGGGCCTTGAACTCACAGCGATCCGCCTGCCTCTGCCTCCCGGGTGGGATTAAAGGCGTGTACCGCCACGCCCAGTTTTTAATTTTTATTTAATTCTTATACTAGTTTGCCAGTGCAGGTGCTTGTGCAGTTGGGCAGACGTCATGCATGGGTGTGCATTTCTGGTGTGCTTACTCGGTAGTTGTCAACCTTATGTTTTCAGTGTCTCTCACTGGGACTTACATATTAGGCTAGGCTGGCTAGCTAGCCTTGGGGATCTGCCTATGTTCCAGAAATGGAATTACAAGCATGCACAACCAGCACGACAAACTTTTGGGGGGGGGGAAGAGCTTGGGGGAGGGGGGACGGGAAGGTTTAGGCATAGAATTCAGGTCCTCATGCTTGCAAGGCTTTCAATCCTTTTTTCTTGGATAGCTCATGTTACATTTACACGATGGCCCAAGTTTCGTAGCAAAAAAGATTTTTAAAAATATTTGATTACGACTCTTTCTCACTTTTGTAAACGTGGGTGTGCATCCAAGCGCAGGCCAAAGAACAACCGGCTGGAGTAGGCTCTTTCACCACGTGGGTTTCGAACTCAGTTGGCCACTAGGCGGCAGGCGCGTTTGCCCGCTGAGTCACCTCACTGAATTTGGATTTTTTTTTTTTCCCCCCCCCCGAGACTGGATTTCTCTGCGTAGCCTTGGCTGTCCTGGACTCACTTTGTAGATCAGGATAGCCTCGAACTCACAGTGATCTGCCTGCCTCTGCCTCCCCAGTGCTGGGATTAAAGGCGTGCATCACCACCACCCGGCTAGATTTTTTTTTTTAAGTTGCTGTCATTATGCAAAGTCGTACGGAGCGGCACCCGGGAAGATGCAAGGCGAGTGGACAGAGATGACACCGTTTGCGGAGGGCAGACACCGGAAAACCGGCTTCCCGGGTCTTCCAGGAGCCCGCCGGAGGCAGCATCAGCCGGACCGGCCCACAGACGCCCCACCCTGGCCGCCACCGTCTCACACACCCCCGGCCGCCGTCGCCAGTTCCCTTCCGGCGGCTCCCGCTCTCCGCGGTCTCAGCCCGTAGCCGAGGCCAGGCAGCATCCCAGCCACAGGCTTAACCCGGTCCCCATAACAACCGACAGCCACAACCGCTCCCAGCCTGGGCCCTTCCGCTTGTGATCCGCTTCTGCTTCCGCTTCCGGTCCCAGTGTGCTCCTGTCCGCCTAGAAGAGCTTTGCATTGTGGGAGCTCCTTCCTTTCTCGCTCCCCGGCCATCTTGGCGGCTGATCTTGGTGAGTGGGCTCCGCTTGGTGGAGGAATTGGGCGGCTCGGGGAGCCCCGCAAGTTGGTGTTTGGCGCTCCGGATCGTAATCCTATCTTGTGTGCTCTGTGTATGCTAGGTTGGGGATTGTCCCGCACCTAAGGCAGGAAGATGGTGGCCGCAAAGAAGACGGTGAGTGAAGCCGACCGGGCCCGGAAGCCGATTCACGTGGAGAGCCGGGTGTGGGCCGGGGCGGGTGGATGTGAGCGCACCGGGTGGACAGCGTGCCGCTGACGTTCCTGGGATTCAGAGTGAGCCCGAGAGACCCTGAGTGATTCCGCAGGTATTATTAAAGGGTGCGGTTCCAGAGATCTGCAACTGGCGTTCACATCTCAAATGTTTGCGTTGTAGAAAAAGTCTCTGGAGTCGATCAACTCTAGGCTCCAGCTTGTGATGAAAAGTGGCAAGTATGTCCTGGGGTACAAACAGACTCTGAAGATGATCAGACAAGGCAAAGCGAAATTGGTTATCCTCGCTAACAACTGCCCAGCCTTGAGGTAATGGAGGGAACCTGAAGGAGTGTGTGTAACCGACTGTAAAGTCATGGTGGACGAATATCCAGCATTGTGAAAAATAATTAGTGATGGCTTTCTGACGCTTGGACCTTGGTTTTTGTTTGTTGTGTTCTTTTGTAAACGTACCTTTGAGGCACAATTGTGTGACAGGAGGGATACAAACACCACAGGCTCAGGGAACCACAGAGACATAATATGCTTTTTCCCTTTTTTCTGTGCTTCCCTGTTTTTGATCATCTTTCTAGGCTTGAAGTGTACACTCCATTGCATGCCCCTGTTTAAGTTTAGAAAAGTTTTGGCTGGATTATGGAATTGAAGGTATAAAATGACCCGTTTAGCAAGGTCCACTTTTCTGAGCATATGTTTATCCTTGACTAGCAATTTTAGTTTTTCAAGACTGGGTTTCTCTGTGTAGCCTTAGCTGTCCTAGACTCACTTTGTAGTCCAGGCTGGCCTTGAACTCACAGCGACCCACCAGCCTCTGCCTCCCAAGTGCTAGGATTAAAGGTGTGCGCCACCACCGCCCAACCATTTGACTAGCAACTTTAACTTGAACCTAGTGAGAATTTCAAGTAAGCTAAAGAGACTTGCAGAATATAAGTCCCATGATTTTTCTTTTTCTTTCTTTTTTTTCTTTCCCTCCTGAGACAGGGATTCTCTGTGTAGCCTTGGCTGTCCTGAACTACAATTTGTAGACCAGGCTGGAGCTCAGAGAGATCCGCCTGCCTCTTGCCTCCCTGAGTTCTGGAAAGCTCCATGATTTTCTTTGGCAGTTGTGTACCTCTTCAGATTTTTACGTAGAGTGTCTGCTTAGTGGCAGAATGCGGAGTGTTTGGTTGTATTTTAAATGAAACCCTTCAAGTTTGTGTGTGGGGCGGGGGTTCTTTGTATTTTTAATTTATGGTAACAGCATAGACATCCACTGTTAAAGTACAAGCTCAGACTCAGTGGATCCAGGGTGAGGATTCGGGTTCATGTCTCATAACCTGCTTGGAGCACTGTTGCTCTGTTGAGCCATATAGTAACTGCCAGGATTCTGTGGTATTTTCACATCTTAACCATTTGTGCTCATTAACTTGATATTGATTTGTTTGTTCTTTGAGTAAATAGTGTTGGTCCTTATGTAATAGGTGGTTAAGACGACTTAACTTTTTTAGGTTTCTGACCCTCCACTTCCTGTTCTTTGCCTTAGTTTCTTTGTTAAAATGGAGTACATAGAGCCTGTTGTTGCCATGAGAAATACATAGTTTTAGATGCTGCTAAGTTTAACTTTTTTTTTTTAAGGTTTGTTTTTAATTGTGTGTGTGTGGGGGGGATGAGAATATATGCATGTGCCCTTCAAAATCCAGAAGAGGAGCTGGGCGCTCTGGCACATGCCTGGAGAGGCAGAGGCGGTAGCTCTCTTGAGTTTGAGGCTAGCTTGGTCTACAAAGTGGGGCTATGCAGAGAAACTCTGTCTCAAAAACCAAAAAGAAAGAAAATCCAGAAGAGAGTGTCAGAGCCCCTGGAGCTGGAATTGTGAGGTAGTTGTGAGATGGCTGGTGTTAATGCTGTGATCTGAGTTTTTTGGTTTTTTGTTTTGTTTTTTGCTGGGAATTGAACTCAGGACCATTAGAAGAACAGCCAGTGCTCTTAACCTTTGAGCCATCTCCAGTCCTGGAACTGAGCAGTATAAGCATTTCAGTGGCTGTCTCTACAGGCCAACATTAACTTTTCTACCACCCTAGATTACATCTTTTTTTTTTTTCTTTAATTTTAAATTAAACGTATTTAATAATTTGAAACACGAATACAATGAATTTAGAACTGGATACTACTTAATGTGGGTATTAAGTAGATAATTTGCAGGCTACACTTGACCTTTTAAAGGAACTATGATGATCAGGATAGATGAAGAACTCTTTTTAAAGAGCTGGACGTGATTTTGTTACTGTTAAAAAGCCTCACCAACTTGGTAAGTCTGTCAGTCCCTGAGTATGGCATGTTGTCTAACTCTTCATTGTTGTTCCTTAAGGAAATCTGAAATAGAGTACTATGCCATGTTGGCTAAAACTGGTGTCCATCACTACAGTGGCAATAATATTGAATTGGGCACAGCGTGTGGAAAATACTACAGAGTATGCACACTGGCTATCATTGACCCAGGTATGCTTTTTCAATCATAAAATGTTTTCTTCCTTTCTAGTGTATGAACGTTGTCTTTATTAGGCAGTGGCTGTGGTTCCTGAGTTCAGACCATTAGAACTTTAATATTGCAAGACATATGTCATAGTTTTATTTTGCAGAGAGAACTGATGATGCATGCCAATACATTGTAATTGGTTTTTGTGTAAATAAAAGCATTTTACACCTTGAGATTATGAATTTTGTTTAATGAAGTGAGGCCAGCCTGGTCTACAGAGTGAGTTCCAAGACATCTGGCGCTACACAGTGAGACTGTCTTGAGCTCCCTCCACCCCACTGCCTTCCCCCCAAAAAAGTTTGGTGGGAGGTGGAAATACCAGGCAAAATAAAACGCAATCTTTGTTGCTTGGGAAGACTGTTTGTGATGAGTGCCTACAAATACACATTGTCTTGTGTCTTGAATGGAGAAGTTTTAGCTGCCGTGTCGAGCACTGCGAATATTCTCGCTGTTCTGGTTCTGTGGTAATCAGGACAGGCTAGACATTCGCTATATTAAGGCCATGCATGTGTCCCCAGACCTAGGTCTCACCTAGGTCTGCTTTTCTAAATGCTGGTGACAAGCCAGGTCTTGTGTGTTACATGATTGTTCTAGGATGGGTGAGATTAGAAGGTCTTAAGAGTGTCAGTTGCACCTATAATAATTTGCACATACTGTTAATCTGCCTCCTGAGCTGAGGAACATATGGGGGAATTGTGTGATTATCAGTTGCCATTAAATGAATTGTAAAACTATTATTTTTATTTTCTAGGTGATTCTGATATTATTAGAAGCATGCCAGAACAGACTGGTGAAAAGTAAACCAGGAAAGTTTTCCTTTAATAAAACTTTTGCCAGAGCTCCTTTTGAAGAGCATGGTGTCCGTTCGGTTGTTCTCTTCCTTTTCTTTCTCTTGTACTTGAGATCACGGGTCTGCTGGCAGGCCCGAGAGAAAAGTGAACACGCCTAGTGTCCATGTTTCCAGGGGTTTTATTTTGTTGGAGATAGCACACTATATCACTGCAAAATGTGTGGGACCAGAGGGTTTCAGGTTGTATTTCCAATGTTGAAATACACATTTGCGCTTATATAATAGCAGACCATTTGGTATTTTCCTTGGGCGGGTGTGTTTAGGCTAGAGATTGACAGGCATTTTCCTTTATCTTTGCAATTCCAGCTACTCTAGCCAGCCAGCTTCCTCTGGGTCACTCCTGTCTGTGCTGACTGCTGGAAGTGCAGGCTGGTTACCTGCACATCACCATGGTTTTACATAGTGCTGGAGGCTCAGGTTCAGTCCTCACTTGCACAAAATGTTGCCACTAAGACATATCCCTAGGCTCATTCTAGTCTCAGTGTATTTGCATTGTATGTTTGAGTGTCTGAGAGGCATTTGTGTAGCAAGATTTGTGATTGACCAAAGTTACGGAATTTTCATGCTATTTTGAGTCATTTAGACTCTTCCTTTCCAAATTAACTGGTCCCTTAATGTATAGTGAACTGAAGAATTTCAAAGCACATATAGTTTCTATGTTGTGACTTAGCTATAGGCATTTAGAATACACACACACACACACACATATATATACCCCCCACCCCCAGACGGTTTCTGTGTGTAGCCTTGGCTGTCCTGGGCTCACTTTGTAGACCAGGTTGGCCTCGAACTCACAGGGATCTACCTGCCTCTGCCTCCCGAGTGCTGGGATTAAAGGCGTGTGGCACCACTGCCCGGCGAATAATATATTTTTTAATGTGTGGTTTCTAGGGCTTGGTAGGTGTGATAATATGGTATGAGATAATTTGGTTCTTAATTTATACATTATATATTTTGTGTAATTGTGTATGGATGTGTGTGTGTGTGTGTGTATGTGTATGTATATATATATGTACACACATGCTTTTTTTTTTTTTTTTCAAGATGGGGTCTGTATATAGCCCTAGCTGTCCTGGAACTCTGTAGACCAGGCTGGCCTCACAGTTACAGAAATCCTCTGCCTCTGCCTCCCGAATGCTGGGGTTAAAAGTGCCGCCACCACCCGGCTGCAGAGGAAAGTTTAAAGCTAGGTGATAGGAAATATGCTTTAGTCTGGTGTGTTTCTATGTGCCACTGTACTTTTATTGGGGGGGGGGAAGGTCACTGACCCAAATCTGGAATGGTAAAAGGTGGCATTCTAATAATAAAACAAGGTTTTTGTTGGGGAATCTAGCTAGCTGGATGTTGAGTATGTTAAAATTGCAAGCAACACTCTGTGGCAGATGCACAAAACTGTCTGACACAATTTGAGCTTGCTATAGCAAAAAAGTCTAACCTATTCCGGTGTTCTCTTCCTCATGAGACAAGCCGTTATATAGGCTCAAACAGTATTTAAGAAGAAATAGGCTAGTAATGAGCGGAATTGCCTAATGTAGAAGATGATCATGTTTCAGGAGAAGGTTTGCTTTTACCTATGGTGGCAAAAGATTTCCTGCCCCCATTTTGGGTTTACCTGTATTTGATCTACGTGCCACCTCGTTAAAATTGACCTTTCTTTAAAAAAGCAGTAGTCAACGTCTGCCACTCACTAAACAGCAGTCCTAGAGAACTAAGGATTTGGCGCTTTCAACTTCATGCTGCTTAAAATTTTTAATATTTTCTAGTGCTTAAACAGTTCCCCATTAGATCTAGTCCAACCTTTACGGTTTGTCTTGTTAATAGTAATTTTTTCATTATTGTGTGCATTTATTACGTAATTTACTATACCATCTCATTCAGAGTCAAAGCCAAGAATTCCTTTTTGTCTTCCATCTACTTAGTATAAACCTCTCCATCTTGGGAGAGGCCAGTGCTGGAGAATAAAAATGTCACAGCTAATACTGAGCATTTAAAATATTGGGGGAGGGGTTCTTTTGTATCCTTTTCTAGAATCTGTGGGCGCTTGAATACATAGCATTTGCTCTCCTACATACCTAAATTTTTTTAAAAGATTTTATGTGCCTGAGTGTTTTGCTTGCAGTTCTGTCTGTGCCACTTGCATGCCTGGTGCCCATGGAAGCCAGCAGAGGGCATTGAATTCCCTAGAACTGGAGTTGTGAGCTACCACTCCTGGAAACAGCCTGGATCATCTGCAGGAACAAATGCACTGACTGCTGAGCCGTATCTAAGCACCAGGATGTGTTCATCTGTATGAGTAGTTCGTCTACATGCACTTAATACGCCATCTGCATGCCTAGTGTCCACAGAGGCCAGGTTGGGTCCCCTGAACTCTAGTTACTGATGGTTGTGACTTATGTGGATGCTCAGAACTGAACCTGGGTCCTCTGTAATAACAGCAAGTGCCATGTTTTGAGAGGAGGCTAAGTGTATGTATTCAGTCCTAAGATAGCACTGTGAACCTTACTTTACAGGTGACACAGGCTTAGGTTAGAATCAACAATGAAACAAAATGATAACACTTGAAAACAATTTTAAGGATTTATTTGTTGATTGCATTTTATGTTTTGCCTGTATGTGTGTATGAGGGTATCAGATCCCCTGGAGCTGGAGTTACACACAGTTGTGAGCTGCCATGTGGGTGCTGGGAATTGAACCTAGGTCCTCTGGAAAAGCAGCCAGTGCTCTTAACTGCTGAGCCATTTCTTGAGCTCCAGCTTAAGTTAAAAACTTTTTTTTTCCTTTTTTTTTTTTTTTTTTTTTGAGACAGGGTTTCTCTGTAGCTGTGCCTGTCCTGGACTCACTTTGTAGACCAGGCTGGCCTCGAATTTACAGTGAGTGGTCACCTACCTGCCTCTGCCTCCCAAGTGCTGGGATGAAGGGGTGTGCCACCCCTGCCCAGCTAAAACTTTTTTAAATAAAAGGACTTAAGCTTTTTTCCTTCTGTGTCTGCATGTGAGTGTACATGTCAGCCAAGGACATTGGATCACTTGTGGGAGCTACTGGTGCCTTAGCCCATGTGCCTAGTATAGGAACTGGAAACCCAACTCAGCAGCAAGCCCCTAATCTAAAGTGATAACAGGCTTGGTGGCAGGCTTGTTTTTCAGTGAAGCTTGTGTACTATTTGTGAGGCAGTTTTGGTCCACTAGCGGGGGCATGAACAAAAAACAGCCAACTGGAGGCTGATTGGCTTATACATCAGTCTTTGTCATCCAAATCAATACAATGAAAACCTGTATTTTGAGTCACACCACTTAAGATTGTTCAGATACTGTTGAAGGCTAGGGAATGTTCTTCCAGTCAGTTACCCTATGGGAGGACATTCTGTTGAAAACACTTGAAGTATCAGTATAAACTTAAGGTATTTTGGACAGTAAAAGATTCGAGTTTTAAAGTTGAAGGGCTTTGTTTGGAAGCATGTTACTTAGTCTTCTATAAAGCTGCAGCTCACTGTGTCTTGAAGTGATACTGTAATTTCCCCCTAGCTTGTCTCATTTCCTGCATTTAATGTACATACTAGTATATCTTTGAATAGCCAATGTGTGTGTTCGTGTTCATAGAAATTACTGGGATGCTAGACTGTGATTGGACTTAATTTGGGTAGAGTCTCAGTATATAGAACAGGCTGGCTTTGAACTCAGGCCTGCGTGTCCCCATATTGTCATTGACTTCTACAGTTGATCTGAGGTCTGGAGTGTGGCTCAGTTATTGAGTGTTTTCCTCACATACACAAAGCCCTGCACTCAGTCCTTAGCACTATGTAAAGCAGATATGGTGGTGCATACTTGTAACTCCAGCACTCAGAAATGCAGGAGGCTCAAGAGTGTATGGTCATCCTGTTACATAGTGACTTTGAGGCCAGTCTCCAGTATCTGAGGCCCTGTTTGTGTTGCCCCCTGTGGGGCTTCAGCATGGATATGGGGGATTTCTGTAACTGTATTTCAGTGATACAGGCTACATAGTAATTTAGTTGTAATGGTTAGGCTAATTTTAATTTGTTGCTTTTATGTATTAATGACATTCATTTGTGTGTTAAAGCCATTTGATTTCATACTATGATATCAAATGAAGCTGCTGGAGCAAAGATCTGTATGTTTCAAGATCTTGTATTTCCCCGTCAATAACCATCACTAGTCAGTGTTTTGTTTTTTCCCTGACTATATTGGTTTTCCCCATGTATATGGAGCTTATATTTAAAGTTAAAAGTGAGACTGGGCTTGCCTGTGTTCCCAGTCCTCTGGACGTGGGCGTAGGAGAAATGAGAATTTGAAGTAGCCTGAGTTAGAAATTCACCAATTAATGAGGCTCTTTCTCATTTAAAACTGAATTTTATTCACTGCTGTTTCCTGGAGTGACGAGTTTTAATATTGTATAAAAAAAGTCAACTTATTACAGAACATAGGTCCCCATGACTTATGTCATATCCAGATACATCAAGTTAAATTCCAGTACAAAACAGCAATTTGTGGAGTCAGTTTTCTGCCAAATTGAGATTCTTCAGTTGTCAAGTGAAGATTTCAATGGTAAGGCAGGAAGGGGCAGAAGCAAATCATGCCTACTGCACTTTGCAGAACACTGCACAGCTTATTTATTCTCATGGTAAACTTAGAATTCAGAAGGATTCCTTACCCCTACCCCCACTGAAATTTAGACAGCTCAGTGTCTCCAATTCTGCAGCCAAGCAATCCAGTGTATCTGTACTGGTTGTGTTTTGCTTTCAGGCTCCACCGCCTTTGTCAAGAATGATGGCGCACAAATATACATAAAGGCATTTCTAGTCTTCATCTGTATCTTAGGCGGTTTTCCAAGGCTTCCATTCTTTGTGTCATTTCTTCTAGTGAATCTTGAGTTAAGGAAGAGACATCTAGACTGCCTACTTTAGCTTACAATAAAGTATAACAATTTTAACTACTAAAAATTTAAGGGAAAAAAAAACCCCAATAATAAACTATCCAGGCCAGGTGGTGGCTGCTCATGCCTTTAATCCCAGCACTCAGGAGGCAGAGGCTGGAGGATGGATCGCTGTGAGTTTGAGGCCAGCCTCGTCTACAAAGTGAGTCTAGGACTGCTAAGGCTACACAGAAAACCTGTCCCGAAAAACCAAGAAACAAACTGTCCAGTACTTTAAAACACATTTATAGTAATTCCTTTAACATGCCTTAAAGACAATACAAAAGTGGTTCATGTTAAGCTTATTTTCAAAACATCAAAGCCATATAGTTGTTTGAATTTTGCTTTTCTTTAAGATTAAAAAAATTTTCTGGCCACACCCTTGTTGCTTATAAACCAATTTGCCATGGTCCTATAGCTCATAATTTGAGAGATGTGGAGTGCAAAGAAACGGGAATGGCTTTTCTCAATGACAGGCCAAAAGCTAGGAAGTAAATGGCCTTGAGTTTTCACTTAGACTCTTACATGTAGTTTCTTAGTAAGTAGCCTTCACTCATGGGTGGAAAAGGACAGGAGGCTTTCTCTTTCCCATAAGCCCCTTCCTCCTCCCTATCTGCCACCATTGCAGAATAAGGGCCCAGTCTATTTGTGTTATCTGCTGTCAGGAAGACTTTCCACGTGGGGGACCAGTCCCTCTTTCCCCACTTAGCAGAATTCTGTAAGTTTGTTGGAACAGTAGTGCAGAATTAAGCCATCTCTCTCTGAAGTAGTTGATACTGGTCTATCAGCTAGCTTTAGTAGGCTTAGGTGGTTTTAAGTTCAGAGCAGCTGGCAGTGTGTTCAATGTGTAAAAGCACTGAATATACTGATCACTTGGTAGAATCTTTGATTTCTTAGAGTGCTGACACAAAGAATCTTTGCTGCCAAAAAGAAAAGAGGAAAACCTAGCTCTCCAGCGCCTGCTACATGCATGTGGCTTCTGTGTAGTTCAGGGTTTAGAGCTTAGACTTGAGTTTGAAATCTCTTCAATTCTGTAACATATTTGACTAAACATGCATCTCTGAGGCACTTCATTCCTAGTGTATGGCCATCCTAGCACAGAAAGTTAAATGCCTCCTCTCTTAGACTTTATATGCTACCCGATTGGCCTTAATGTGAGTCTTCCTATACTAGACAGCAGATAACTAGTGACCATGGTCACTAACCCAGGCTTGTCCCCAACTCTCAAACACCTATCCAGCTAACTTATAGAAAAAGCCTTTCCTGGCTCAGTGTTGCTGTCTTTCCTTTTTTGATGAAATCCATCCAGTTATTTGCAAAGTTTTGTCAATATTTGCATTACCTATAGAGTATCCTACTGGAAAAGGATATAGCGTTGGGTTAATTTTCTTACTTCTTCGTTTGCAAGGTTCTGGAACATTATAAGATTTTCACATGTGCATTTGTCCTGGTTTTCCAGAGGGCTTCCTGAGAAAGCAGATGAAAGAGTTCACCCCCATCTTTCACCTCATTTCCCAGACACATAGTAATGGTACACAGGAAAACATAGTGAAATGCATGTCTAGCCTTTCCCATACGTCCAGATCAGGGGCGTAAGTGCTGGGAAAGAGCTTTGTCTGTTTCACACACTGTACACTGGGGTCTACTACTTCTAGTTACTGCAGTTAAGTCAAGTTCCTTTTTCTTTCCTACTTTAAGCTAAGTCCACTGGTAAGCTGAAAGGCTACTGCAGCTTACTAAGTAGTGATGTTTTACTAGGAATTACCTGAAGATTTTGTTGAGTGGAAAAGTTTTTGTGTAGATCGTGAAAGACTGTCTTCAAACAGATATCTATGTTGCACTGCAAAATTAGAACAGGAAAGTAGGTCTCGGATATTTATGGTGCCTCGCTCAGATTCTGCAAAGAGAGACAACTGAATTCAAACCAGTTTCACACTATTGTGGTCTAAAGCAGCCACTAACGAGGCGCTTGTATTCCTCACAACACTTGGAGAGCTGCTGTTTTGTTGTTGTTGTTGTTTTTGTTTTTTGTTTTTTTTGGGCACGCTGTGACAAAAAGACTGTCAGTAGAATGGTTGCTTAAGGGACAGTACCTTTTTATTGTCTGTCAGAGAAGGGCCTTAGCTGGCATTTGAGTCTTACTGTCACTTTACAACTTCTGTCTGCAACAGCAAAGCAGAGGTAGAAGTACCAGTGAGACTACTCACCTGTCGGATGCTGGACATGCTTTGGCGGGTCCCCTGCTGGGGAGTCCTGTCTTCCATCAGAGTCTTCTAGAGCTGATCAGAAAGAGATGGCCAAGAGGAGTGACACAATTTTACAACATACACACACATGCTTTTTAGGACACTGTTAGAACCCAGGATCTTTTGATGTTATTTGGTAACACCGAAGATTCAAAAATGCTGTTGGCTATTGTGATGATCTATGACCATGTTAGGGCAGTTCTCTCCCAAAGAACTTAAATTCCATCTAACGAATGCACCATGCTATGGCAAGAAGGTGAAGCTGAAAAAATTGAAGTTGCTAAAAGACCCAGTTCGATCACTGCACCCCTACCTGAGACATTTCACTAGGAATGGCAGACACAGGCAAAGCCTGCTCCACCCCCTGGGGTCCCCCTTTCACCCCAGAGTTCTTTGCTTTAGAGGAATAAGGCATCATTTAGATCGGATTTTCAGGATGTCTGAACCTAAGATGTGAATAAGAGAGGAAATGGATAGAATTAATGTGTAAACATAACTAATAAGTGAACCAGAAAAAAGTATAGTAAACGTCTGAAGTCTAAAGACTAGTCATAAAGCCGGGTGTGGTGGCGCACGCCTTTAATCCCAGCACTTGGGAGGCAGAGGCAGGCGGATCGCTGTGAGTTCGAGGCCAGCCTGGTCTACAAAGTGAGTCTAGGACAGCCAAGGCTACACAGAGAAACCCTGTCTTGAAAAAAAAAAATAGTCATAAATAGATGCCCCTGTGGAAGGAATTCTTAGGCGTCCAATAATGAGCCTGCAAGGATAGGCATCCCTCTCCAAAAACGTCCTGAAGTAGGACTTAAGTTCTAGGTCTGGCTCTTTGCTTACATGAATTTAGTGAGGACTAAGAATGGCGTGTTTGGGGCTGGAGAGAGCTCTCTTAAGAGCACTGGCTGCTTTTCGTGAGGTCAATTCCAAGCAACCACATGGTGGCTTATAACCATCTATAGTGAGATCTGGTGCTCTCTTCAGCTAGGCAGGCACTTGTACAGGCAGAACATTGTATACATAATAAATCTCTAAAGGGGGGGGGGCATGTTTTTGCTGGCAGCACTCCGGAGGCAGAGGCAGGTGAGTTAAAGCCAGTCTGGTCTACAAAGTGAGTCCAGGACATCTGGGGCCCTGTTACAGAGAAACCATGCCTCAAAAATATCTAAAAAAGAATGGCATGTTAAAACATTTAGTATGCTGTTTGGCACAGCAAGACATGCTTGTCTTCACCTTTTTCATTGTCTTTGGGTGTGGTGTCTGTGGGCATCACTCGTCCTGGCCAGCAGGGAGGCATTTCTCTAGGTTCTAAAGAAATGGTTTGAGGATTTTCTCCTGGGTTCATGCTGCCCTGTGGTTGTGGTTGACTATGGTCTACCTTAGACACATTCATTCTACAGTACCTTCACAGATGCCTTGCTTCAGCTTTTCACTTATTTCACTCATTGTACTGAAGTCTTCTGCATAGAAGAGATGTTTGTTCGTGGGCTCAGACGCAATCTCCTGTAGTTCTTCCTCAATGGCTTTTCCTACCCCAACAGCATACATAGTAATACCTAAGCAACAGAAGTTAGAAAAAGATGCTTGCATTCCCAGGGTCGACATTATGCTATGCCCAGAATTAGATACTAAGCGGTGTGGTTTGAAGCATCAATACCCAACACCCCTTTATATTTTCTAGCATTTTTATTTTGGACCTATGAGCAAAAGAGGATCCTTAGAGATGCAGCCTACATCCATTAGAGATGTAGGGGCACCTTATTGATTAGCCTCTAGCTAAGGCATCAACTTATTGATTAGCCAGAAGAGGGTCAGGTAACAAATGTGTAGCTGTCTTGAGTTAGTCTTCAGGAGAGTAGGAAAAAGTTTTCTCACAGCTTAGAAAAATGAAAGTTTTCTCTGGGAAAATTGTAGTCGTTTTACAAACCACTCAGATTATCCAGGGTGGACATCTCTTATGGCTCCCTCTCTCTTGGGCAGGGAAAGATTGAGCAGTGAAGTTAAGAAAAGTGTATAAAATGGATTCTTTCGTAAAAACTGGGAAGCACCAGCCTTTCTGTGAGGGGGGTGGAGTTCACCAATAGAACCAAAAGTACTTTAACTCCTGATTGTTATGGACTGAGCAAGTAAGTGTGTGCCTATTATCTATGCATCTGGGCCCATCGAGGCCCAAACCCTAGGGTCTCAGGGAGGGCTGTGCACGTTCTTTCCTCTTAGAGGACCTGATGGAACAGGGTGTCTTCACAACTCAAGGAGTTTGGCTTGCAAGCAGACTGCTTCATGACCTTGAGTTTTCTCATCTTGCCAGAAGAAATGCAGACACCATGAACTGGGTCTAACATCCATGCTAGATTTTGGCGTCCCATGAGTCAAGGGCCACACCCCACCCTTCACCTCTATGCAACTGACGTTACTCTCCAGTCCCTGCAGTATGAACGAAGTCAGAACCTCAGAAGAGGGGCTGAGCTCCACGGAGCAATAAGAACCTGGACACATCAACTTTGGTTTTTTGTTTTGTTTTTAGTTTTTAGGCTTTTTTCTTCCCCAAAGGTCAGGGTTTTTGTTTTTGTTTTTTTTTTTTTTAATTGGTTTTTTGAGACAGAGTTTCTCTGTGTAGCCTTGGCTGTCCTGGACCGGCTTTGTAGACCAGGCTGGTCTCGAACTTACAGAGATCTGCCTGCCTCTGCCTCCCAAATGCTGGAATTAAAGGCGTGTGTCACCACCGCCCGGCTAGGTCAGGTTTCTAACACAGGTTTGGTTTTTGTTTCTTTAGGTTTTCAAGACAGGGTTACTCTGTTATCTTGGCTGTCCTGGACTCGCTTTGTAGACCAAGCTGTCCTGGAACTCACAGTGATCCACCTGCAACACATGACTTTGGAATGTTCATTTCAAGGCCTGACTGAAACTATTCACGTGGTGGCTTGTGGCTGCAGTACCTGCACTAGGGAGCCTGCGGCTATGAGTGTGAAGCCATTTTGGGCTACCTTGTCTGCTGCAGACTAGCTTGGGCTAGCAAGAGAACTCTTGCTGCTCCTTTTTCTTTAAAGTGTATTTGGGGGGCTGGAGTAATGGCTCAGCAGTTAGGAACACTGGCTTCTCTTCCAGAGGACCTGATTTAATTCCTGGCACCCACATGGCAGATTACCGCTGTCTCTAACTCCAGTTTTAGGACATCTGATACCCTCATAGAGACATACATGTAGGCAAAATACCAATGCGTGTGAAAAAAAATCTTTAAAAGTATATTTGTGTTAGTAAAGTTGCCACCAGAAATCCATTAAAAAAATTCTTCAGGTGACTGTGGAGGAATTATACCAGGGCATTAGAACAGCCATGTGTTGTTAAATAACGCGTACTGAGGTGACTGTCTCTGCTGGAGGCCACACCATGGCCTGTGGGTGGCAGTATTGTCAAGGTGTATTTTTAATGGCAGTTCTCTCTGACTCCTAAGGCTAGCTGTGAATTTAAGAGACCGGAACATTGAGTCATATAAACCACAACTCCATCCCATTTTACCATTGGCCTTGGCTCTACTGGCCCACTCGGAGACGTCATCCTGAGCCCGTCCATCGGTGAACACAACAGCGACCCTGGGCACCCGTGTGGAGAGGGGCCTGGCCCCTTCTACCTGCGTAAAACTTCTCTCAAACATGTGTTTCAGGGCCAGCCCAGTCATGGAGCCTTTGCCCATGTATTTCATGTGGGCCACAGCTTTCTTCATGTCCTTGGCTGAGCTGAAGTCCCTCATAGTAAACTCTGTGCGGACCTGCGTGGAATACTGCAGCAGCCCTACACGAGCAGCTTTGGAGGAAACTGCTAAGGAGTCTATAATCCCAGTGACAAAATGCTTCACAATCTCGAAATTCTCTTCTCCGAGGCTCTTGGATCCATCAATCACAAAGACTAGGTCAATTGGGCCTTCCGTGCATCCTGCAGAGATGGAAGGGAAGGTAACGTGGTTAAAGGGTCAGAGGTCGGGTAGACACAGAGGATAAAAGTCGTGCTTCAGCAGCAGGCGTCCGTGAAGCTGAGGAGGCGTCTTTCTCCTTCAGCCAGCACACAGGACAGATAACAGTGTTTTCTCTCTTATGTTTGAGCTACTGATTATAACACTAGTAATTTCCCTAAGTAAGCTACACAGTGTACACACATTGTAAAGGAAATCATATGCTGATTAATGGCAGTGAGGCCTTCGTCATGCATACAGTACAGTAAAGGATTAGACTAGTGGTTCTCAACCTTCCTAATGTTGCCATCTTTTTTGGTTTGTTTTTGTTTTTTGAGACAGGGTTTCTCTTATAGTCTTGGCTGTCCTGGACTCGCTTTGCAGACCAGGCTGGCCTCGAACTGATAGAGATCTGCCTGCCTCTGCCTCTTGAGTGCTGAGATTAAAGGCATGTGCCACATGCTGCCATCCTTTAATACAGTTCCTCATGTTGCAATGACCCTCACCCATAACACTGTTTTTGTTGCTACCCCATAACTAATTTTGCTAATGTTACGAATTGTTATGTTAATATCCCACAGGTTGAGACTCACTGAATTAGACTGAGACCAAGGCAGTTCCCCTCACTTTGTTGTGGGAGGCTGACACACACAAGTGCTAATATCCTGACTGACAGGAGAGGATATGCTTAATTTTCCCTCAGCCATTATCTCTTCCAAGAAGCTTGCACAGTGACCCAGCTTGTGTCAGTTCCTCACCTGAATACCCCAACACATTCCTTTATTCAACCACAATCAAGTTCCTGAGTACCTGCTTTGTGCGGGGCACCGGCCACAGCAGGGTTATGATAATGACTAACACAAAATGTCTAACACTATGCTGCTCAAGTCCAATGTGCCCTATGCTGTGCCCATGTGGTGGGACAATTATTTAACAATGTGTCTTCCTCTCTTAGTCTGACTTCTCCTTCAGTAGATACTATGTATCATTTATTTCTGTGCCCATAATGCTTGGCACACAATCGGTATTCAGTACATTGTTACTGACAGAATAAAAGAACCTGGTAGTATCCATTTGGTAGTACACTTATAAGTACTCTACTGACCTATTAAGACTTAAAAATGTAGCTGGGCAAGATGGCACACACCTGTAATCCCAGCACTGAGGAGGCAGAGGTAGGTGGATCTCTGTAAGTTTAAGGCCAGCTTGGTCTCTACAGTATGTCCAGTACAGCCAGGACTACACAGGGAACCCTGTCTCAAACAAACTTAAAAATGTAATTAATTTTTTAAAAGTTATTTGGTCAACTTAGATGGTTGACAGTAAAATGAAAAACTACATAAACACACAGGCAATTTAGATGCCAAGAGACTTTGTATGTAGGGCTGCAAAAGAGAATTGTAGCAATCCCAAATGACTGATTTCATCTCAAACAGTCTACAGTATGATGTACATGAAGCGGCTGTCTAATCTTACAAAGTGAAGCACAATAATGAAGCAGAGAATGCTAATGTGAGTGCTGGGGTGCGTGTGTGTGTGTGTGTGTGTGTGTGTGTGTGCGCGTGCGTGCGTGCGTGCGTGCGTGTGTGTGTGTGTGTGTTGGGGGTTGAGTTCTCTTTCTTTTTTCAAAGTTTATTTTATGTGTATGAATATTCTGCTTGAATGTATATGACTCACATCTCTTGGAGCCGGACCCATAGACAGCTGTGAGCTGCCATATGGATGTTAGGGATTGAACCCAGGTCCTTCAAAAGAACAGCCCATGCTCTGAACTGCTGAGCTAACTCTGCAGCCCCATTAAATGCTTGTCCTCATTACTCAATCTATTGATTCCTCATGGAAATGAAACCAGAAGTTTCTGTGCCATGCATGTGGCTGTCCAGCAGATGTCCAGGTATAATGTACCAGCCACTCCCTTCTATATAGCCTTTGCTTACAGAACAGCACCAGCCATTGTTTACTATCGACTAAACCAAACGTGTCCTGGCTGCTGCTGCTGCTGCTGCTGCGCGTACACATCTGTGTTTATGGGAGAAGGGCTAATTATTACTGACAGAATAGAAGAACCTGTTAGAGGCCATTTGGTAGCACACTTGTAAGTACTCTGCTGACCTATCAGGTTCTATGGCCTGAAAAATGCTCCAAAAAGCAATTGCTCCAAGAGCAAATGGAAGCCGAGAGTTGCTTCAGATCACTTACTCTTGCAGCGTCTTCCATCCTCAGCAAGGATAAACCCATCTGCACACTTGCACACATAGAAATCGCCCTTGTTCACACAGATGTGCTCACAGCCATGGTGGGTTGACTTGCAGACATCCTTCCCTGAAGGAAATGTGGAGAGGTGAACAACCCATTATTGTAGGAAGAAGCTAGTGTGAGCAGTCATGCCAGGGGAGTTTAAGAAAGTGGTCCATTTTAAAGAACACATCCTTGCTAAAATGATAATCTTTACAATCCATGCCAGAAGAGGACAAGATCACGGAGCAGCACATCTCAGATCTCCCTTGATTCTCCTGGCTCAGGTGGATTTACCATTTGATTTTAGAATGGCTAGATAGGCCATGACTTCCGATTTTTTAGTAGCGATCTCAAATACCCTGTGTTGGTTGTCTAATGAGCATTTCTCATGGGTGAGGTAATTTGAACTCCTTGAGGTAGTTAATGACCCTTTAATCCTCACAACACGCTGGGGGCATAGCTAAGTATACACAGAGAATAAATGAAGTAGTGGATGCCAGAGTCTGACTGAGCTGTACAAAGTTGTCCAGCCAGAGGATGGCCCAACTGAGGCACACTTCTCCTGAGTCATCACTTCCTGACTGTATGCCAACCTTGGGCTTCTGTACATCCTTTAAAATGAGAAACCTTACATGAAATTGGAATCTGGAACTATAGATCCCTCTAGGAGGAGGGAAAGTGTGGGATTTAATTTAGGGATCAAATTACAAAGCTAGAAATAGTGCCTTGTGCCCAACTGTTGAATGTAGTGAGCCACTACGTATGTTAATTGAATAGAAAGAACAGCTCGGGCGGACACATGGACAGGACTGAGCCTGGTCTCCATGAAAGAAGAACTGTAGTGCGAAGCTAGAAGCCCAGACGGTGCAGAGAGGCTGGCAGAGTCAGGCCTGTGCCACGGCATGCACTTAGTCACAGAGCCTCTTGCCAGAGACAACTGCTCCTGGATGAAAATCACACTAATGAGTTAGCTTGCTCAGCTTTGCTGGCATGCGCAATGTCTCATGGTCTCGGGGGCCTATGAGGAAACTGCCCACTAAGCAACCTCAAAAGCAAATAAATTACATTGTTTAATCAAGAAAGGACTATTCAGCTAGGTGTGGTGGCACATGCCTTTAATCCTAGCACTTGGGAGGCAGAGGCAGGTGGATCACTGTGAGTTCGAGGCCAGCCTGGTCTACACAGTAAGTCTAGGATAGCCAAGGCTACACAGAGAAACCATGTCTCAAAAACAAAACAAAACCAACAAACCAAAACAACAAAAAATGAAGGGAAGGAGGGAGGGAGGGAGAAAGAGAGAAAGAGAACCATTCTGCTCACTACAGCAGTGTCAAAAACCCACATAGCTTTTATCAACCCCTGCCTCCTGAGGAAAATTACTATCTAAGAATCTATGCCTACTGAGCAGTCACCACCCTACTGAGCAGCTCTGTCTGGGGTTGTGTAAGGGCTACTTTTGTATAAACCTTGGCTGGGCTACAGGGCTAGCTGTTTCGCTAAAGGCAAGTCTAGAAGTTGCCGCATGAAGTTGTACATGAGGTTAACATTTAAGTCAGTAGATTCTGAGTAAAGCAGGCTACCTCTACCCTCCATAGTGTGTGTGGGCCCCACTCAGTCACTTAAAGGCCTTCAGAGCAGGCTGAGTCCCAGAGGAGGGGGAGACTCTCTCAACACCAACTCTTCCTGAGTTTCTTTTCTTTCTTTCTTTTTTTTTCATATATTTATTTATTACTATGTATACAGTACTCGGCCTGTACATACACCTGCAGGCCACAAGAGGGCATTAGATCACATTATAGATGGTTGTGAGCCACCATGTGGTTGCTGGGAATTGAACTCAGGACCTCTGGAAGAGCAGCGCTCTTAACCTCTGAGCCATCTCTCCAGCCCCTCTTCCTGAGTTTCTAGTTGGCTTTGCAGACATCCTCCTTACCAGCCCCGGCAATCCCATGAACCAATTCCTTAAAGTCAATTTCCCTTTCTTTTTCTCCCTCTTTCTTCTTTTGTCCCCAACATGTTGTACACGTGCCTCCTTCACAGAAATACTGTTAGGATCTGTTTTTCTGGAATATCCTAACATGAGTCTATGTGAATGTCTGTGCATGCATGCATGTTTGTATGTGTTTGAAGAGGTCAGAGGTCAATGTTGAGTGTCTTGTTCAGTCACTATCCACTTTATTGTTTGAGACAAGTTCTCTTTTTGAACTCAGGGCCCCATGTTCACACAGCAAACTCTTTACCAACTGAACCATCTCTGGGGTCCCCCCTAACACACTTTCTATTGAAACTCTGTTCTGAGCAACCTGATCTAGAAGAGCAAATGATAGGTTTTCTTGTTTTTCCCTCTCTCAAAACCCACAGAGCCTCCTCCCTCCAGCCCCTCTCCAACATATGTGATCTGCCAAGAAGAAAAAAGCACTGAAATTATCTTTTTGTCCTGGTAGTCAATTGCTACCAATGATTCTTGTTTTGCCCATCGACTTGCAAGGCACTACACTAGGTCCTGGGTACCTGCCCAATCACTATGTAAGCACTGAGTGAAAATAGAAGCAGAGAGACTGGCAACTTTGGCCTGCCACTGAGAACTCCTGCAGAACCCACAAGCTGCCTTGATCCTTGGGAAACACTTGCAGAGCACCCAAAGTTGGAACCCAAGTTTGTTTCATGGTTACCAAGTCTGCAAGGGAGGGTGTAGGGACTCAGTGATGCTCTGGGCCCACCGAGTCCTAGAGGCAGGAATCCTCTTCACTCAGGCTACTTACTTCTGCAGTGTTTCCCATCCTCAGCCAGCCTCAAGCCCTCCGGGCACTTGCAGGTGTACGATTCGCCACTGCTTACACAAAGGTGCTCACAGCCATGGTCCACAGCCTGGCAGACATCTTTCCCTAAGGACAGTACCATGATTAAAACAACTGAATCAACATAAAGTCTATGTGAACATCTCCCTGGGAGACCCATCCATCCTGCCCTCTGGACTCAGGTGCCACTTGAGAAGGCAGGTAAAACTGGGGATGGAGGTTGGTGACCTAAATCTTTTTTTGTTTGTTTGTTTTGGTTTTTTGAGACAGGTTTTCTCTGTGTAGCCTTGGCTGTCCTGGACAAGCTTTGTAGACCAGGCTCGCCTCAAACTCACAGCGATCCACCTGCCTCTGCCTCCAAAGTGCCGGGATTAAAGGTGTGCGCCACCACACGGGGCAGATTGACCTAAATCTTTAATCTCTCACTGCCATTGACATCCCCAGGCACCAGCCCCAGCATCAGTGTCTCAGGATGCAATCCAGCCTCATGTCTGCAGACATGGCCTCTGACACGGTGCCAAGCGGAGATGTTTTCAGTATGACTATTTAGGAGAATACTTCAGTTTAAATCAGCAGCCTGGGAATCTAATCTTGCCTTTGTCCCTGGCATAATCCATGATTTAGGAAAATCAGGTAACCTCTTGGAACCTTGGCTTTCCTGTCTGAAAATGAGTAACGATTCCAGGTACTCATCTTTTCCTCAAAGCTCTTTGGGAAGAGCTTTAAGAAGTCTCACAGAGACAGGGACAAGAAGCATTCGTGCAGCCTGCACAATCCTCTTTGCGTGTTGTTGTTACTGGGCACTAGGGACTGCACCCAGAGCCTTATGTGTGCTTGGCAAGCATGCTACCACTGAGCCATATCCCCAGCCTGTTTGTTTGTTTGTTTATAATTTTTGTTTGTTTTTCAAGATAAGGTTTCTCTGAGTAACCTTGGACTCACTCTGTAGACCAGTCTGGCTTTGAACTCACAGAGATCCACTTGCCTCTTTCTCCTGAGTGCTTGGACTAAAGCTGGGCTTAGCAAGTGTTCTTAATCACTAAGCCATCTCTCTGGCCCACTTTTTTTTTATTTTATTTTTTTAATTTGAGACAGTGTCTCGCTAAATTGTCTAGTATGGCCTATAGCTCAGGAAGTCTATGAATTTGCCATGCTCCTGCCTCAGCTTTTTATGTACTAGGATTATAGGGGTACATCACCAGGCTCAGTGAGGGTCTCACTATGTAAGGCAGCCTAGAACTTGCTATATAGACCAGACTGGCCTCCCTAGTAGTGGGAATCAAAGCATGTAACACCACACCTAGCTTGACATTTATTAATTAGTAAAGCACATAGCTATATATAGTTCCTTTATTATTACACAGCAGCCCTGTTCTGTTCCAGGATCCTGCACAGGACATCACTTGCCATTTGGTTGTGTGTTGTGGCTCACACCAAGGTTGGCATGGTGGGTCTCAGGCCATATGGGCTAGCTCTAGCAAACTTACTTCTGCATGTCTTCCCATCATCACGGAGGATGTATCCCTCAAAACACCGACAGACAAATGAGTCTTCAGTGCTTACACATGAATGCTCACAACCGTGGTCCCCCAAAGCACAAGAATCCAGTTCTGATTGGAATCACAGAAGTAGAAGGAAATTATTTACAGATTAGTGACCTATTCATTCCTAGAAGACATTGTACACATCTTAAGTTAAAACAGTGTCTTTCCTCACACAGTTTATTTCAGCACAGAAAGTATCTACAACCAAGAATTCATAATATATACAAAGCACATACATACATAAAGCAAAACATCAAGCCCTATAGGGGAGAATAAACAGAAAAAGACAGTTTCTAAAAGGAGATGTGAATATCTAAGACCGTAAGAGTGTAAGCCTAAGACCCACTTTCCTATGGATGTATATATGCATGTAGAACACTTAGCCTATTTGCTCACTTATTCAAAGGCAGCAATGATTTTTGTTGTTGTTTTGAGATAGTTTATCCTCATGTAGCCCAGGCTGGCCTTGAACTCATGGTCTTTAGACAATCAGAAAACTTGCTGTGAATTCTTACTGTGGGTCAGACATGTTTTAGCCACTAAGGACAGAATGACCAGTAAAAAAGCATTTTTTTGTTCCATGGGGCTTTGCATTCCGCAATGGGTGTCAGGAATGTATGGGGATTGGTGTGTGTGGAAGACAAACAATAAACAAGCATGTCTTGGGGTGGGGGAAGGAAAATGCTTTGGAGATAAAGAGGACAAGAGGGACAGAGGGCATCTGCTCGCTTAGGGCTTGACATGGTGTCAGATAAGGAGCAGAGCCCTGGAAGCGGAGAGGAAGTGCATGCTGGTGTCTGAGGCAGAGTCTCTGGGTGAGAAAGGTGAGCATCTGCACACTGCAGATGCAAGAGCATGGCCCGTCATGTTGCAAGAAGGCAAAGAGCCCAGCAGGGTAGGGGCAGGCAGTACAGAGCATGGGGTATGCATGTCTGAGGGAGAAGGGCGGTCACAGGATGTTTTGATCAGTAGAATGCCTCAGTCTGGCTGTGTTCTGAAAGCACAGAATGGTGTGAGAGTAGGGGAAGAACACAGGAGATGGATATAGCCAACTGCAATGGTCTGGCTGGCCCAGAACACAGAGGTGATCATGTGGTCAGACTGGCTATGTTTTGAAGATAGAGCCTATCTTTCTCCCCCTTCAGGCCACCTCCCCTCCTCCCTGAAGCCTATCTGTTGTTTGCGCCTTCTCTCTTGCAGCGGTGAGCAAACCTGGCCACCCTGATCCACCGATCACAGGCAACCCGGCCAGATCACATGCTATGGAGGCTGGCCACCTCCACTGCAAACCTGAAGGAATCAGGATGTCCTTTACTCCTAAAGGCCCAGGGTTCTCTCTGCTCAGCTTTTCTACTGTGGTGTGTCTGTGTCTGTGAATGCTCTCTCACGTCATGGCCTGATCACAGCTGCCTGTGGCCATCAGGCTCTCCCCTAATAAGGTTCATCTAAAGGGCAATTTTTTGTCAACTCCCCTTCATTGGAACAGTTGAACAATCTGCCTTCGCCCTAGCTCAGACAGAAGAGCCAAGGATGACTCTGACGTCACTGGACTAAGCTACTGAAGGATGGCATTGCAGTTTATAGGGCTGGATGGCTTCTGGGGACTTCTGGGTTTCAAAGCTTGAAACCGAGGACCAGGGCCAGTAACATTTTATGAGAACCATAGAGCTACTTGAAAGCTAACCCAGCCATTTAGACAGGGAACAGGATTTCAAGAGAGAGTGTGCACCTGTCGGCTATTCATACCTACCCCTCCCGGTGGACTCCTTTTGTAAACTTTGCATGTTTTGTAAACCCTTAAAGCAGGGACACATTCTGGACTCATTAATAATACAGAACATTTCCCTGGGGCTGGAGTGGTCCGTCACATAGTTGAAAGTACCACTAAGTGAAACAGCACAGACAGCTGGCTGGCACAGATGGGAGCATTTTTCCTCCGCCACCGTGAATTTATAAGAATACTCCATTTTCCAAGGCAATAAAATAACAAAAGCTCTCCTTGGGCCAGTCTTGCCAAAGCCCTAGCCCAGAGTGAACCTTCCAAGCACACTCCTGCATGGGACTCCCCAATGCAGCCACACTCTGTTAGCCACAGCTCAGGCTGTCTTCTTGAAGACCACAGGGTCTTCCTCAACAGAGATACAGGCAACTGAGCCCCAGCTTCCCCCAGGAGCAGAGGCAGCAACCACAAGCCAGAGTGGCCCAAGCCCACATCTGTCAGATGGCATGGCCTTCAGAGCACAGGGCAGCAGGCAGAAGCCCCGTGCCCATAGGGCCATGTCCACATCCTTGGCTATATGCCATGGCAGCAGCTCCCAGCCCAGCTCCTTGGTTCTCCCGAAACCGCTATTGTGTGCATGCTTTAAAGTAAGTGAAGAGTTTTCAAGCTTATCTTCTCCTCTGCACATCTCCTCAGGGCATCTGATCCAGAGTACAGTGGTGACTGTCAATCATAGGAGGCTTCTGCAGATGGCTGCTAAAGGCAAAACAGATACAGCTTCCAAAGTCAACTGTACTAAAAGGCGTATATGCCTGGGCAGGAGTGTCAGCTGAAGGTGCAGAATGCACCTTTCACCCAGCAATTCCCTTAGGGACTCCCTTCTGCAGACACCCTTGTACCGTGTGCATTCAAGTTATTGACTTCATTACTGTAAGGATGAAAAGTGAGAGTCCACTAAAGTGTCTAGAAACAGGGAACTGGCCAAATGAAATGAAACATAACACAGCTGTAGAAAGAAGAAGGAACTTCCCTACGTAATTGTGCTGGTTTGAATAAGAACGGCCCCCATAGGCTCATAGATTTGAATGCTTAGTCACCAAGGAGTAGTGGTATTGGAGCTGTCATGTGGGTGCTGAGAACTGAATCCAGGCTGGCCTTGTTGGAGGAAGTGTGTTACTTGGGGGTAGCTTTTGAGGTTTCAAAAGCCCATGGCAAGCCCAGAGTCTCTTTCTTTGCCTATGGGTCAGTATGTAGCTCTCAGCTACTGCTCCAGAACCTGCCTGCATGCTGCCATGTTCTCTGCCATGATTACAATGGACTAAACCTCTGAAACTGTAAGCAAGCCCCCGATCAAACACTTTCTTTAATATGAGCCACCTTGGTCATGGTGCCCCATCAAAGCAACAGAAGAGTGACTAACACAGATTTTGGTACCAGGAGTCGGGTATTGCTGAAAGCAGCCAGACTATGCTGCTTGATGGTAGAATGTGGACTTTGGGACTTGGGCTTAGGAACCAGTTGAATACTTTAAGGGCCATGCCAGTAGGATTATAGAGGACAGTGGTGCTGTGAGCAATGTACATTACGATGGCTGGGTTATGATGGGAAGAATAGTAGTAACTGGACTAGAGACAGTTCTTGTGACATCATGGCAAGGAATGTGGCTGCTTTTTGTCCTTGTCCTAGAAAATCTGCCTGATATTAAATTGAAGAGTTTTGTTAATGGTGTTGGCAGAGGAGATTTCAAGACAGTCTAGTATTAAATGTGTCATGTGGTTACTAGTAATCACTCTTATGCAGATCTATGTGAAAAGGAGCAAACTAGACAAAGAAAACACAAAATGTACAGTCTGGGACTAAAAGGAGCACCAGAAAGTATAATGGAGCTAAGTCCGTTGCTTGAGGATGTAAAAAGTTTAAAGAGAAGCCTGATGCTGAATGGTAATACAGGGAACAGTGGCCTCAAGGCAAGACCCTACCTAGCTCGCAGCAGATGTGTGAAAAGGTGTAGAAACAGCCCGAGAGAAAGAAGTGTGCCACCATCAACAAGGCTGGAGGAGGCTGGAGACCTGAAGGGGGATTTGGCGTCAGATGTGGGCATGCAGAGGAGTTTGCCCTGCTGGTTTTCAGTCTGGCTTTGGTCCAGTATCTCCTCACTGTTCTCCCTTTCCTTCTTTTTGGAATGGTAATGTATATATTTTGTGTCGCTGTATGCTGAAAGTGTGTGCACTGGTTTTTATTTTTATTTTATGGGGGTTACAGTTAAGAGTCTGAGGAGAGATGGTGAATTTTGGACTTTTAAACAATGTTGAGACTGTGATAGACCATGGAGGCTTTTGGAATTTAATTAAATGCTTTTTGCATTATGTGGAATGTGGTGGTTTAAATAAGAATATCCTCCATAGGCTCATATATTTGAATGCCTAGTCCCTAAGGAGTGGCACAATCTAAAAATATTAGAAGGATTAGGCTATGTGGTCTTATGAGGAAGTGTGTCACTGGTGTAAGCTTTGAGGTTTCAAACGCCCATGGCAAGCAAGCCCAGAGTCTCTTTCTCTGTGTATAGGTCAATATGTAACTCTCAGCTACTGCTCCAGTGTCTGCCTACATGACATGATGACCAAAACTCTGAAATGTGTAAGCAAGACCCCTGTTAAATGCTTTCTCTTATAATAGTTGCCTTGGTCATGGTGTCTCTTTACAGCCAAAGAACAGTGACTAAGATAGTAATGATACAAAGACATCTCTAGGAAATAGTATTGAATGAAAAAAAAAATAGAATCAACTATATTGAATACTATATTGTGTGTATAGAAGCAAAAACAAAAATATGTATTTTATTTGCACTTATTCATATAAAGTAGTAGTGGGAAGTTAGGCATGATGTTACATTCCTGTAACCCGTGACTTGGAAGACTAAAGTAGGATCTTGAGTTCAAGACAAGCCTGGGCTACATTACTAAGCCCTTTCTCAAAAGCAAGGAAGAACAGGAAAAAAAATTACAGTGTGTGTGTGTGTGTGTGTGTGTGTGTGTGTATGGGCATGTGCTCACAATCAAAAACATATCCCAGCAGGGTGTAGTGGTGCACGCCTTTAATCCTAGCACTCGGGAGGCAGAGGCAGGCGGATCTCTGTGAGTTTGAGGCCAGCCTGGTCTACAGAGTGAGTCCAGGACAGCCAAGATTACATAGAGAAACCCTGTCTCAAAAAAACAAGTAAACAAACAAAAAAAGAAAAAAGAAACATATGCCATAGTTTACATTTAGCGGTTTGAGGTTAACTTGCAGGAGGTCATTTTTCTCCTTCTATCATGTGAGTTCTACAGACCAAACTCAGGTGAGTTCAAATCTGGGCAACTTCATGAGACTTCATCTCAAAATAAAAGCCAAAACTGGGCTGTGGATGTAGCTCAGAGGCAGATGATGGCCTATCATGCAGTTAGTGCAGTATCTCAAAAAGCACTAGACACCAGGAACAAGAGCTTCTTCTCCTTCTTTAATATTTTACTTTATGTGTGTGAGCATTTTGCCTGCTTGTATATTTTTGCCATGTGTGAGCAATTCCCTTGGAGCCATGACAGGGGTACAGGATCCCCTGGAACTGGAGTGTAGATGGTTTGGAACTGTCATGTGGGTGCTGAGAATGGGACCCAGGCTCTCTAGATGAGCTGCTGAACTCTCTCTCCAGTCCTGTGCCTGGGATTTTAAAGTCACTTTCTAATGATGGTAAGACCGGAAGTCCTTAGTGGGATTGGCACACCTGCTCTCCAGCCTCATCACCTCACGCTCTCTAGCTTCATACTGCCTGTCTCCTCACAGCAGTCTCCTCCCTGGCCCAGAGTCTGCTCTCTGAGCTCCTCTCTCCTTTTCCTCACTGCTCACTCCTCAGAAAGTCTTCCCTATAGCACGGGTCTCAAAGCCACATGTACCTCACTTTTGGGGCAGTATCAACCTGTATGTTTCATTTTGGGAAATCCACGTCTACTGCCTGTGTGGCTGTGTCTACATGGGCCATGGTAGCCAAGAGCCCATGGGGCATACCTACGTCTTCTTCTGTCACCAGCGCCTTGCTGCCTGGAACATACTTGTCCCAGGAAAGGACTTTTGCAAAAGAGGAAGCTTTTTTCATTTTCCTACTCTAAAACCAAAGGTAATTAAATCCACGTCACACGATCTATGTGGATGTTCCCAATGAAAATTGGGTGGACAGTATTGGCAGTCAGCCGGGATCCCCACTCTCTCCTACACATCAGCCTTGCAGAATACACACTTCTCATTTGTCACACGGTCCAAGCACCAGATGCCGTAAGAGAAAGAATGCTAATTGTGCACTGAACTCACTTCCTGCCACAGGCCCTAGTGCTTCCTACCTACCCGTTCCGGAAACCAACTTGGCCTCAGCTCCTCCTGGGACTGATGTTGCTCTGCTGTGGGGATGCATTTCAGTGCCTCCTCTCAGCCACAATCTCTGATTCACCACCAGCTGGGGGAATGGTGTATACGCCGGTTAGGACTGCACTTGTTTGGATGCATCTGTGGACTGATGACCTGTGCCTGCTGCCTTCAGAAAGGACCTTGGAAATATGCTGATCCAGTTCCAATTTAGAGACAAGGAAACGTGCAGCCATCAAGCAGAAGTGACTTTCTCAAGGTTCCTTAACCTGAAGATATGACTTGTCTTAGATGTACCGACCCCAGTAGGTCACAGACCTATCCCCTCTGCGTTTCTAGATCCCAGCTCTATGGAGCTAATCAGTCTTGTAAGTATCTTGGAAGACAACTAATAGTTGGCTCAAGGTAGGTTCCAGGAGGTTTTCTGTCACTCTCCGAGCTACAGGTGACAGGTCCCACCTGTTCCTGTGGCTCCCTCTGGCCAGTCCTGATCATGGACGTGCACACACTACTGTCCATGTCAGGGAAGTGCTTGTGTTGCACCCGTGGCTAGCTCCCCTGACTGATCCTCCAGCATTAGACTAAACATTTTCCCCCAGACTTGGGCCTCCCTACTTCCTGCTCCTGTGGCAGTTCTACCCACATCCCAGTGGTCACCACACAGGTTGGCTGACGCAGCTTAAATATTTCTTCCAGAGAAACTGTAGCCACTGCTGAGGCAGAAATTGAATTAGGTCATTCCCAGGGACCACCAACACCTGGCATACCACAGGCAAACACCCAAGAGAATACGGACAAATGAGCCAAGGGCTTAAGCAAATATTAAGACTCCTAGCCAGGAAAGGGGATGGGTCAGACTCAATTACTAATCAATGCTGAAGTAGAAGGGGCAGAAATCTCAGACAGCAGGACGAAAACATCTTCCAGTCAAATAAATGCCTTTCTCTTTTCTGTTCCCATGGGCAGAGGCAGGTCACACCTCTCTCTAAAGCCTCATTGTGAATGAGGCCTGCCATCTGTGACCAGGATGGCTAGGGGTTCGCAGCATTGCAGACAAAGACTGTGCTTCTCACACCTAAGTTACATGTCAGGTGGGAGCTGTAGGAATTGTGGGTAATGTGTCCAGTGTGGTCGGACTTCGGCAACAGCGACAGATAGCAACTCCACTCTGAACGCCACATATGATATATAACTAAAACACACCTGGCCCTAGAGGGAGATGACCATAGTGGTGGTCTGCCAAGGTTACTAACCCAAGGTCAATTGTAGGAACCAGGCCCGACTGGGCTGCCTGCCTGTCTTGCTGTTTCATGTCCTGTTTCTAGCAGCTTCCACGTCTGTGTTTATCTTGGTTAGCTAGTCATGTTTACTGCTCTGAGAACGCACCCCTCCCTTCCTCGAGACTTTTCCTCCTGTGTGTGATTACCTCTTGAGGGATTTCACCTGGGAAGAGGATTCCTGTTTGGCTGCCTATAAGAAGGCTCTTTGGAACTCTGGGAAAAGATAATAAACCACTGCCGCAGCTGCTGTTGCGGCTGCTGCTCTCTTAGCACAAAGGACCCGCTGTGTTATTGTGTGTGTGCATGAGTTAAATCCGCAGTCCCTGGCCCTCGACTCAGTACCCCGGTGGCGCGGGTGCCATAGTCAACAGCTACCATGACGGTTTCAATGGGGACAGCTGAACCTTTGGCGCCCCTGTAGAAGCCTTTCCCCAAACTGAGATGCATCCACACCGAGATGCCCTCCAGACCATCATTCTGGCTCCTGAGTTCTGAAGCTGAGGACTCCTGGGATGTGTTGAGATGAAGATAGGCCCCTCCCCTCATTCATGCTATGCACTGGACTGACTAGTCCCCTAATTCCTGATGTGGTGGTAATTGAGGGAAGGGAAGTGATTAGGTTTGGTTGTGACTGCAAGGCTGGGGCCCAGATTCAATGGAACTAAGTCTTACCATCATCATCATCATCATCACAGTGTATATGGCGTGATGGGGAGTTCATGTGCTGTGGTGCAATATGGAGGTCAGAGAATAACTTTCTGGAGTCAGGTCTCTCCTTCTGCCTTTATTTACATCCTAGGGACCAAACAGTTCACCAGGCTTGCGTGGTAGGCACGTCTTCACTGTGTCATTTTGGCACCCCAGGATCTGTATTCTTATTTTAAAAGACACCAAAGAGCTCATTAACTTACTCCCTGTCTCCATCTCTCTCCCTTCGCGAGAGGAAACAGCCGCTGGTGCAGAAAAGCCCTCACCAGAGTATTACCATGCTGGCGCCCTGCGTTCAGACTTGTAGCCTCCAGTACTATGAGAAAGACATTTCTGTGGTTAGGAAACAATACATGGTCTATGGTATTTCGTCATGGCTGCCAGAGCAGACTTAGACTCTTTGCAGGGTGAAGGGTGGGTAGGACTTTGGGGCTGAAGAGGCCTTTCAGACTGGGAGTGTGGCCACCTGGATGCTGAGGGGTTCAAGGCTGTGGTGTAAGGCTCTCTCTCTCTCAGCCTAAGCCTGGGAACGTGACCCAGAAAAAACTGAAGGCCAGTTTCAGTTTCTGAGATCAAGGTGGCCAACTGAGATAAACAATTTCAACTAAGGTAAACAATTCTCAGAAAAATACCCTCTGGAAATTCCCTGGAAGCTCCCCAATACCCCTCCTTGCCAAGAATAGTCCCCAAGACCAACGACCCCTACAATAGCCAATAACATTTAGATAAGCACCCCTAGCGACCACCAGAGCCAATCCTAACATAGGGCACACAGCCCCTCCTAACCTTTGCGGTTTTAGCCTTTAAAAGTAGCCTGTGCCTCCGCCTCCGAGTGAATGCTGAGGTCCCTTGACACGAGTCAGCAATAAACCTTGTGCTTTTGCATCAACTGTGGTCCTCAAGTGGTCTCTCGTGACGACCACCTACCCGAGTGGACTCTAGGGTCCAACAGTGGCTTCTATAGGAGACAGAGCGTGGACCCTAAGCTTGTCCCTGCAAGGTGAGTCTTCAGATAACAATACAGGGAGCTCCCTGTGGGCCTCTCAGTAAAGAGCAGTCTAAAGATGAGGGGTGAGACCCTAACAGGGGTGTCATAGGGTTTAATGCCCACTAGAAATTCTCAAAACATGTCTATGAAGGTAGGTCTCTGTGACCCTCTAGGACCTGGAAGGCAGGGATAATCGCTCCCAGTTTGAAGGTGAGCAGACACACAGGGAGGGCCAGCTTCCTTGTCCAGGTTAGAAAAAACAGTATGTGAATTTGGATCTTTGGATCCCAGATCCTACTCTTTATATTCTGCTGTGTCCCTGTTCGTTCACATCTGTGCACAGGGACCCAGGGGGTGGGAGGAGGAAGTTTCCATAGGGCTGACTCTGTGATAGGCTGTGTCTTTGTATGGTGGGGGTGGGGTGGGGTGGGGTGGTGGTGGGGTGCCCTGGGGAGGTTGTTCAGAGAGCACTTTAGTTGGATCACAGGAAGCTCTGAGAAGACCTGGGAAAGGCCTTAACAGGTGGAAGAAGGGGAGCTCTCCCACACTGCCAAATCAAGGATTGTCATTGGATTGTTTTTTGTTTTTTGTTTTTTTTTCCTGAGAGCCATTAAAGGTGACAGTGCTGGGAGTGGAGCCTGCAGCAGGGGCGCAGAGTCGAAGGGAAGCTAGCTGATCTCTCTTCAATCATTACATCATTCATTTCACTTTGCCAGGCTGCACTCTGGGAATCCTAACTCCAGGTGAGACCTGGCCTCTTGCCTCTCCTCTGCCAAGGGCTTGAAGGCAGTGGGCTGTGAACTCCATGCGTATTGTGACCATGGAGTTTTGTTTGGCAGTGTGTTTGGCACCTGTCTGGTACAAGCTACATTTAAAGGAAACTACTAGTGAGGAAAAGAAGCCCCTGAGCTGCATCTGGAAGAAGAGACTTCATCATTTCCCTGTGCCCCCAAACTACAGCTAGAACCTGGCACCAGAGGACTGAGAGGAAAAGAGGCCTGGCTTCCTGCCAGTCAGTACCCACTTTGACCCAGCAGCCCAGGAACCTGCACTTTGGCTCTACACTTCAGGCAACTTCCAGAACAAGTGAGGGCTCTTTAGACCATCTGTTGTCAAGGCTCCAAATAAAGGCTAAGGAACCTCTCATCTGCTGAGCAAGGCCTGGGAGACGCCAGCTTACTCCCATCTCCTGTCCACCAGACATTACTGAGGAGGTACAGTCATCTTATCTGGCTCTGTGTCATCTGGCAAGGGGCAGGGGAACACTCACCCCAACCCCCATTAGCTGTGACCACAGTTACGGTTACAGGATGGAGCAGCTGGACCGAATCATTTGAGAGCAGACAGAAAGTCTTCAATTAGGGGAATGGCTCTGGCGGGGAAAATGTGTTTGTCCCGTATTGTTCTGAGGTAAGTTCTACCCCATCGGATTACCTCACATGTTCTCATAGCCTCCCAATCATGCATGAAGCTCACTTGCAGTTGCACTGTTGGGCTTTCACTCATACAAGCGCCGGCATCATGCCTTCAGTTACAAACACACTTTAAATGAGAAGACAGGCGCTGGCCAAAGATGGTGAAGGCAAAACTCTGATTAGCTCAGGGGCGGGGGAATGATAGAAGGGTCTGCATGTGTCAGGCTCTGTGAGGAAAGTTTACAAGCCCTGCAATGATCTCACACTCTGCTCTTGATTATCAGAGTAAAGAGAACAAAGAAGGGGCCTGAATAATCTAAGATGACGGAGAATCACACCCATGAGCCCCTCACATCTGGCTTTGGCGGCCAGGGAAGCATAGATGCTTTTAGCTTACCCACCCTTTTTCCACACTCCCAGTGCCCAGGCAGCAGCAGCAGTCTGAGAGGCAGCTGGGCAGGGATCCACAAGCAAGCTGCAACATAGACAACCTAGTTGCCAAGATCCAAGAATCCACCCCAAACTAGGAAAACATTTTCTCACAAGAAGCACAGTTACCACTGCGCAGCTGTGCAGGCCGCTCATCTGCCCATGTGAAGTTCCGAAAAACGGAGGATGCGTGAGTGCCGGACCTGCAGCTGTGTCGGTGGCCACGGGATTTGCTCCTACAGTCAGAGAGACAGTGGCCAGGGAAAACAAAGTATGCTCTTTGCTTTCATTCTGATACTTTCTCCCAAACTGTTCTCAGTCCTTTATCTTGGCCCACTTGGAAATGGGAATGAAAGGAAGAAAGCATGACCTCATCGAGTGGAAGAGATGAGGGAGAACGGAACCTTTTTTTTCTTTTGCTTTCCAAGACAGTTTCTCTGTGTAGTCTTGGCTGTCCTGGGACTCAGGCAGGCCTCAGACTCACAGAGATTTGCCTGCCTCTGCCTGCCCCACCCCCGCCCGAGCACTGAGATTAAAAGTGTGTGCCGCCATCACCAGGGGAGGGAGCCTGGATCTTTTGTTTAAGTGGAGAAGGGATGTAAAGCCAGCTACCAAGAGACATATACCTAGACAGCATCCCTGCCAACCTGGCCTTGGCCTGAGCTGACAGGGCTCAGTGAAGGCTGAAGAGTCTCGGACATCTCCTTTTCAGAACCGACCAGGGTGTCACAGAGAGTGAGCCCCTACTTAGTTGAAGGCCATCTTGGACTGTTCCCCAAGTCTGAACTGCGGCTATCTCATCTGTCCCTGAGTGTGACAGCATGTGCTCAGCACAGTGCTCGGCGGCTGGCATGCAGCCAGCTGGCAGCAAGTATCTGCACTGTGAGTCCCAGGCGTGACTGGCTAGGAGCAGAGCTTTGAGCGTCTCGGCCTGGACTCCGTGGCGTTGCTGCACGGTACATGGACAGAATGTCGAGGAAGGGCAGAAGAGTAAAGGCAGAGCTTCATTCTGCTTCATCTGATTGGTGGGAAGGCACAGAGGTGAGAAGGTGTGTACAAAAGAGACAGGGTCAGGAGGGCAGGAACTGATGTCACTTAGAGTTATCCATTCTCCGCCTCCAGCCCACACCTCCCCCCGCCCCCCAAGAAAGCGCGAATCCTTCCAACCAACATAATCACCTTGGAAAACTTCCATGTCTCAAACGTGTCACAATGGCAACCAAACTTGAACGTAAATTTAAGTATGAACAAACCACAACTCAAACCAGAGCAACATGCCAAGAATGAGGGCCTGTTTCCTAATGGTGGGGAGGCAGGGCGTGGAGATAGCAGAGCCACTTCCAGGAGCGTGGGAAGGAAGTCTGAGGCTATGGGATGCAGGCACCCTCATCACTGGGTGCCCGGTGAAGCCTGGGAGAGGATACTCAGGTACACGCACACGCCAGCAGCTCACTGGCACCCACAAGGGCTTGTAGCAAATCCTGTCTGTCCCAGGATATCAGACATGATTAGACTCACTTGCACAGGTCTTCCCGTCGCTGCGGAGCACATGACCCTCAGGACACTGACAGGCAAAGGATCTGTCTGTGTTGACGCAGGAGTATTCACAACCATGGTCGCTCAGCAAGCAGTAGTCCGCCCCTGTAAGACCAAAGCCACGTGAGGTCCCTGGGCCTGTCAGCAAGGCTTCTGGGCTGTGATGGGGACCAAGTAACTGGTCCCATTTGCTGCTACTAACAGCATGTGGTTTCCCCAGCAGACTTCCCCTTAGTCTCCATGGAGGAGGAAAAGGGGCCGAGAAAAACATGCTGTCCTGTTGCGAACCCTTCCCTCATAGAGAGATGAGAGGGGGACTCACTGGAACAAGTCTTGAGGTCATCGTTGATAAGGAAGCCTTCAGAGCACTGGCAGACAAAGGACTCCTCCGTGTTCAGGCACAGCTGCTCGCAGCCATGGTCCTGCTGTGCACAGTGGTCCACCCCTGCATCCGTCACAAAATAGGAAAACATAAAGGGACTGGGGCCAGTGCTCCACTGACCCAGAGCCTGCAAACTAAAGCCTTCCTGGCAGCGGCAGCTGGGAAACCAGCTTTGCTCTGTAGCCAGTTTCAGCGGACTTGACACAAACCTAGAGTCACTCTGGACTGAGGAACTGCCTCCATCAGGTTGGCCTGTGGGCGTGTGTGGCATGTTCTTGATGTAGCCCTATTGTGGGAGGGCTCAGCCCACCATGATTGTGAACTTGGATGCAAGCGAGTGTACAGCGTGGCTCCACGGTCTCTGTCTCAGCTCCTGCCTTGGCTTCCCTTAGCCCTAAACTGTTACCTGGAAGTGTAAACTGAACCAAGCTGTCTCCTTCCCACGCTGTTTTTGGTCACAGAGTTTATCACGGCAGCAGAGAAGCAAACTAGGCCAGGGCCACTTTCCTTGCTGTGCTGTGACCCTGACCTGGAGGCAGGTCCCTTTTCTTCATTTTTTTTTTTTTTTTAAATGCCTGCCTGTCTCTGTGTGTTCATGTATGGAAATACACATGCATGTGTGTGAGCATTCCTGCGGAGGCCAGAGGACAACTTCAGCATTCTTGGGACCTGCAGTCTATGTCCTGCAGGCAGGGTCTCTCTCACTGGCTTGGAAGCCCAACCAGTAGGCTAGACTGGCAGGCTAGACTGCCTGGCTCTCAGCTGAGATTACAAAGGCATGCTGCCACACCTGGCATTTTATCTGGGTTCTAGATGTGGAACTCTGGCTTGCCAAGCAAATACTTTACCAACTGGGTTGTCTCCCTCAGACACATGGTGGTCACTTTCTTGGTAGTAATATTGTGAAAGTTAGAAGAGACAGTACATCTAAAGTCCTCCAGACAGAGGCTGGCGTACGCCAACCACCTAGGGCATGCTTGTTATTATTAGTAAATAGTGCTCAGAGAGAATTACTGTTCAATTCAATTCTATTGAAAATTAAAAAGTGAAGTTTAAAAAAAAAAATTCTCTTAAGCAGGAAATCCAGATTCAGAAAATAAACAAAAGCCTGGGCTGCCTGTGTGGCCCCTTCTGGCACCCAAACACCACACAGCTGGCCCTAGGGCAGGGAGAGCTGAAGGCCAAGGAACACACAGCTGCAGTGGTCAGCTCCCACAGAGAGCCCCAGATTTACTAAGTGGAGAAAGTGCATTCCCCGTCAGCTGGACAGACAGAAGTACGCCTTTTCCCTCTGCTTGGCTGAGGACCAGTGCTTTCTGGAATAGTCCGCTGGTAGCGGCACCTACTGCAAACATGTGCAAGGTCGCAGGAGCCACATACTCGTGCTCACATCCCGATTCTGCCATTTACCGGCCGAGTTGATGGGAGGAACGTGAGAGCTAGAGTGCTGAAGGTGCCCACAGCTGCGCCTGCGTGGGGTGAGTTAGTGTGCCGCAGGTGCCCACAGCTGCGCCTGCGTGGAGTGAGTTAGTGTGCTGCAGGTGCCCACAGCTGCGCCTGCATGGAGTGGGTTAGGGTGCTGAAGGTGCCCACAGTGCGCCTGCGTGGAGTGAGTTAGTGTACCGAAGGTGCCCACAGCTGCGCCTGCGTGGAGTGAGCACTGCAGAAGGGCTTGCGGTCATCGTGCCTGGGCTCTCAGAACCCCATGCATTTCCCTGGGGACTTTTGGACAGAAACAGCTTTGTTTATGCTTTGTAAAAGTTGACAAATCTTACAGGAAAAGACCCCTCCCCCCTTCTCTTCTGGGCTCATGTCTGAGCTCTTCTAGACTCCCCAAGGCATCCCGGGAGAGCCAGGGAGGCCAGGACTCCTTAGTTTCTAAGATACGTGCAGCGAAATAGGGGATCCCTGCCAGGGCAGCAGCAAGCCAACCCCACACATGCTGGGAAGACAGGACATGGCAGCTCCATTAGCCAGGCACTTTCTAGTTTAACAAAGATCGCCTGCTCCTTAGCAGCTCAGGACCCAGAGCCATCTATCAGGAAGTGCACAGCACAGCGCTGACTTTCACATCAACTCCGTTGCTCAGATGCCCTTTGGCTTCCGGGATCAGGCTTGGAAAGCCAAAACAAGGCATTTTGTTCCTTCTCAAGATGAAGGAGAATGAGGTTCCCCCGGGTTGGCTCCGTGTCTCATACTTGAGCTGTGAAACTTCTTCTCCTGGCAGTCGAGGGTCCAAATGTTCAACAGCTGCATGGTTCGCACGTACAGTCTACTTCTGCGTGCAGAGCTGACAGATGCAGAGCATCCTGGGCACAAGGCTACACAAAGAGACCCTCCTATGGAGGCCAGTGTCGCTAGCACCAGCTCTTAGTGTGTCAGGGCCCTAGGATCCACCACAGACCCAAATACTCTCAGCTTGCTGGCTTGGGCCTGTGGAAACTGTACCTCACAAAAATAAAAAATAAAAAATAAAAATAAAAATAAAATGGGCTCATCATGCTGATAAGACTTGAAAGTTCCCATGTGTTTATGTCACCAAGCATTGATGTGGCTCCAATTCAAGGAAACTGAGGAAAGAGTTAGAAGTCCCATATTGTGCGGTTCTGTCCTCATGCCAGCCTGGATAGTCCAAAGTGTTCCAAGGTCCACCCCTTTTGGCCTCTTGTCCCAAGCTGGACTGGGTGGTCCACTGTCATAGGCCTGGGGATATGGACTAGGGTTTTTATCTTTAGTATTATGTTTACCACAGGCCAGGCACTAGGTCAAGAGATGGCAATGGCCTCCGTCATTCCCCATAACCACCAGGGAACCACAGTTATTAACGTCCTCACTTTTTGAAATAGACAGGCAATTGAAGCTTGGAGAACAACCTGTCTGGGTCATATATGTAGAATGTGACAGAGCTTAGGCTTGAATTTCGGGCCTATCTGACTTAGTAAATGCTTTTTTGTTTTGTTTTTCCGAGACAGGGTTTCTCTGTGTATTCCTGGCTGTCCTGGAGACCATGCTGGCCTTGAACTCACAGAGATCCACCTGCCTCTGTCTGTAGGAACCAGGCCCGACTGGGCTGCCTGTCTGTCTTGCTGTTTCATGTCCTGTTTCTAGCAGCTTCCACGTCTGTGTTTATCTTGGTTAGCTAGTCATGTTTACTGCTCTGAGAACACGCCCCTCCCTTCCTCGAGACTTGTCCTCCTGTGTGCAATCACCTCTTGAGGGATTTCACCTGGGAGGAGGATTCCTGTTTTGCTGCCTATAAGAAGGCTCTTTGGAACTCTGGGAGGAGAGAATAATAAACTGCTGCCGCGGCGGCTGCTGCTCTCTTAGCACGAAGGACCCGCTGTGTTAGTGTGTGTGTGTGTGTGTGTGTGTGTGTGTGTGTGTGTGCGCGCGCGCGCGCGCGCGCGGGCGCCACATCTGCCACACAGCTGTGTAAATGCTTTTATTAGCAAAGAATAGCAGCTAACAGTCCTGTTCTAAGCAGTCTAAATACACTCTCCCTCCCTCCCTCCCCCACTTTCTCCCTTCCACCCTCCTAACTTTATTCGGTACTGGCTAATCTAACCCATGGCTTTGTGCACATTAAGGCTAAGCCCTCTTCTTCCTGACTGGGCTACACCCACAACCCCTACACGTTTATTTATTTATCCATCCTCCCCATCTTGTTCTCCTCCAGCGTTTTGAGATGACATCTTGCTGTAGGGCCCATGGGGTCTTGAAGTCACCATCCTTCTGCCTCAGGCTCCTGAGTTCTGAGACTGTAACCTGTGCACCACCGTACTCAGCACATACTAACTCTCTTTAAATTCTTTTTAGATGTATTTATTTTATGTGTATCAGAATTTTGCCCGTATGTGTATATGTGTATTATATGTGTGCCTGGTATCTGTGGAGTCAGAAGAGGGTGTTGAATCCCCTGGCACCGGAGTTACAAACAGTTGTGAGCCACTGTGTGTGTGCTGGGAACAGAATCTGGGTCTTCTAGAAGAGCATCAAGTGCTCTTAACTCCAAGCATCTCTCTAGCCCTTATATGGATTCTCTTAATCATTACACTCAGCCTTTGAAGTGGGTAGTACTATCAGCGCCAATTGCTGGTTATAAAATGCAGGAAACCCAGACGCGCTGGAAGGACACGGCTGCTAATGAGCCCAAAGGACTGTGCATGGGCCCCACCCCATCAGCGCCCATACCCCTGGGGCACACTCACGGCTGCAGGTCTTGCCGTTGGGGTCCAGGGTGTAGCCCCGCCGGCAGCGGCAGTAGTGGCCCTCCTCTGTGTTGACACACTCGTGCTCACAGCCTGGTTTGTTCAGTGCACAGTAGTTGATCCCTGAGGAGAGAAAGCAACGAGCCTTCCGTTGCTGTTAATTACCAGCACAGCCTAATAATGTTTATTATTAGGCCTATAATTATTATTAGAGCAGTATTTTCTAACCTGCTAGCAATAAATCAAGACACAGACACCCGCTATATTTTAAAATAGCCTTAGTAGGGCAGATATTAACCAGACTCTGGGAGGTTAGGAGGGTGGGCTCCAGGGTTTCCACAGCCCCCATGGCGAGAGCTGGTGGTTACTGCTTGCCGAGGCTAGCTGGGAATTATCAGTCAGTCAGTCATTTACCAACCACGGGCCAGGCCCTAAGTTAGATATGTAGAGGCAATATGGTAGTGCTGCTGGGGTCCTGCCTTCAAGCACTGCTGAGGCCCCACTTTCAAGGGCTTGTGCTCTGGAGACACCGCAAAAAGGAGTTAGGAATGTTGGACACCAAAGACGTAAGTGCATGTCAAGCAATGAGGTGAGCCTATTTATGCCTCCTTTGCACCCCACTGCTGGTTAAACCACAAACCAAGGGGCAGTATAAAGGGGCCAGGCATGATGCGACTTCATTTAGTAAGGCCTGGAATACCAGAGCCAGATGTCAGAACTGTCACATGAATATGTCCTTTATGCATGCAAATCAGTAACGAGCTGGAGGCAGACCGGGAAGGTCAGACTGAAAATGTGGATGATGAGCAGATCAATAACCCGGAGAAGAAATTCCAGAAAAACACGAAAGTTAGAAATGTTGAAGCAGAGAGTCCGAACTCTTCATTAAAGAAATCCAGGTCCAGAAAAGTTGAAGTAGCCAGTCCAAAGTGGCATAGCTGATGTGAATGGCAGTACCTAGACTGGACCAACTGGGGAATTCACACTGGCTTTTTTTTTTTAAACATTTATTTAATTTATTATTTTTACATAAGTATTCTGCTCGAATGTGTGCCTGCAGGCCAGAAGAGAGCACTAGATCTCATTATAGATGGTTGGAAGTCATCCTGTGGTAGCTGGGAATTGAACTCAGGACCTTTGAAAGAACAGACAGTGCTCTTAACCTCTGAGCCATCTCTCCAGCCCCCCTCCCCCACCACACTGGCTTTTAAGGATGTCATTTCAACTATGGTGAGCCCCAGTGTGAGCTCTCGAATCTCAGAGCCCAGCCCTGGGTCCCACTTGTAAGTGCTCAGCCTCAGAGCCTGCTGAGGTTCCGGGCTTGGCATCACCATCGTCGTGATAGCATCTGAAGTCGATGGTGGCACTCTCCAGGAGGAGATGGGGAAGAAGACCAAGTCTTGGTGAAAAGTCTGGTGTTGCCTTGAACTACTCTTCCCAGTCTCATTGGATGATACTGGTTTCTTTCTTTCTTTGGTTTTTTGAGACAGGGTTTCTCTTGTGGTCCTGGCTGTCCTGGAATTGCTTTGTAGACCAGGCTGGCCTTGAACTCACAGAGATCTACTTGCTTCTGCCTCCCAAATGCTGGGAATAAAGGCATGCACCACCGCACCTGGCTACGATATTGAATTCTTTTGAAACAGATTTTTTTGTTCTGTTCTGTTTTTTGTTTTGTTTTTCAAGACAGGGTTTCTCTGTGTAGCCTTGGCTGTCCTGGACTAACTTTGTAGAACAGGCTGGCCTCGAACTCACAGCGATCTGCCTGCCTCTGCTGAGATTAAAGGCATGTGCTACAACTTCCCAGCTGGAAACAGATTTTTAAAAAATTAGATTTGAGAATAGCCACTTTCTTCTGTTACATGTAACTGGCCCACTGTCTGTAAGGCCAGAGCATTTGAGACTCCTAATTACAAGTCTCATATTTTAAGCCAATTGCTTTGTTTCCCTCTGCCATGTAATGCTCTAGGGGGATCACAAGCACCCACTTCCACTCCCTGCTTCCTGCCGTAATCTGGGACTGAGTGTGAGCAGTTAGCCAGGGCAGCTCTGACAGGCCTGGGCTCAGAGTAGAGACAATGGAAAATGTAACGATGAGGAGGAAGACCGATGATAACACCAGAGCTTAGGAACAATCTCTTTTTCCTGGATAAAAAAAAAAGCAGGGTACCTGGCTGTGGAGGATGTGGAGCTGCCACCAGCAGGTGTGGATGGATGAGTGTTAGAGACTGAAGCAAGAGCCACAGCCTACCACAGAGCCCATCTTTGGGCCGATTTGGGGTCCTGAAGTGGCTCTCTCAGCCTCTGTTCCCCCACCACTCCCCTCAGCCCCTTGATGATATGTGCAGATGACTGCCTTGGAGGCTTCTCTTCCTCAGTGCCTCTCCAGCTGGGTGTGGAGGCAGTGGCCTAGGTCCAGGGAATCTCGGAGGACTGGCAGAAGTTGCAGACTCTCCAGTGAAGCCTCCATCACTGGCTACATGCCTGACTTGTTTCCTTTTTCTACTCCATTAGTAGTGCAGGAAGCACGCACCCCAATGCCTGTCTGTGTTGAACCAGATCTAATTACCTCCCTATGAGAGCTCATCCACTTATATGTCCACGTGCAGCTGATTTCCCACGGTGCAGTCAGCCCTCTGGACATTTGTCCCTAGCAAAAGGTGTCGGCAGCACAGAGGGGAGCGGCTGGCCGTGAAGCCGGCCCTCCCACATACTGTCGGATGGCTGTGGTCCAATGGAGCTATTCTGTCTAACTGGCTTCACATTCTGAATGCTCGCCACTCAGGTTCTCATTCAGTGCTCAACTGTTTCAAAGGTCTAGGCTTGGCCATTGACTGTTTCAAGGGTCCAGGTTTGGCAACAGGAATTATCTTTTGTAAGAGAAGCTCAGTTTCAAAATATGGGCTCTGTAAACAGACGAAGTTTAATCCTTATTAGAAAGAGCGTGGAACTTAATCTGTGCCATAGCAGGACGTGGTTTGTCTAGATTCATATGGCCCACAGTGCTGTACACGGTACAGTCCTGCCACAGCACACAGGGCTAGGAAGAAGTAGCAGACACAGCACACAGGGAAGCGTTGCACCAGGAATGAGAGTGCACACCTGAGAACCAACCCTCAGAGGCTGAAGAAAGAGAGGGGCAAATCTGAGGCTAGCCTGTACCACATAGCCAGAGCATGTCTCAAAACAAGCCAAACACAAAACAATAGGAAGGAAAGAAGGAAGGAAGGAAGGAAGGAAGGAAGGAAGGAAGGAAGGAAGGGAGGAAGGGAGGAAGGAAGAAAAGGAAATACATCATTAATCAGAGGTTCCAGAGAATTCTACAAATGCCATGGTCAGGAAATCATACACAAAAGATGGAGACACTCCGGTTACATTGTAATTTCTCCAGAATGAAGTATCTCAGAGCACTTCTTTCAGTTATTCATTCATACATAATTCATCCCACAAGTCTGCACTCAACCCACACGAGCTGTTGAGGATTCAGTGACTTAAAAATGCAAGCATCTCTGTCCTGGTAGGTCTTCCACTCTGGTGGCCTTCAGGAACAGTTGTGTGCATGCATGCGTGTGTGTTTGTGTGTGTGCGCGTGCATGTGTGTGCGTGTGTGTCTGTGTGTTTCTGTGTGTGCATGTGTGCGCATGTGTGTGTATGCATGTGTGTGCGTGCATGTGTGTGTCTGTGTGTGCATGTGTGTGTTTGTGTGTGTGTGCACGCGTGTGTCTGGTTTGGAGTATTTCAGGTGACAGGCACCTGAGTCACTTGGACTTCCTCACTCCCATCCTGCTGATGCTCTGTCCCCTTGAGTGCTGTTACAATGAACTAATGTGTTACTCTCCTCCTTCCTTCCTATCAAAGAGAAGAGAACTTTAACGTCCCACACTCAGAAGTCATCGAGTGCCCCCTCTTGCAGGACATGGAGAAACCAGCTCCTCTGCTGCCCCATCTCTATGCCCATCTCTATGCCCATCCCTATACCCATCTCTATGCCTGCTTTCTCCCTCAACATTCCGAAGCACTCTGTGGGGCACAGACCAGGGATCTGCGCCTTCATTTCAGGAAGACTCAGCATGGGCCGGCATGCTAGACAAACCTCGTGACCAGACCCAGTACAGTCAGTCTGTGGAAAACATTCCATGCCAGGTTCTAGTGACCCACAAGGAAAACAAGAGCAGAGTAACCTAAACACAATCATGCATCACAAATACAATATGCTAAAGGTCTGTCAAGGAGGGACACCTGGAGGACATTGGAGGACCGGGTGAGGGCCACTTACTCCGGCAGGTTTTCCTGTCTGGATTCAGCATGAAGCCTTTGAGGCAGCGGCAGAGAGCGGACTTCTGGGTATTAACGCACTCGTGTTGACATCCGTGGTTAGAGGAGGCGCAGTGGTCTATCTCTGGAAAGAAAGCAAGGCCCTGGGCATCAAGGATACAGCAATATCGCTACCCATGAAACACAAGGATTCTCAGTCCTCATTTTCCCCAAGTGTGTGAAATACATGCCTCAAAATTTAGGCCCAGAAGAGTTCTCTTCAAAAAAGCATTCCCACGTTTAGAGATTATGTCCTCCTCATCTCAAAGATCTTTTCGACATTTTATTTTATGAAATATTTATACAATGGAGGGATTTATGAACACATGCTTCTTATTTTTTGGTTTGGTTTAGTTTTTCAAGACACGGTGTCTCTGTGTAGCCCTGGCTGTCCTGGACTCACTTTGCAGACCAGGCTGGCCTTGAGCTCATGAAGATCCGCCTGCCTCTGCCTCCCAAGTGCTGGGATATAGGCGTGTGCCACCACTCCCAGCTAACACATACTCCTTGTAAAAAAAAACCACTGAAATTGAATCTACCTTGGGGGCCTGGGTGTGGTGGGTGTGGTGGTGTACCTTTCTTCCCAGTCCTTAGGAGGCCCTTGAACTCTGTGAGTTCAAGACCAGCCAATACTACATAGTGACATTTGGTCTCAAAAACAAAACAAAACATTGTGTTGGCCTGGGGAAGTATCTCAGTGGTAAAAAATTTGCACAGTGCATACAAGACTTGGTTCAGCATCTAACCACTGATGGGCTGGGGACGAGGACTCAGTGCACAGAGCGCCTGCTGGTGAGTTCAGACCTCCAGGACCACCCAAATGCTCATCTGTAACCCCAGCACTCCAGAGGCAAGAAGGGTGTTCCCAGAGCAGGCCGCCTAGGGGGATTAGCGGAATTGGCAAGTTCTGGGTTCAGATCTTCACGTGATGCATAAGGACACGGAAGGTACCCCATGTCAACCTCAGGCCTTCACATGTATGTACACATATGTACATGCACACCCTCACACAAGCGCTCATACATATGTGAACACACATAAAAAAATTAAAATGGGATTTTCTTTGCTGTGTTACAAGCAGGGATAGAGTGGAGCTGAGTATTTAATTGAATTTATGCAATTAAAGAGATTAAAACTTTCCCAAATCAAACTCCAAACCACTTAAACTCTTTACACAGAACTAAATAATCGGATCCTGGGAAACATAGAGCCTAGAAGCGAAAAGACACAATTCTGAATTTAAAACAGAGCAGTGGTGACGCAAACCTTTATTCCCAGTGCTTGGGAGGCAGAGGCAGGCAGATCTCTGAATTTGAGGCTAGTATCGTATACACAAATTGAGTTCCAGGGTAGCCAGGGCTACACAGAGAAACCCTGCCTTGAAAAACTGAAAACCCAAGGTCAAAACCAACAACAACAACAACAAAACCTCTTCCCTCATTATCTTGGTGGACTGAATGAACATAAATAGTATCCCCTACAATACACACACACACACACACACACACACGCACGCGCGCGCGCGCGCGCGCACATAGAGGTCAAAGGTTAAAGGACTGTTCCTTGATTACTTTTCACCTTTTGAAATAGGTTCCTTCAGTGAACCTGGAGCTCACTGACTCAGCTAGATTGGCTGGCCAGAAAGCCCCAAGGACCCTCCTGTCACTGCCTCCCCAGCGCTGGAGTCACAGGAATGCAGCACTGAGTCTGGCTCTTTACCAGTCGGGCAGATGCTGGGATAAAGCTTTGGTCTTTATGCTCACATGGCAAGCACTTTGCCAACTCAGTCATTTCCTCAGCCCCACAAATCTTCCCAAGAAGATCAAAAGTGTGATCTCTAGGGGGTTTCAGAAATATTCACAAAGAAGAGTGCGTATGGGATTTTTTTTTTTTTTACAAGGAATTTCACTTGCATAAGCATCTTTAAATATGGAAGGAGACTTCTGTATTGACAGGTCTGAACGAAACATTTTGCTGTGGTGGATTTGGGCATATTGCTAAAAATTGCCCCCAAAAGTGGCCACTTTTGTTTTATTGAGGACTTGTATTGCTTTGAGGAATGTTTGACTATGTATTTAATTTCCAAAATGAAGAATTCGGTGTGAGGCTTTCTTAGTCCATAATAAAGGAGACAAAGCGAGAAGAAAGCATGTACTATTCTGTTAAGGAAAAGCTGCCAGAAGCTCCCACAGCTTTCCGGTTAGAAGGGATGGATGGAAAAGCTACACATGCAGAAGTGGACTGAGCAATATAGCCATCCACACGGACACCACAACCTGTCTGTGGCTGCACTTCAGTCTAGACGCATACTGCTGAGATCCCATGTTACTTTGAGGCAAATCCCAGACATGATTTTGTCCATAAATATTTCATAATACATCTCTAAAGACCAAGATGTTAAAAAATATGTATAACCATATGACAGTCATGTAAATTACATTTTTAAAGGCTTCTTATTTGGAAACTCAAGTTTATAAAGGGTCAAATGTAAAAAAATAAGTAATGTACAGGGAACCCACATACTCCCCTTTGAGATTCACCCGCTAACACTTTGCTCCACCCACTGGGCACTCTCTAAACCATTGTAGAGTGATAGGTTATGCACACACTGGCCCTCTTTCTTTGCATGGAAAGCAAACGACTCCTGTAGAACCATAATGTACTTATAAACTTCATAAGCTTCAATTGATACAATAATTTCATTCTGGCTATCTGTATTCTAATCTTTACAGTTGGCATTTTTAAAGATAGGATCTCATGCCGGGTGTGGTGGCGCACACCTTTAATCCCAGCACTCGGGAGGCAGAGGCAGGCAGATCTCTGTGAGTTCGAGGCCAGCCTGGTCTACAAAGTGAGTCTAGGACAGCCAAGGCTACACAGAGAAACCCTGTTTCGAAAAACTAAACAAAACAGAAGATAATTCAGTTCCTTGGTTTCACTGGTTGCATCTCAGAGACTTAGTAGACACCCCAGCTCTCGACCCTTTGCACACAGTGATAACAGGGCCTGTCACCCTTCTACAGCCTCTCTTTGGGTTTTATGTCATTGGTGTTCTTGAACAATGCAACATTCCAATATAATTTTGTTTGAAAAGTAATTGATTGCTACATCTAGAACATAACCCTTACACCTAAGGCTCAGACAACATCATGGAAGATGCAGAAGGAGGAATCCAGGAGCCAGGTGACCAGGGCAGCTCTTATGGGACAGAATCTCCTATATATAACAAGGAAGCTACTTATGAAATCTCAACCACACAGTCACCTAAACAAGACCAACAAAATGACAATACCCATGTGTACTGGCTGGTTTTGTGTCAGCTTGACACAAGCTGAAGACACCAGGCAGGAAGGAGCCTCTGTTGAGGAAATGCTTCCATGAGATCCAGCTGAAAGGCATGTTCTCAATCAGTGACCAATGGGGGAGGGCCCAGCCTGTGGTGGGTGGGGCCATCCCAGGGCTGGTGGTCCTGGGTTCTATAAGAAAACAGGCTGAGGTAGCGAGGGGAAGCAAGCCAGTAAGACGCCATGGCCTCTTCATCAGCTCCTGACTCCAGTTGCTTCCCTGTTTGAGTTCCCGTCCTGACTTCCTTTGGTGATGAACAGCCCTGTGGAAGTGTAAGCTGAAGCCAGACAGTGGTGGCGCATGCCTTTAATCCCAGCACTCAGGAGGCAGAGGCAGGTGGATCTCTGTGAGTTCAAGTCCCAGCACAGCCATGGCTACACAGAGATAATCTATCTCAAAAACAAAAACACAACAAACACAACAAAAACATAAGCTGAATAAACTCTTTCCTTCCCAATTTGCTTTTTGGTCATGGTATATTGTTGCAGTAATAGGCACCCTAACTAGGACAACATGCTAATGTGGAAGGGGAAATCTCACAAGGACCTATCCCAGGATGAAGAGCTACAGGCAATTAGCTAATTAATAACCAACGAGAGAGGGGAGAATCCATCTTTTCCATGGAAGAGTCCCCTGATGGTCATCCAGTCCCAAGTGGTCAACCCTAAACACATATACATACCAGCAACACTAAATGGACTCAGCAGGTTGTATTTATACATACATACATAGGTACATACATACATAGATACATAGATACTACACACCACACACACACACAACAATAAAAGTTAAGGAAGAAGACTTGGCCATGAATTTGAGAGGAAGTGGGGGAATAAAGTCGGGTGGAGGCCTAGAAATACAATACTTATATAAGAAATTCTCAAAAATTAAATTAAAAAGAGCAATTGGTCCAACCCCAGTACATATTTTAGGCCAATAATTTAATTTAGAGTGTTGGCATATATATATATTACTCCTATGAACCATAGCCACAATCAGAATAATGTTTATTTGGGGACTGGAGAAATGGCTCAGTGGTTAGAGGGCTTAATGCTCTTCCAGAGGACGTGCGTACAGATGCCAACATGCACGCAGGGTAGCTCACACCCCATAACTCCAGCTCCAGAGGATCCGATGCTCTCTTCTGGTCTCCATAGACATGTATGCAAGTGGCACACGTGCACGCACACACACACACACGCGCAGGCACGCACACATTATTAAAATAATAATAATAAATGTTTAAAAGATAATGATATTTGTTGATGATATTAATCTTTCCCCAATTAATTGCCTTGACATCTTTATTTAAACAAGTCATTTCACAATATGTGTGTGGCTCAGTTTCTGAGCTCTATCCTGTCACATAGCTCTGTATGTCTATACTTGGACAGTTCCATACTGTTTTGACTGTTACTGCTTTGTAATTAGTCTTAAAAGCAGGTAGTTTAAACTCTCCAACTTTGTTCAACTTTTTCAACTTATTGAGTATTTTGGTATATTTTAGAATCAGCCTGTCATTTAAACACAGAAAACATTGCTTAATTTATGTCTATAGGGCAAATTGAAAAGTCCGGCTATTTAACGTTCTATCTAATTAAGTTGTCTTCAATTTCTCTTAGCAATATTTTGTACTTTTTCATTGTACAGATATTTCATATCTATTTTCAATTTTCTTCACAAATATTGTATATTGGTGCTGTTGAACATTTTAGTTTAAATTTTGATTCTATATTGCAGGTTTTTGTATGTTTATCTTGTCTTAGCAAACTTGTTAAGTTCATTTAATAGATCTTATAAATTTTTTTTAAAAATAAATTGGATTTTCTACATAGATGATAATACTTGTTAGTAAGAGGACTTAAATTCTTCCCATCCTATATAGGTGACATCTATTTGTTTTATTATTTTTCTTTTCTATTTCACTGGCTAGAACTTGTAGAAAATATTAAATACAAGTTTTCAGAGTGGACATTCTCTTTCATTTATGATTTCTGCCTCTGTCTCTGTGTGTGCATGCACATGTGCATGTCACAGCATGCCTGTGGAGGTCAGAGGACAATTTCTGGGAGTCAGCTCTCTCCTTCCATCACGTACTGGGTTCGTAGGTCAGGCAGCATGCACTTTTACCTGATGTTCCATCGCGCTTGCTCAGTTCCTGATCTTATAAACAGAGAAATAATTCAATCTTCCATTGTTAAACATAATGGAAGCTGACAGTTTTTCATTAGTGCACGTTTTGTGTAGAGGTCAGAGGTCGATCTCGGGTGCCTTCCTCGATTACTCCCGACCTTCCTCTTTGAGATGGGATCTCTCACTGAATCTGAAGCTCACTAGTTCGGCTACGCCATCTGGCCAGCAAGACACCAGTTCTCCTGCATCTGCCTTCTCGCTTTTTATGTGGGTGGCAGGCATCAAATTTACTTACTCACTGATGCAGTTCCCTTCACTGCAGAAAGCTTTTTACTCATCACACTGAGGATCTTATCTTATCTGTGATTTCTGCACCTAATGCAGTGGCTCCTACGTTTCTTTCAGTATGTTAATATTATAATCAGGCTGGTTGAACATTGCATATCAAGCCAACCTTGACTTCCTGGACTAAATCCCGCACGGTCATGATGCATTGTTCTTTTTGAATATTATTGATTTGATGGCTGCAAAGATTTAAAGGGCTTTTGCATATATTTCCTGAGGAATATTTGTGTGTGTATTTTCTGATCGCTTCTTCTGGTGTGATCATTAGAGTGAGGCTGGCTTAGGAATCAGCTGAAATGCGTTTGCTTATCACTAATTTTGAGGGACCATTTGTATAGAAATAGTATTAGTTGTTGCTCAAACAAAAGGTAGAGTGCAGGAGTTAAGTCAACTAGATCTAAAGAGTTTTTTTTTTTATGTAAAAGTTTAAGGCATAAATTAAAATTTGTGAGACATAATTTAAGAGACATAAGATTTAAGAGGCACAGGACTATTCATATCACCTATTTCTTTTTGAGAGAACTGTAGTGGTCTGTGTCCTTGAGGGGCATATCATATACTTTATTGGCATGTTTTTGTGCGGTGTTTTTTCTTTCAGTGGATCAATAATGACATCAACACTCCTAACCCTGGGAAACTCTATCTGCTCGCTCCTTTTCCTCCTGGCTAGTCTGGTTAGAAGCATATTGGTTTCCTTCCTTTCTCTTCTTTTTCCTCTTTCTTTTCTTTTCTTGCTTTGTTTTATTTCTCTTTCTCTTTCTTTCTTTCTTTTCTTTTCTTTTTTTTTTTTTTTTTTTTTGAGACAGGGTCTCACTGTGTAGCTCTGGCTATCCTGGAACTCATTCTGTAAACCAGGCTGGCCTCAAACTCACAGAGATTCACTTGCCTCTGGAATTCTGGGATTTTTCTTGTTTTTAATTTTTAAAACTTAATTTTTAATTTTTAAAAATTAAAATATAATGACATCATCCCCCTTCCCTTTTCTCCTTCCAACCCTTCTCATTTTCCCCTATACTTCCCTCTCTTTCAAATTCAAGGCCTTGTTTTAACACACACACATGCACACACATACACACATATACACACACACATATGCACACACATACATACACATACATACACATACGCACACACATGCACACACACATGCGCACACACACTTTGTGGAATCCATTTAGTGTTGTGTGTATTTGTATGATTTCATGGCTGACCATTTGGTATGAGATAACCACCGTGTGTTCTTCCTGAGGAAGACTATTCTCCCAGTCCCCGCATTCCTTGGTTGCCTGTAGTTCTTTGTCTATGGAGTGGAGATGGGATGGGGGACTTGCTGCTAAGCCTTGGAACTCACAGAGTAGAAGGAGAAAACTGATACCCAAAGCTGTCTTTGACTTTGAGATATTTACCATGGCACACATGTATCTACATACATATACATATATTAACCGACAAGTAAATCTAATAATATTTTAAAAATTTAAAATCTAGAAGTAAAGGCACCAAACTGGGATGGAGTATAGATGATTTTATTTTATATAACTTCATTTCTATAAGAACCAGTTGTCTATAAGTAAACCTACATTACTTTTGTAATAAAAAATAAATATATTTATTCATAATTACAAAACTAGTTGCCATGGAAAATAACAAATAATATAGGAAAAAAAGAACAGTGTAGGAGGTGAGATTTGAAAACAAAATAATCAGCGAACATGGCTAATGATACTATATATAGCCAAAGCTGTCACTATTAAAAAAATAAAAACAAAAGTGAAGCTGGAGAGATAGAGCAGGCCTGGTCTACAGAGTGAGTCCCAGACCAGCCAAAGCTACACAGAGAAATGCTGTCTCAAAAACCAAAACTAACAACCAAACAAACAAACAAAACCAAAAACCAAAAAAAGATAACGTACTGCTCTTGCAGAAGTGCCAGGTCCAGGCTCATTCATTTCTGCCACCAACTTGCATGTCCGATGTGAGCTCTCAGCTCCTGCTCCAGCACCATGCCTGCCTGCCTGCCGTCACATCCACCATCATGATAACCATGACAACCAGATAACCCTCTGAATCCGTAAGCGAGGCCCCTATGAAGTGTTTCCATTTATAAGTTGCCTTGGCCAATGGTGTTTCATCAAGCAATAGAACAGTAACTAAGTAACTCCCTCAATCTAGGGAGGACGTAAGGGCTTGTAAGCATGACTGGGATTGGGGGAGCCATGAAGGGAGGAGGCCAAATGCTCTTCAGTTCACAAGGCCCCGTGACAGCCTTTCTCTGTCCTAGTCCTACAGGCTCCCAGCGACCTTCAGCATTGCTGGGCCTCACATTTCCTGCCCCCGGGTGTTTGCACTGGTGCTACGCTCCTGTGCAGAGACTCTCCTTCCTGCTTCTTCCCAGCCTTTCAACAAATGTTGCTTTTTCTTCTCCTACTCTACCCCATCACAAAGAAAGGCCTGTACGAACTGAGAGGTAAGCCCTGTGTCTACAACTACATCAACTGTGGTTGAATGAATATATGTTGCTACTGCCCCTGGTAGGGTAGTACCTGGCGGGTGTTTTGTGTGCATGCGTGTCTGTGCGCCATGTGCATGCCTGATGCCCCTGGAATCCAGGAGAGGGTGTTGGATCCCCTAGAACTGGACTTACAGACAGTTGTGAACCACCGTGTGGGTGTTGGGAATCAAACTGGGGTCCTCTGGAAAAACAGCTAGTGCTTCTAACTACTGAACCATCTCTCCAGCCCCTTGGTGGCAAGTTTGATGTGATATATACATAGTTATAGTTATAGCAATAATTTTAAAAAGCGTAGCCAATGTGTTTGCAAACTAGTGCTGAGTGCTTTTCTCTTTTTTCCACTGGGATGTGTTCAGCTGATTCGTGAAGGAATTGCTGTATCTGTGTGTGTTGGTTTTATTTTTTTGTTTTTTTTTTTTGCTTTTCTGAGACAGGGTTTCTCTGTGTACCCTTGGCTGTCCTGGACCCTCTTTGTAGACCAGGCTAGCCTCGAACTCACAAAGATCTGCCTGCCTCTCCCTCCTGAGTGCTGTGACCACCTGGCCTTGGTTTTGTTTTTTTTTATACTTGATTTTAGTCAAAACACAGAAGTGATTGATTGTGTTTTCTGTTTGTTTGTTTGTTTTGAGACTGGGTCTTTCTATAGAGCCTAAATGGCTTGAAATTCACTATACAGCCGGGCTGGCCTCACCCTGCAGCGATGTCCCTTCCTCTGCTTTCCCACTGCTGGGGTTACAGGTGTGCACAGCCACACCCTGCGTGGGGATGCTTTTGGATATCACTAATCTCTACTGAATTCCAGTATATGCTCAGGAACATGGTACGCTATGGCCCAATCACACTTTAGTCATAACTGATGGATTACCTTGACTAGACAACCTTCTCTAGACAGTAAGTGCACTTTTAAGTATGCTTTAGAGAGATGACTCCACAGTGCATACAGTTCTTGCAGAGGACCCCAGTATGGTGCCCAGCACCTATACCCAGTGATTCATAAACCCCTATAATTCCAGCCTCACATGTGCACATATTATCCCCCCCCCCAAATATTTTAAAAAGAAATATAAGTCTTGGGCTGGAGAGAGCTCAGCGGTTAAGAGCATTGTCTACTTTTCCAGAGGTTCTGAGTTCAATTCCCAGCAACCACATGGTGGCTCACAACCATCTACAGTGAGATCTAGTGCCCTCTTCTGGTGTGCAGGCAGAACACTGTATATGTAATAAAATAAAAATCTTAAAAAAAAAAAAAGAAATATGTCTTTAAAAATGTAAAGACTGAGCCAAGTATGGTAGTACACACCTGTAATCCTAGCACTCAGGGAGGCAGAGGCAGGTGGACCTCTGTGGGTTCAAGGCCAGCCTGGTCTACAAAGTGGGTACAGGACAGTTAAGGTTACACAGAAAAACCCTGTCTCAAAAATGAAAAACCAAAAAACCAAAAAAACCAAAACAAAAAACCAAAAAAAACAAACCCTCCCAAGAAAACAAAAACCCAAAACCATAAACAAACAAACAAGTAAATAAATAGACTGAAATGTAAGGAACTGATTTTAAAAAGAATTTTACAAATATTTTGGAAGTGTGTAGGAACTGGATTGATTGATAGATTGATTGATTAATTGATTGATGATTGATTGATTGCCATCATGAGAGCAGTGGCCAGTAGCTGGGACGGTGACACCTCAAAGTTATTATCAGGGTGGCTGCCTGGCTGCTCCTGGGTCTGTCCCTCATGTGGCTGTCCTTGCCACTGGCTGTTTCTGTCTTGCTGGAGACAGAGACACTCCAGTGTTCTATCTGTACAAATGGGCTTTCTCTTACTTAAAGCATCTCTTTTCTCTTGCCAGACTGTTCCATCTGGCTCCCGCCCACTCCCAAGGACTGTGGGAAGGTGGCCTTTCCAAGGGGGCAGTTCACCCCAGTGCTGCTGGCCTGGACCCTACAGCTTTCCCAGCATTCTTTTCTGCCCACGCACTGGGCTGGCCAGCTTCAAGGGCTTGCCTCTGACAAGGCCTGTAGATGTCGGGCTGCTGGCTCTGAGCCTCTCTGGGGAGAGACCTCCCAGCTGGAAGTGCCCTGTCCTAACTCCCAGCCAAACCTCTCCAAAGTCTCTACCCTGCACTTTCCACTTCCAGATCTGACAGCAAAGCTCAGACCTCCTTGTCTGTACCCGGCTCAGGTTTGGAATAGGCTCCAGTAATAGGGGACATGCTGAGGGCCAGTGTGGGGAGATGACGCTGTTCTGGAGACTAGGGTGAGAGTGAGAATCAGGACTCCTCCAGGGAGAAAATTCTGAGATCAGACAGTTGTGTTACGCCCCCCTCCACAGACATTCCTCTGACCACTGGGCAGTGCTTCCACCTGCCCCAGTCCAGCGTGTCTGCATCATGCCATGGACCCTGGGTCACATGTGTCCCGGTGCTGTGACTGAGTTGCTCTGTGTGGTAGGACTTGTGTTCCTACTAACTTTCAACGGAAGTCTTGAGTTTTTATGTTTCTTTATGCTTGGTCAAGCCATATAGTATGTGCACATTATTACTAAAATATTTGGGGCCAGTATTATTTTTGTCTTAGTGTGTATGTGTTCATGTATGTGCGTGTGTACACGTGTATACGCATGTGCATGTACACATGTGTAAAGGTCAGAGGTCAATGTTGGGTAACGTCTTCAATTGTTCCCCAATTGATTCTTTTGAGAGCAAGTATTTCTCTGAACCCTAGAATTGACCCATTCATCTAGACTGGTGGGCCAGGGAGCCCCAGAGAGCCTCCTGTTTCTACATCCTCAGTGTGTGCCGTTTTTTACAGGGGTGCCAGAGATTCAAACATCATTGCTGACACCCCAGATTCTATCTTTCATAAAAACTCAATTAGCACTTTGCAACTTGATAAGTCCTTCCTAAAAACAATCTCATTTAACCTTCAGGACCACAGAGTGAATTGTCTTCAGGTGTTATCATCTGTTGCAGCTGAGGAAATTGCAGCATGAGCCTTGCCCGGGATCACCCAGAGAAAAGGCAGAGGCTGAGATTTGAGCGAGGAGCACAGGGTCCCCCATTGGTGAGGAGTGCTGGCTTAATGGCACAGCAACCACAGCTCCCAGCCGCAGTGACAGCCTGACTGTTGTTTCCTTGGTCAGATGTGGTTTCTTGAGGGTGGGGTGGGACTAGGTGGATAGCATCTTGTTGAGAACTGCTCAAGGTTTGTACAGAAGGGAGGGGAGCTGGGAGCAGAGCGGCGCACCCAAGCACTCATTCCCTACGTGGACAAACAAACAGCTGTGCACTAGCTGTGCACTGGGCATGGAGGTCCACGCGCTTGCCCTGCTGGTCCTATCGAGCACTCCCCTTGGCATCCCCATGTGCCCTGCTTTGTGTGGTAAATGATGGCTTCCTCTAAACTCCAGCCAAGGTCTGTCCTCATCCAAGAAGGACTTTGCCTCCCTCACTTCTACAGGCTGGCGCCTGGGGCTGCGGGAGCATATGTTTCTGATGCAGTGTGCCCTGTCTCCGGCTCTAGGGTTTTCAGCTGTTAATATTAGGGACTGGAGACAAGGAAATAGGAAGGATGCTTCTGAAACACGAACAGCAGTACATGCTGGGTAGAGCTTTGAAAGGTGGAAGGTACATGAGCTTTTGATAATGAAAGTCCTATTTTCTCATAGATATACATTACAGAGATGCCTTGCTTTATTCTTAGTTATTGCTGCATCTCATTAAAGTATCGCCAGGCCCCACTACTTCAGAAGCAGCTCTCCTGCAAGCGACCCTTCCACTGTATCACTGGACAATCATCTGCCCACAGAAGCCACAACGTGTCCCGCTGCACCTTTATATTTAAAAGACTACTTCTGGCAACTTTTTATACAACTGGTGATCCTTTTAAGCTTATAGATTTTTCTGTTCCAATGTTAGGAGTTTAAGTTAATTTCTTTTTTTTTTTTTTTTTTTTTTTTAAGTTAATTTCAATGGTTATGCACAGAGCTAAAATCAAACAGAACTAAGCAGTTTGCAGAAAACTTGAGCCCCGCCGTTCTCAGCAAGATGCCGTTCACCTATGTCCACCCCACCCTCAAGAAACGACATTCAGTTCCTTTTGGCTCAGCGATTTTCTGGTTCTAGTGTGGAGTCAGAGCTGGAGCCCACAAGCCACAAAGCTGCGGTGAAAATATTCTTCAGGCCCCGTTATAATGATAGACACAGCCACGCTGAGGCAGCACATGCGATGCTGGTTTGGTTGGTAGCTTCTTTGTCTTCAACAAAAGACGCCGTCACCAAAAATTTTAACTGGAGCAATTTAGAAAGGCCTAACAGAGGAGGAATAAAGGCAGAACCTCATGACTTAATATGTGCTAATTCATGCTTGGGAGAGTTCTACGTCTACAGTGCCCACAGCAACAGCACTGTGTGTGTGTGTGTGTGTGTGTGTGTGTGTGTGTGTGCACGCGCGCGTGCACATGTGTACATAACTTACTTGAACATGTTTTCTTATCTGGGTTGAGAGCAAATCCCTCATGGCACTGGCACTGGTAGGAACTTCCAGCATTTACACACTCGTGTTCACACCCATGATTTTCTGAGGCACAGTAGTCCACAGCTGCAGAAAACAACATACATATAGATTTTAATTAGAGGGGGCAGAGAAGAGTGCAATATAATGTCAGAATACTTATAACAAATATAATTTGATTTTGCCCCCCCAAAAGTATGGATGAATAAACATGAATCCAAGATCCCTCCTCAAAAAAAATATTAAGAGTCTACATTAGACTTTCATTCCAGAACATAAGGAATACATGGACAATTATATTTAAATTTCAGAGAAAGGCAAATCAAAATTATCACAAGGTACATTTATACCTATTGAACTGGGGAAAATAGAGATCACATAAAACTGAATGGCAGCTGTGACCATAGCTCAATGATAAGGCATTTGTCTTGTGTGCAAGAGGCACCATAAAAACAAGCAACAAATGAATAAAAACTCAAAGCAGCAAAAAAAAAAAACCACAAAAAAAACAAAAAACAAACAAACAAACAAAAAACTCAAAGCAGCAAGTCAGCACAAACATCGTGTTATTGTATAAATTGTGAATTCGTGAATGGTGCTACAGATTGCTAAGAATCCCCATGGAAGCAATTTGATAATTTCATATTGCAAATGTGATTTAAGGAAATAATTGAGGAGTGGGAAAATTACTTATATGCAATAAGATACTTATCATTGCATCATCTACAGTGACCAAATATGTCTGGAAAATAAGATGAACTTGCATTAAGGGTAAATTATTTAGTAATTCATGAGAAACACACTGTTTTATATCTTATTAGCTCCATAAATAGTCACTGAATATTAACTATGAATTAGGCCCTGTTTTAGATTCTAGAGACAGAGTAAATAACACATGAGACCCACCCAGCCTCACGGTGTTAACATTGGTGGTAATGGTGGTGGTGGAGGCAACAGACAAAAGTCATTAAATATCATAACCCATTAGAAGATGGAGAATGTTCTAGAGGAAAACAAAGTGAGAAAGACCTGTCAGGGGAGGAGGTTGGGGTATGATGGAGGTGGTCAGAAAAGGATCTTCAAAGACACGGTTGGGCAGTACTGAATTGGGTACCAGACATAAGGACATCTGGGAGTGAGCATCTCAGGTAAAGAGGGTAAGTGCAAAATTCAAGAGGCAGGAACATGCCTACGCTGCTACAGGACCAGCAAGCAGCCAGTACAGAGCATGGAGAGAGGCAGAGATGAAAGTGGTTAAAAGAGACATGGGCTTCAAATATACTAGCCAGGCATAAGGACCCGAGTTCAAGCCCCAGGCCTGTATAGAAAGGCGAAACTGGTGGATTGTATCTGCAACTCAGCAGTTTTATGCTAAGATGGGAAGTGGAGGCAGAAGGGCAGGAAGCTGCAAGTCCAGCAAGCCTGGGGCACGCGGGGACCTCGCCTCATACAGTGGGGGAGGAGAATGTGTTCCCCAATATTTGTCCTCTGACATCCACATGAATGCTACAGCTCTCTGTCTCTGTCTGTCTGTCTGTCTGTCTGTCTGTCTCTCTTTTTCTCTATCACACACACTCCTTCACATACACACATATACACACACACACATATACATCTCTCCCCGCCCTCTCTCTCTCTCTCTCTCACACACACACACTCTCTCACTCTCTCTCACACACACTCTCTTTCACACACACTTACACACACTGCATACAGACACACACACTCTCACACACATACATACACACACTCTTTCTCTCTCACACACACACACTCACTCTTTCACACACATACACATACTCTCACACACATGCATACAGACACACTCTCTCTCACACACACTGCATACATACACACCGCATACACACACTCTCTCACATACACACTGCATACATACACACTCTCTTACACACACACTGCAGACATACACACATACTTTTTTAAAAGGAGATCACCATGTGAAGATGAACCATCAAGATTGCAGGTTGGTATCACAAACTAAAAAGGGGCCAGGAAGACCCCTGCTGTGTACATTTCAGAGGTGGCATGGCCTTGCTGACACCTTGGCTCAGGTTTCTAGTTTCCTGTACTTTTGACATTGCTGTTGCTTTAAGTCCCCCAAATTTAGTGTTTTGCTTGACAACCTTAGGGGGGAAATCCCTGTATATATGTTGAAAGTGGGGGCAATGAGATTCCTGCTGAATTAGAGAGAATCCAGAGAAAACTATCAAGACCGACTCCAGGCAGCTGGAAAGAGCAGTAGAGAGCGCGGCTCTGCTATGAACGAAGACAGATATGGTCTGAGAATGGTGGAAGTAGACCCAGAGTTCCATTTGGAGCAGGCACTAACATTATAGTTGTGATGGCTTCACTGTAAACAGAAATACAAAATCTGGTGAAAAAATGAGATCGCAGGCAGGCAAGATTGCTCAGAGTAAAGATGCTTGCCCTGCAATTCTGATGACCTGAGTCTGAGTCCTAGAACCCACGTAAGCGGGAGAGAGAACCAACCCCATGAAGTTGTCCTGTGACTCCACACGAGAGCCCTGGCACATGCATTCCCCCACCTTGACAATAATAAATGATAGAGTTTTAAAAAGAAGATCTCAAAACTGTATATCTATAGTGATTATAGCTTTTTTCTGAAGCAGAGAAATGAGGAATAAGGATTACTGTTACGTTCAGGTGACAGGACTAGACAGATGGTAGATAGATACCGTTCTTTTTTACAAAGAAGTTTCAGCTGGGCATGGTGGCACAGGCCTTTAATCCCAGCACTCAGGAGGCAGAGGCAGGTCGATCGATCACTGTGAGTTCGAGGCCAGCCTGGTCTACAAAATTGAGTACAGGGCAGCCAAGGCTACACAGAGAAAGCCTGTCTTGAAAAACAAAAACAAACAAACAAACAAAATTCTACTGGTGCACACCTTTAATCCCAGCACTCAGGAGGCAGAGGTAGGCAGATCTCTGTGAAGTTTCAGGCTAGCCAGAGCTACATAGTGAGACCCTAGCTCAAAACAATAGACAGACAGACAGACAGATAGATAGATAGATAGATAGATAGATAGATAGATAGATAATAAAAAGAAGTTTCTGTCTATAGTATTTTAGGCTACTCAAATGTTACTTTTTTTTTTCAAATAAGAACAAGGAATCTGAAAATTAATACACATGTGCCTTTTTGTTGTGGTTTCTGTACTAGAGATTGAGCCTGGAGCCTGTGCCTGTTCGGTACCTGCTCTGCCTACACTACACACCCCGCCTGCGTTTGTAGTGTCTTACAAGCAAAACCATGCATGGAGCAGACAATCACACACCAAACACAGCAACCTAGGATGCAGGGGGAGCGAGGACCTTTCAGGAGCAGCAGCCTGTGTTGTGAGCATCCTTTGCTTTGGGGTGCATCAAGCTTCAGCTGGAAATAGTTCTGTGGCTTTGCCTCCATGAACAACAGTTCCAACAGCACCTGGTATTTGTGAGTTTAATACACAGCACCTGCCTCTCAAGTCCTCTGATACGTCTGTGCTCCAGCGACAAGTGGTCAGATCCCTGTGTCACAAAGATCAGGCTGGTCACCTCTTTTGGCCTTCTCTTTCACATCATACGGTACAATCCCTCTTCCAGAATCTATGGAGGAAGGTATATAAAGTAACATTCCATAGAGCAGCTTTTAAAGCTGAGCACATGTCACCAATTCTGGATAAATCAGTGCTGTTCTTTCCTCTAACTCCTCTGGAACTTTAGATGGCTGGGGCAGTTGGGTCCTCTGCTTATTAGACTCTCTGTACAAAACTCAGCTTGGCTGGGGTGTGTGCTTATAAAGCAACTGTCTCGCAACACATATGCTTTATTCTCCATTAACCATGTAAGGCAAATGTTCCCAAGGCGTGGTCTGTGAGCTGCTCACATGAACAACCACTTGAAAACTTACCCATAGTATCAGTTCTCACATCCTGCCCTAGACAAACAGGATCAGAAATTCTGGGTATGGAAACCTGGAATCTACGTTAACAAGCCCCTAGGAGATTCTGGTGCTAAGTTTTAATAGCCTCTGTTAAAAAGCAAGAACATATTGTGCATGGCATTTGCACATGACATTGTAATTAAATAGAATAACAAGTAAAAATAAACACACAGAATTTTTCTTAAAAATAAAAATTAAGTCAATGGCTTTGGAGAAACTTGAGGCTTCATGCTGATTAAAATTACTCTGAGAACAACAATTTTTATCATATTATAAATATAAAAGATTAGAACACCTTTTAATTGATAGCAACAAGGATTCTGACCTTAGATTATTTTATAGAATTTTCCAAATCCTGTGCCGACTTAAAGAACTCCAAGCTGAAAAATCACAGACACCATGTTGTGGGAACAATTTATATAACAAAGATTTTAAATATCATGTTTTTTCAAATAAGCCTATTTAACATTTTGAAAGTACTATTAAATAAAACTTTTATTAAATGTAGCTTGTTTTTAAACAAAAACTATTAAGATACATTTGTATATGTAGATGTTTGAGAGTGGCACTCTTTGTCTTGCGTTTTTATGGCAGGGGCAGAGTCTCGGTATGTAGACCAGCCTGGCCTGGAATTGGCATGCTTGCGTGCTTGAGTTACAAGTGTGTGGCACCACCCCCACCCAGACCAACGGGTAGTTTTTAGGACAGCCCTTTCTGGATGGTATCCTCCATTCCTTAGCCAGGCACTGTCACAGGATGAGCTTCTCCCAGGCTGCCATTCTCCAGCTGCTTTGTTCTCTGTGTGCACGCTGCTCTGAACTAAGGCAAGGCCAGATTCAGTGACTCTAAGTTCCTAAGACTCAGGTCTACAAAATCTCAGGGTCACAATGGTATCATTGACTCACTGTCAGGCCACTCAGGGGTGGCTGTTCAGGCCACCGCTCAGCAGTTGGACATGAAGAAACCCCTGTCCACTCATATGAGCATTGAAGAGTCTTAGGATCAGGAGAGCTCTAGTCCACTCGGCTCTGAGCTCTGGTCCACTCAGCTTTGAGGTCTAGTCCACTCGGCTTTGGCATCCTTACCAAATATTTTGGATTTGTCGTATAACTTTGTCAGTTAATAAAAACCATACTTTGCAGAGGAAGGCCAAGGTTAGGGAGCAGACGCATGGTGCTAACCACTCTCCCCATCCACTCAGACAAGATCCCTCCTGCCATCTCGGCCTGGAGTCTCTCTGTGCACCTTCGTAGGTGGAAAGAGCTCTGTAACTCTCTGCCTGTCATTCCTTGTCCAGGCAGATCACAAAGTCACAGTGAGCCTTGCCACGTCCAGTCTCCACCCTCCATGTGAGAAACCGCTCCGCTGCCTTCAGTACATCAGTGCAAGGTAATAAAGACGAAGACGGACATTTGTCATGATGCTTTATAACAGCGACAGAAAAGTGATACCTTAGAGACTGTTAAGTGCAGTCACCCATAAGAAGCACTCATGAAGGAAGTATAAACATCTAATGGAGATCAAGTGCCTACCCACTAGACATCGTAAGGAGTAAATTACCTGACTCTAATATAGTCACACATTACACTGACCTGTGAGCTAGCTACTATTACCCTTAGCTCAGAGACTGAGGTGACTGGACCACAAAGAAATCCAGAGACTTTTTTTTTTTTTAATTAATTTATTCTTGTTACATCTCAATGTTTATCCCATCCCTTGTATCCTCTCATTCCTCCCCCCCCATTTTCCCATTATTCCCCTCCCCTATGACTGTTCCTGAGGGGGATTACGTCCCCCTGTATATTCCCAGAGACTTATAAGAGAAACAACTATTGTACTTTTCACACAGGATGGTTGTGATACCAGTAAAGTACTTCAGAGAAGTCCCAGGACTGGTAACATTCAATAAATGTAAGCACGTTTTTATCATCCTGTCCCTCTAATAAGGTAAGGTTGGGCTAACACATGATAAGCCATTTGTTTAGCTCAAGAGCACTTATACTCAGTGATTACTGAATCAGGCGACATGTTGCACCTTGGATAGTAACAACAGGCCAATACCAGATGCTAGTTACCTTAGCCAAGCTTTTATGGAAGTGACTTCTAAGCAAATTAGTGTAATGATCTGAATTCTCATGCCCTTCCAAAGCTCATGCTCAACTTAAATGCAATAGTACTAGGACGTGTGGCCTCTAGGCAGTGACCGAGCCCTAGGGCTGCGCCTTCACTAATGAGTTGGAGAAATGACACAGTGCATAAGAGTGGGCTGCTCTTACAGGGTCCAGGTTCTGTTCCCAGCACCGGTGGATGGCAGACCACAACCACCTGCAGCTCCAGCTCCAGGGGAATCTAACTTCCTCTTTTGGCCTCCATGGGCATCTGCACTCACATACAGACACCACACACACACACACACACACACACACACACACACACACACACACACAGAGTCAAAAATAAAACCAATCCTAACAAGGTCTCAATATATTCAGGCCCTTTTGCTCTTCCACCCCACATGGTAAAACAATTCAGACTTCAAGGTGCCACCTTGAAAACAGAAAGCAGCCCTCACCAGATAACAAAACTTGACAGGAGCCATGAGGAATAAATTCCTATTTATGAATTACCCAGTTTCAGGTATTTTGTTGTCAGAGCATGAATGAATGAAGACCAAAAAAAAAAAAAAAAAAAAAAAAAAAAAAAAAAAAAACCAAACTGAATCTGCAATTTAAAAACCAATTGAGGGAGAGCCCATTTAAGAGACACGAATGCTTGCGATTGTAAGTGTGTCACCTTCAGAGAAATGGTGATGCAAGTTGACCCTGACAAGTGAAAAGTACAACTTGTTTCTGCCTGGAGGGTTTATACTCTGCTTAAATAGATGAAAGGAAAACAGGAACAAAGTTACCCCATAGACAAAGCAGCCAGTGAACATCAGGCAAGCAAGCTCAGCAGTAAGCACACACTCAGGGTATAGATGCATACTCCGTGAGCGAGATGCATGTTGGGTGACACTACAGCTTCAGCAGCTAGTGCATCTCAAAGCCAGGAGCTCCACTAAGTCACAAGGGACCTCTCGGTGAGTAACTCACCTCTGGTCAGTTGCATCTGGAAGTAAAGTCAGTACTGTCTGCAGTGAAATGGGGATCAGCAGAGAACCTTGCTACTCAGATGCAATGTTCCACTAACTCAAATGGGTAGAAATGTTAATTAGAAATTTCTGAGTCAGTACCTAGGAACAGATACTCACACAGGTCACAGTGACAGTTCTGGTGAGTCATTGTAAGATGTGCCTAGTGCACGCTGAGAACTTTACTCAATAGCTTATCTTCCCAAATCCTAAGCAGGAGGTTCATGAGATAAAGATGTGCTTTCACTGGGAACTGGGATGTAAGGCTTGAAGGTCCAGGTGCCTTCAAAACAAGTAAAGACACATAGACATTTAAAATGCAGCAATCTAAATGGACACTAAAAGGCATGTTGCTTTCTGCCTGCTTTGCTGGCTTTCTAAGCGTTCTCCTCTGCACTGGGGCTGTTCCTCTCTCTCTCTCTCTCTCTCTCTCTCTCTCTCTCTCTCTCTCTTTCTCTCTCTCTCCCTCCCTCCCTCCCATACCTTTGCCTCATCTCATCAAAGCTCCAACCTTGCTTTGCCTAAAGCTTCTGGCTATCTTTCCTTAAATCCATTCTCCTGTCTCTTCCATCACTGTTGTATCATTCTCAGAGTCTTAGAGGCTCAAGGTTATGGAATTCCAGGCGTGTCCAACCCAGGATAGGCTTGAAGTGGCCAAATATCAAATTGTAATCTTACATAAAACATTACAAGACGATTTCATTTTGTTTTGTGATATTTCGTAGCCCCTGGAGCATCTGTCTTTGAGAATGGTCCTTTGTGAGGATGCTTGTGTACCTCTTGATATTTCACTATGACATCTCTCTTTTGAAAGTGCTTCCAACTCCATCCCATCTCTGGCTCTTGCTGGGACATCTGTCCAATGGCTACCCTTCCTTCTATATGCAGATCTTCCAATCTAGTTCTTCAGATGTCTCTCTTCTCTACTTGTGTCCTCCCTGGGCTCTCAACACAGCTCCATGGAACAGCAACTGACTTTTGAGAATTCTGACCCCCTTAGCTGAGGCTCCTGGCTACAGAGATCTATCTGGTCATCTCACATCCCCACAGAGCTTGGTCCATGGCTGTCAAGAGCAGCTGTAATGCCTCTGTTACCAAACAAGGGGCATGAGAGCTGGGTGAAATTAGGATGCACAGATTCTCTTGGCTTCTGCTTGACTGCCTAATAGAGGCAAGATAGTCTTGACATTTTGGGTCTGAGCCTAGCCTTTAATGGCTGAACCGTCTCTCCAGCCCCAGACGTTCTCATGTGCACATAAGCATCAGCAAAGAAAACACTCGTCTTGGATGAATACAGCACATCCACTGCTGCCTGGCAACGATGCCATATACTCGCTCTTTCTTTCTGCTCTTAAGCAAATGTCAAATTCCAAACTTACAGCAGAACCCTGAGAGACCCAGAGATTCTCAGGTGCACTGGGACAATTAGAGAATTATTTGGTAACAGGGAGGACTGGGGTACCCACGCCCCTGTACTTTCCCAAGGGCCAAGAGTTCCTGTTCATGTAGCCTCTGTATCTGCCACGGGCTCCAGGTCCATCCTGTTTCTTCCCTCAATTAGAATTGTTTTCCTGGCGCTTTGACACTTATCACCTGTCCTTCCCCACAAATGCCCCATCCTATGCCTTTTTCTTTTCTTTTTTCAGTTCACAATATTTCTACTTATTTAAAACAACAGGAAGGGGCAAAAACAGGTGATAAAACTAAGCAGTATAACTTTTTGCTCACCATGAACAAATGCTTTAGAGTAGATATTTCTATGGGTAAAAATATGGTAGAAAATACAATGAACTACTAACAATGATTTTCTCATCCTTTAAGTATCAGCTATATGATAAAAATTAACAAAGCAAAATAATAATCGGTGGGTACATGTTGGCTTCTTTTTTTGTGATGTGTCAACAGAAGGCTTTGATGCTCTGCCATGGTTACCGCCAGTAAGTTAACACCCGACTGCCTCAGCCATCTAAAGTTCCAGAGGAGTTAGAGGAAAGAACAGCACTGATTTATCCAGAATTGGTGACATGTGCTCAGCTTTAAAAGCTGCTCTATGGAATGTTACTTTATATACCTTCCTCCATAGATTCTGGAAGAGGGATTGTACCTTATGATGTGAAAGAGGAGGCCAAAAGAGGTGACCAGCCTGATCTTTGTGACACAGGGATCTGACCACTTGTCGCTGGAGCACAGAAATATCAGAGGACTTGAGAGGCAGGTGCTGTGTATTAAACTCACCAATACCAGGTGCTACTGGAACTGTTGTTCATGGAGGCAAAGCCACAGAACTATTTCCAGCTGAAGCTTGATGCACCCCAAAGCAAAGGATGCTCACAACACAGGCTGCTGCTCCTGAAAGGTCCTCGCTCCCCCTGCATCCTTGGTTGCCGCGTTTGGTGTGTGATTGTCTTTTCCAGCCTCTCCTGCAAGTTTCCAGGGAATTCCCAGAGCAGAATTCAGGTACCAATCCTGTCCTGCTTTCCTCCATATCAACATACCCCCCTCACTCTCCATTCTCCTTCTTAGACCTCAGCATTTTAATATGTGGTAGTGTAGATTTTGTTTTATTTTATTTTTTTAATTTTTGTATTTGGGCTTTTCAAGACAGGGTTTCTCTGTGTAGCCTTGACTGTCCTGGACTCACTTTGTAGACCAGGCTGGCCTCGAACTCATAGCGATCCACCTGCCTCTGCCTCCCAAGTGCTGGGATTAAAGGTGTGTGCCACAACACCCGGTTGAGATTTTATTTTATTTATTTTTTAAGGGCTCAGCTCAAGCTGGAGAGACGGCTCAGTAGTAAAGACAGTGGCTTCTTTTTAGAGCATCTGGGTTTGACTTCCAGCACCCACATGACAGCCCACAGCTGCGGTAACTCCAGTTACAGGGGATAAGGTGCCCTCTTCTGGACTCCGTGGGCAGTACATGCATGGATGTGGTGCACATACATACATTTAAAAGTGAAAAAGAAAGTACTCAATTTATTTACTAAACATGCTGAACCAGATCATTTTTTCCATTTTCTGATCTCTGATGATGGTAGTTTTCAAACATAACCAGTGTATAAGAATAAAGCCACAATACTCTCCTCATTCCCCTGCAAAAAGCAAAGGACTGCTTGTTGTTGTTGCCTTACCCCTGTCATACACCTAATAATCAAGGTGTGCTGCAAAATATACATTTTAAATCCAGAAGAATAAACACATACTGTGGGAGGAAACAAGGAAGGAGGGGGTGCAATGTGGTCTCGAAACCAATGGGGAATAGAACAGAAAAGCAAGATTTGGTCAGGAATCTAGGTTCACGTCACTTCAGCTTACTGAGCACCTGTTATTTGTCTATTTCTATCTTGAATGATCAATGAGATCAGGCAAGGATGTTACAGCCAACCAGGATGGTCCTGCACACAGATTAGGGGTTTGCTGGTCTGCTGGGCAGGGGCTAAGGAAAACTACAGTCCATCACTGAAGAAATAGGATGCCACCCCCACGTCTAATCTGATCACTCAGTATGGGGTGGCCAAACTGGGAGGAGGTTCAACTAGGAATCTGTGCCTGCAGCTCCAAGCACTCCCTAGAGACCCCTCCTCGGCTCTTTGAGTATATTCATATTCTATGACCACGATGTCAATGCAGACAGTTGGCCTTTCATTGAACTGCAGGTCCAAAATGAGGGATCTGCCAGTGTCTCTGAGGTACTGCATAGCACCTCTGCCCATTGCCAAGTAAGTTTTATATATAATGCATGAGCTATATAGTTAGGTCCCCAAGCTGTGCTCCAAATCCACCCTGTCCTTTTCAAGCAGTGAAGTACCAGCTAATTATATCTACATAGGCCATCATAAATACGCTTTATATGGAGGTCTACAATGAGCAAATATGAAGTCTTTAAAGTTCAAATTCTGCCTAAAAACTAGACCATAGGACCAAGCACTTCAAAAGACCCATGGGACTGTTTGGGCCTCACGCATGTTGTGTTCTACCGGCTTTTCCTGTTCTTAATGTGTCCTTCCTCAGCACACAGGACCGGAGCAACACTCACCTGCACATTGCTTCCCATCCTCGGCCAGAATGTAGCCACTGTAGCACTGGCAGACGAAGGAGCCCAGCATGTTCACACACAGCTGCTCACAGCCATGGTCCTCTGTGGCACACAGATCCTGGACTGAGGCAAAGATGCACCATTAGCACATAGCTCTGGAGAAATCCTCTCAGCCCAGGGCAACTCAACTCTGTGGCACTTACTACAGTAACCTAATGCAACATTACACATTATACATTTTCATATATTTTCATTATAGAAAATTGAGGGGCAAAATACATAAAAAGGAAAATCTACCTGTAGTCTACTACACAGAGGCAACCACTGCTGACATTTTATGCATTTTAGTGTAGATAAAAAACATTTCCAAAGTTGGAATTATATGGAAATCATATGTTGGAATTACATGGAAACCAAATAATTTTAATATCAATTCTGTATTTTCCCGTGGCAATAAGAACCACTTTAAACATATCTCGAGGGCTCATGAGAGTTGGGCTGTGAGTGAGAGCTGCTTTTTGCTCCCATAAGGTACCATCCCTAGCCTTTGGGCAATCACAGCGTCACCAGTATCTGCTGAGATGACTTTGCGCTGTGCTGCCTTTCACACTGTGCAGATAAGGCAGCCAAGGGAGCTATGGCCTTACAACTCTGCAGGAGATGTGGTGAGAAAGAACGGCTCTCATAAGCTCCCACTAGGGACTGGCACTGTTAGGAGGTATAGCCTTGTAGGAGTAGGTGCGGTCTTGTTGTAGGGAGTGTGTCACTGGGGAAGGGCTTTGGGGGTTTCACATGCTCGAGCTAAGCCCAGCATTCTCTCTTCCTGCTGCCTGCTAACCAAGATGTAGAAATCTTTCAGCTACCTCTCCAGCACCATGTCTGTTTGCAAACCAACAAGCTCCCCACCCTGGCAATAATAGACTTAACCTCTGAAACTGTCAGTTGACCCCAACTAAATGTTTTCCTTTATAAGAGTTGCCATGGTCCCGGTGTCTCTCCACAGCCACAGAACACTAAGGCACACAGCAAGTCTACGCACAACCCCATGCCCAGATCCCCATCCACCCTTTTGCTCCCCATCTGACCACAGGCAGGGCGTTGAAAGTCCTCTACGCACGCTGCTCATTCGTCTGCTCAACAGGTGAGGAAAATGGAGAAGGCAAATGCCAGGAGAGGAGCTAAGAAGGATCACAGGGAGAGACGGAGGAGTGATCTAGTCATCACGTATCCACAAAGTGCAGAGCTGGCTAGTCCTTCCTTTGCAATGCGGAAGTGTGTGTATGCGCATGCGTCTCCAGCCATAAGCAGAGGACTATGTACGAGGACGGAAAGGTTAAAGGCTCCTTCAAGCCACCACTGACTCAGCCTTTCCTTGGCATAGACGGGCAGACATGATGGTGCTGTTTCGTGGCAAGGAGACTGCTCAAAGGCCATCAGATGACTAGCTCTACCCACGATCCTGCCACTACAACCAGAGAAATACAGAGAGCATAAAGGGGACCGAAAATAGTAAAGGGACGTTCCTTCGGCTAACAAGTGTTACTACATTAAGAATGATAAAAACTCAGTTACCCAGAACGTTCAGTCAGTCCTGACTATAACATTTATACTTAGAAGGAAAAACAAAACAAAACCAACCCCCCCAAAAAAACCCAAAAACCTCTACAGCACTTACACAAAGACGGATTTAATTTTTAACTGTGTGTGCCTGTTTGTACGTGCCCACCACGAGCATAGCAGCCCACAGAAGCGAGAGTAAGGCTTGGATCTTCTGGAACTGGCGTTACCGGCTCTTGTAAGCCACCTGACACGGTGCTGAGAACAACCCAGGCCCTCTGCAAGACACTCTTGGCGACTCAGCCACCTCTTCAGCCTCATCGTTCTTCCTTGTTAAAATATCCTTTATTAAATTTGTTCTTTGACAATTTTACACATGCAATGCTTTCTCATTTCTCTCACTTTTCCACCTCCCTACCAGTCTTTTTCCCATCCATATTCATGCCCTTTCGTTCTGTTTTGTGACCCACTGAGTTTAAGGGAATAGGGGGTGCGGGTGGGAGGTGGGGACTGGGTGGGGTGGGGCTGGGTGGTTGTCTCTGAAACCTTGAGTTTGGAACCATCCATTAGAGGAGCCTGAGGGTGGGGTTACCAATGGGTCTACAACTAAAGATAATGACGGTCCCTCCCCAGTCATCCAACAGTACGCAGTGGCTCGGTGAAGAGGGGTAGGGTCCATGAGGCCCCGTGGACCTGTGGCTAACTATGCGCAGGCTTGTGAAGGCCCAGCGCAGGCAGCCACCGCTGCTGTGAGCATGACTGCAGTGGGTACCACGCCCTGGAGACAGCATTCGGAAGCCCTTCTCCCTGTATTCTGGCCCTTACGTTCTTTCTGCTCCCTGGTCCATGATATCCCCTGGGACACAGATTGGGTGTCGTAAGGAAAGACCCTCAATTGTCACTTATTCTCAGCACCATGAACATCCACGAGGATATATTTTTCTCATTTGCACTGTAAAAACCAGCTTCTCTAACATTTATATTTTACCATCACCTCCTAGGGAAGATGGCACGGTCTGTAAAGTGCTCACCTTGGGAACATGAGGACCCAAATTTGAGCCCCAGAACCTACCTAAAAAGCCAAGAATGGCAGCATGTGTTTACAATCCTGGCAGTGAGATAGGAGGCAGAACAGAACAGCTGTCGGTCCCTGGTAGAGCTCACCCACTTGGTGAAGACAGAGACCAGTGACAGACTCTCAACAAAGGTGCATGGTGCCCGACCTCCACAGACATGTACACACATCTGCCGGCACACACATGATCACACACAAATAAACATATCACCTACTTGGCATGTGAGTTTTGTATTGTGCTCTAAGATAAACATATTAAAATGATAACATAATGATAATAAAATGATGAAAAGATAAAAACTGATCTGATTCAGCATCTTTAGTAAATAAACTGAGAGTTTTGGGTTTTTTTTCGCTTTTTGTTTTTATATGTATGGTTGCAAGTATCTCTGGGATGAATGCTGGGAGGAAGTCAAATTAGCTTAGAGAGTTAAGAATGGAGTTAAAACTGCTCAGTTCTTATGCTGCGAACCTTGTTAAAATAATATAATAGAGTCTCAATTATTTGTGTGATAGCCGGGTTAAGAGAGAAACTGAGAAACAAACACTGTTTTGTAAAAACAACATTAACATTTTGGGACAGAACTTAGGTAGAATCTAAATTTAAACAGAAAGCAGTTCTTATTTGTGTTCATTAATAGAGCAACTGCAGTTTCTAAGGTAGGAGCTCACAGCTTCCTGATTGGACCCGGCACAGAGCTGCAAGGCCTCCAGCTTCCTGCAGAAACTCTAAAACTGATACAATTCCTACCGAGACACTTCATTTAGACCTTGACAAGAATGAACACAGTGGCTCTTTAACACAAGCAAGCTTCTCAAAGCCAGACTAAATCCCTTTGAGAAGGGGCTCTTGCTGGCCTGACTTGTGTAGGCCAGAGGAGAAAAGACTTGGGGACCAAATAACTTCCCAGAGTGGGGGAGAGGTCAAAGTTCAGTGAGGAAGGCAGAAAAGCCTCTCTCTAGAAGCAGGAGCCAGAGGCAGACTGAGAAGCCTCATGAGCCTGAACTGGTTAGGTCTTGAAGGGAAGCCAGGTCTAAGGAAGTAAAGTCCTTAGGGAGAGGTTTTGAAATTAAAGAAGATTAATTTCTATGTTGGAAATGGAGGATGACACAGTGACACCAAGCCTTTTGACTCTGTAGAATGCCATTTTAGATGGATTAGGGATGAGATTATAAATACTACCATGCTGACAACCATTATATCGGTATTAATAATGACTTTTAAAAACAAAGGCCTTAAAAATAAAGAGGAAGGGAAGAATATGGAAAAATGAGACAGGCAGTGGAAGAAAAATTGGAGAGGTTTATAGGTCAGAATGAATAACAAAAGGAAAAAATAAGAGATGGAAACAGGTTTAGAACAAAAGATACAATTTTTTTATGGATCAAAATGAATAGCAGAGAGAGAAAGATGAGTTATATAAACAAACCTTGGGAGCAAAATTACAGGAATTTATAGACCAGATTGATGAAAATGCCAAGGTATCAGTTACAAAGCAAAATGAAAAAAATGAAATTTGGAAACAAAATTTAGAAGAGAAATTAGAGAGGTTTATAATTAAGAATGAAAATGATCCTAAGATAGAGACAGAAGAAAAAAAGGCCATAACATGTAACATCACTTTGTAGTAAGACTGCAGAGTGGTCTATATCGGTTTTAAAAAAAAAACCTAAAATGATCTTCTGAGCCTTGATAAGGGAACTACCAGGAGATGTGGAAAATCTACAAGGTTATCAGGTTTTTGATTGGCAACCTATAGAGGCACAAGACTTTAAAAGGTTTAATGAGACAATAGCAAATTATCACTTACATTCACCATATGTTAAACAAATACTTAGCAGGGCCATACAAAATTTCAAAACTCCAAAAGACTTCATAACTCACTTGATGGCAACTATTGTAGACCCTGGGCCTCCGTTGCTGGCATGGTGGGAAGATGAGGCTTCACTTACGGAGCAACAGAATAGGAGCAGAGGCATTGATGTTGTCAAGGACCAGTTACTATACGAAGGTCTGTGTTCTGAATTAGGAGTACGGATCACCCTTGATGAAGCTGTCCTAGAACAATGCCACAGGACAGCCTCACATGCTTGGGACAAGGTTGAACAACAGGGACTGATGGAATCCCTTACAAAGACAACCCAAGGTTCAAATGAATCTTTCACTGACTTCTTACAGAGACCAACTAAAGCTTTGAATAGAACAATATCAGATCCAAATGCTTGAGAAATTTTGAGAATGCTAATGCTGAAGGCAAAAGGGCTATTAGACCCTTGGGGTCAAGATTCAAACCTCTTCATGAGCGATCAAAGCTACTGCAGATATAGAAACAGATGTTCATAGCTCAGTTATAGTTGAACAAACAACTACAGGAGGCATCAAAATACAAAATGTCCATTGCTATAGCTGGGAAAAATCAAGTCATTCCCTAAAGGATAGTGAACAAACCATTCCTAAGAATAAATTCTTCTATAATACTAACAATTCGGGGAAAAGATTTCCTATGAAATGTAGAAGATGTGGAATGAACAGTTATATGGCTCATGAATGCAGGTCATCCAAGGATATCCGAGGCAATTCCTTAATTTTGGAAAACTAAGGCTTCGCCCAAGGCCTGACAAAAAACAACACGAGCCATTCCTTTCTTGTCCTCCAAAAAATGATTATTCTAAAAAACAAAAGCAAAAAACTAGAAAATTCAAGACCTGATAGGACAAATAGGGCTACTGAAAATTTAGATAAACCATTTAGTGGAGATTAAGATACTCCTAGGGATAAAATGAAAGATGCTAAAGACACAAAATGGACCCAGGTATTTTGGCAAACTACTGAAAATGATAAGAGGCCAGAATTAGAATTACAGTTAGATGGCATTGAAATAGAAGGATTAGTAATACTGAAGCAGACGTCACAATAATTTCCCAAGATTCCTAGTGTCCCATGTGGCCACCTCAAAATGTATTTACACAGCTACTAGGAATTGGCTCATTATCTCAGGTAAAACAAAGTCTAAAATGACTTAATCATGTAGGGTCAGAGGACAAAGAGAAAAATTAAGGCCATATGTGGCTAGTACAGCTATGAATTTTTGGGGAAGAGATCTGTTGATACAATGGGAGGCATAGATTACCATTCCTCGAACTTCAGAGACAAACCATAAAATCAGGGATATTCCTGATGAAGATATTAAAAATTCTTATCAGGAACTGTCCTGGCCTGTCCAAGTCATCCATAAACAGAACACAGTAGAAGCTGATTCTCCAATTTTACATGGGGAGGACACTGCTGACAGAACGCCAATAGCCTTACCACTAAGGTGTTTGACTGACCAACCTATTTGGATAGAACAATGGCCTACGACAAAAGAAAAATTACAGGCACTAGAACAGCTGGTCCAAGAGCAGTTGGAGGTTCAACGTTTAGAAGAGTCTACCAGTCCTTGAAATTCTCCTGTATTAGTCATTACATTTGGGGGGGGGGCCAAATGGAGGCTGTTAAAGACCTAAGAACCATTAGTAAAATAATTCAGCCAATGAGCTCTTTACAGCCTGAAATCCTATTGTTTTCCTGTTACCTAAGGAATGGCTTATTATAATAATTTATTTGAAAGGTTGCTTCTTCTCCATTTCTTTACAAGAACAAGATAAAGATTTGCTTTCACAGTACCCACATCTAACAGCTCTATGCCAGCCAAAAGGTATCAGTAGGTCTTGCTACAAGAAATGTTAAATGGTCCTACTTTATGCCAAAGTTTTGTACAATAGCCATTAGAAGTAGTCCGTACTCAATTTCTTCAATTCTTAATTTATCGTTACATGGATGATATCTTACTGGCTGATTCCGATACAAATATCTTGGGGGAAATGTTTGATGAAGTGCAGAGAATTTTGCTTTCCTGGGGATTGCAAATTGCTTCTGAAAAAATACAAAGAGGAGAATCTAAAATATAAGATAGATTTACAGAAGATTTGACCACAGAAGGTAAAAATGTGAAGAAACCTATTGAGAACGCTTAATGATTTTCAAAATTATTGGGAGCTATTAACTGGTTAAGGCCCACAGTTGGATTAACTACCCAAGAGCTAAATAATTTATTTCAAACCTTACAAGATGACAAAGACTTAAATAGTCCAAGAAAAATATCAGCTGAGGCTGAAAAGGAATTGGCACTGGTAGAAAAGAAATCATAAAACACATATATAGATCAAAGATGATTCAAAGATGCGCTTTAGTTATCTTGTCCGATACTCATTCTCCCTCAGGAATTCTTATACAAAAAGAAGATTGTATCCTAGAATGGATATTTTTCGCACACAAACAAAGTAAAAAAAATTAAAGATCTATATAGAAAAGTTTTCTGAATTGATAATGAAGGGAAATTGAGACTTCATCAATTAGCAGGAATAGCTCCATGAGAAATTGTTGCACCATTACTAATGCAAAGATTGCTTCATTATGGGCAGAAAATAAAAATTGGCAAAGAGGTTACAGTAACTTTTTGGGAGAGATTAACAACAAATACCCCAAAAGCAGGCAACTCCAGTTGACAAAAAAAGAAAAAAAATTGGATTTTCCCTTGCATAGTGACACCAATTTTTGGGGCTCCTATATCCTACACTTATGCAAATAAATCAGAAAAGTCAGGCTCTAAGTCGGAAAAAATAAGAAAGGTGGTTGAGAGTCCTTACGACTCAGTTCAAAAATCAGAGTTCTACGCAATTCTTACAGTGCTCTTAGACTTTCCAGAGACTTTTAATATAGCAAGCAGCTCTCAATATGCAGAAAGAGTTGTTTTGCATATAGAAACTGCTGAACTTATTCAGGATGGTTTTAAATTAACTTCACTATTTATTCAGCTGCAACCAGTAATTAGAACTATAAACCATCCTGTGTATGCGACACATCTCAGATCCTATACATGTCTACCAGGCCACCTAGCACAGGTAATGATGAAATTGATCAGCTATTAATAGGAAATATGCTAGAAGTCTCAGAATTTCTTAAGAAACACCGTGATAATAGCAAAGGTTTAAAAGGGTGGATTTTCTATCACTTGGCAACAAGCCAAAAAAAAAGTATAAGAAAATGTCCTATTTGTTCTTTATATAATCGAACTCCATTATCTGCAGGGAGTAACCCAAAAGGTACTCAAAGAGACAAAATTTGGCAAATGGATGTGTTTTACTTTGCAGAGTTTTTAAAATATGTGCATCATACTACAGACACATTTCAGGATTTCAGTGGGCAACTCCCTTGAGTTCTGAAAAAGCTGATTCAGTAATTATGTGTTTATTAGAAGTTATAGCGCTGGGCATGGTGGTACATGCCTTTAATCCCAGCACTCAGGAGGCAGAGGCAGGCAGATCACTGTGAGTTCAAGGCCAGCCTGGTCTACAAAGTGAGTCTAGGACTGCCAAGTCTATACAGAGAAACCCTGTCTCAAGAAGAAGGAGGAGGAGGAGGAGGAGGAGGAGGAGGAGGAGGAGAAGTAGTTATGGCAATTATGGGGATATCTGTTGAAATTAAGACTGACAATGCTCCATCATATGTCTCTTGTATAATGAAGCATTTTTATATGATAATATAAATCATGGTACAGGTATGCCACACAGTCCTACAGGACAAGCGGTTTTACTGAGATCCGATAGGACTTTAAAGGAAATGCTTAGCAAACAAAACAGAGTAACAAAGACACACAGAGATAAGCTACATAGAGCTTTGTTAACTCTAATTTTTTGAATGCTGATGAACAAAAAGAAACATTAGCTGAGAGACATTGGATTATGGGGGGAAACTGCTGAACTAAATCAACCTGTTACATTAAGGATGTCATAACCTCAGAATAGACGGTAGGAAATGTGTTACACAGGGGAAGGGGTTATACATATGTTTCTACCTAAGAACAAAAACCTGTGGATTCTGTCCCAATTCATTTTTTAAAAATCAGATTTGACAGGGGGAGAGTTCCTGAAGATCTTGGCTTCAAACAGAAGGAAAGAAATCAGGAAGGCCAAACAGAGGAGGTAACATGATTTGCTGACCCATGCACATGGGAACAGCTCTGAGACTGACTGAGCCATGAAAAGTCTCCAGCCAGGACTTTAGCTATGCATGTATAATAAATCTTTGGCTACAAAAGCCACAGAACTTCCCATGTAATTCTTTTAAATGGCATAAATAAATATTTATATTACAGCTTGGTGCCTTACCTGCTCAACAGAGAGCAGAGATTCATCTTCAACTGAACTGTGTTCAGTACACAGCTCATACATATATTAATACAAAATGTATAACACCTTTGAAAGTTTATATATTTTTCAGGACAAGAGGACCAGACACCAAAAAAGATAAGACACGTAGCTCAGGTAATCCTACCTCACTGATGGCCTCAATGACAATGTTTTCCCAAAACTCTGCATCTGGGACAACTTCAAAATTGCTAGCTAGCATCACATACTGTTCCAGTCAGGACTTCAGATAAGCCCTGAGCTTTCTTAGCATGCAGAGATTAGACAGCAAAAGGTACAGCTAGATTCCTTAAGACTGGGCGGTATCCCAATTTTCTTGAGCCTCCAAAAAGAAAAACTATGTCCCAAATCAGCAGGAAGCAATTAAAGAAAATTATGCCCTGTTCCCAAGAGGGCATGGATGGTTTTTGGTCGTTGTATGGGTGACAGATGTTTTAAAGTAGTTGGTTACAGAATAAGTAAAAGGGTATATTATTGAATCTACTTTTAGACCAAGGAACATTAATAAGCCAAAAATATCACATTGGTATAGATCTTTGTATATTAATACAGATTTAAGATTATATTTGGTTGCAGCATGCTAAGGTATTGCACCTATGTAATTCTTTAAACTGCAATGTTAAGTCCTAGTCCTCTTTGGAGCTGCTATTAGCAACTGTTTAGGATATTAAGAAATACATATTAGCAGTCAGACAATCAAACTCATGGTCTAGATACTAGTTTAGTTAATTACAAAAATATGTTTCCTAGATTGACAGATTAAAAAAAGTAGCTAGAAACAAGCAATTCAAATAGATAGATAGATAGATAGATAGATAGATAGATAGATAGAGTCTTTAAAAATCTCAGAGATCTACAGAATATGGCATTTATTAACTTAAAACTTTTTTGACATGGGACAGGTCTGCTCCTGGCGGCATCTCATTCTCCTTCAAAGAGCATCACAGGCTTCGTATGTGGCAAGATAGCCACTGGGTGGAAAATGTCCTTGCGTCAATTACAGACGGAATAATGTCCCAAACTGGACAAACCAAATCTGAGAAAGTTGACTATGAAGCTTTGCAAGGAAAGGGCAGGCAAGTCCTCTGTCATTGCTGCTTCACAGAAGAGTCTGTCAGATATTCTGAGCCTGAAGGCTAAAGACGATGCTCCAACATTATAGAGAAATTTGGGGGCACTGTCCAGGCAGATAAATATCTCTGTCATTTATATACTTTTGGAAGCTGCTTGCTTGTACTTCCTATATATTTAGGTAATATTTATTTCTTCTTACATATATGGTGTGGTTGAAGACTAGATATTTATAGTCTCACTGTTAAACTTAAATTGTTTAGGATGATAGAAATTGATAGATAGTAGAATACTTTATCCAAGGATGCCAAATATACAAATGTAAATCTTACCTAATGATTTTCATAATTACTATTATTACATATAGTTTGTTATTGTAAGAGAAAGAGCTGTTTATTAAACTAAAAGGGGAATTTGTAGGCATAAGGTTATTGTGTAATTCAAATGGTGAGACCCTTCTGTCTCAATGTTGTGTAAACACTAATCCCCAATTGTCTCCTGATGCCAATAAATCAGCTTTCTGCCAATCCCTAAGCAGGGGAGAGAATAGGGTGGGACTTCCTTCCAGCCAAGGGAGGAAGAAGTAGAGGATTTGAGCCATGGGGAGAAAGTTCAGCAAGGAAAGCTACAAGTATCTCTGGGATGCACGCTGAGAGGAAGCCAAATTAGTTTAGAGAGTTAAGAATAGAGTTAAAACTGCTATGAAGCTTGTTAAAATAATATAATAGAGTCTCGATTATTTGTGTGATAGCTGGGTTAAGAGAGAAACTGAGAAGCAAACCCTGTTTTGTAAAAATAACATTAACAGGAGAGACCAGTGATTGTATCTGAACTGTGCTTTGTGCTCTCAAAGATGTGTCTAGGAGCATCTGTCACAGGTGTTTTCATCTCTGGGGACCTTATGGCACTTCCAGTACATTTCAATGAAAACTAATGCTTTTATAAGAACAGTGATGGGATCCTGAGTCCCAGGCTTCAGGGTACCTGTCGGGTGATAGGCGGGTGATAGGCAGCTTGCCGCTTGCTATGAGGAGTTCGAGCCGCTCAGAGCTTTTGTCTCACACACTGGCTGTCAGTGCAGCACCGCTGGCTTCCTCCCCAGCATGTACCATGGTATATGTGTTAATGGTATATGTGTTAGTGATGCAGTCACTGTGTCTTTTTTACCGGACTCTAAGCCCCTTTGCAGGTGGCCAGCATTCCGCACAGAGTCCTGCTGGTGGAGAAGTGGGGATCCTCACTAGCAATTCCTAAGTCATCTCTTCCAGGAAGCAAGAGCTTTGCAGCTCATTTACTTACAGTTGCCTGGCTTCAAAATTAGTGTATTCCAAAAGAACCTTTTGAAAGTAGAATTTTAAAAGGAACGAACCAGTCCCTGAGGTAGTGTTTGGTTTTGTTTTTCCACCAAAAGATTTTCCCCCATAGAAGAGACAGCAGATGGCAAGAAAATGCTAATTTCTTTCTGGGCAGGCTGGGACTCTGGCAAGTCCAAGGATAACTGTGTGGCCCCGTCTCTGAATGCAGAAAAGTCTTAACGCAACCGCCTACTGGAAGATGCTCGATGGTAAAGTGCCTATTGTGCAAGCATGAAGACCTGAGTTCAAGCTCAAGCCAGGCGTGAGCTGCTTGCAAGCGCAGCACTGTGGAGACAGAGACTGGGGGGTCCTTGGGCTCACCAGTGAGCCAGCCTAGCCTGGTTGGAAAGCTCCAGATCCCAGTAAGAGACTCTGTTGGGGGCAGGGAAAGAGAGGAAAGGAAGAGGAGAGGGAAAAAGGAAAGAAAAGAGAAGGGAAAGAAAGGAAGGGAAGGGAGAAGAATGGGATGGCTCCTGAGTGCTATGAAATATAATGCCCTGGGGGAGGGGTGCCATGGTGAGCCGTGCCAAGGTGTGCCTTCTGAGCAGTTATGCCATGCGACAGACCTGGTGTGAGAGGATTTTACTGGGAGAAGAGAGAGGAGTGGGGACCTGGGAAAGGGATAGAGGCAGCCAGAGAGCCATGAGGTCAGAGAAAAGGGGGGCAGAGAGGGGGTACAGGCCAAGAACGAGGTGGGGAGGGGAACGCTGAGAACAGAGAAAGAAAAGGTCTAGGTTGGGGGTGGTCTTTTTATCCAGCTGCTCACACCTGAGAGCAGGCTGGTGGAACCGCCTGAAAGCTAAGACTGAGGAACAACACTTGAGGTTGTTCGCACACACACAGACACAGACAGACAGACACACACACTCTCCTGATGCCACCTCTTTCATTAAGCCAGACTGTCCAAGGGCAGGATTTTAGCAGTAGTGCTTGCTAAACATCCTCAAAGTCCCCAGAGTACGGTGGTGAAAATCCTCATGGTCCTCTGAGGGAAAGGTGCTCAAACTCTTCTTATGACCTAGAACCCCAAAGCCCCAGCTTTCTCTCTGCAACAAGCCTTGGAGTGATGGCTGCATTCCTCGTTTCCTCTACACACACACACACACACACACACACACACACACACACACACACACACACACACACACTCGAGAATGCAAAACGTGGCAGGACCAGGAAGGATTACATCTCCCATTCCCAAACAATTGTCCCACGAATAGTGAGCTTGCCAGTTGGCTCTCTGTGGCCTTTTCTTTCATACTGTTTTTAGAACGGCAGGATTTATGACCATGACCGATTAGTATTGACCCAAGGGAGACTGTTGAGGGATTAACCCAATTAAACAAAGACAAAGGAATAAATGGAGACTGGGTTCTAACAAAAATGGCTTCTTGTTTTCCTAGCAGTGATCACTTCCATTTGAAAAAAGTACAATGCTTTTGGACAATTCCTTATTCTTTTGAAAAACAACTTTTTTTCTCCCTCACAGCCTGGAAGGACTTCACTGAAGGGCGATAAGGTCACACTGGAGGATCAGGGGGCGGGGGGAGGGGAGTGAGGGAGGAGGTAGAGGAGGGGGAGGACTTGGCTTCGGAGTTCCTGTTCCCTGGCACAGCCCTCTGCCTTCTCTGCCTGGAGACCCAAGTTATGGCTTGCGACTTCAGCTAAGCAGTGTCTGTTCCAGGAGCGTGCTCAAAGACTTCCTCGCCGGAGTCCTGCCACCGTTGCCATTTACCACGCATCTGCCTGACCCAGTGGAACGTAAGCTGGTGTGTCCACCTGAGTCATCAGAGCCTTCTGTACTGTCCCTGTGTGTTTCATAAATGCTCACGGCTGAAGGAACAGGACCATATACCTTGCCTTCCAACAGAGATGTTCCTAAGTCCCCAACGCCCTGTCCTCCAACAGAAATGGGATCCATGCCTTTCCTCATCCTCAGCAAAATGCACTCCTGTCCCTGAGGACAGGGACATGTAGGCACCAGTCTCTAGTTGAAGATACCAGGAAAGCTGTGATGATGTGGAGAGAATCTGTGCTTGCTACCTAGTACCCATTACAGTGCCGGACACATTGGAGTCGCTGAATGGGTTCTTGCTGGATAGACAAATAAATCCATATCAGTGTCACACAAACACAGGCTTGTTGGGTCTTTCTAATTTATTCTTACATGGGCTGCAAGCTCAGGGAGGGACAGGACCAACAACCAGAAGTGTGGGTGTTCCTATGCTAGGATTGAGGTGTGAGTGTCATGCCTCAGGCTTAGATAATGCTGTTGGGCTGACCTGACAGTATCCTCCCCGGCCACCTCTGAGCAGTGTTGCCTCAAGGATGCTTCTGGGCAGGAGTGGGAGAGCTAAAAAAAAAAAGAGCCTTACTATTCTTTACTTTCCCTTTAGCAAAGATAAAAATTTCAGATTATTAGATTTTTGCCTTGGAATTGAGGATGGTCACAGAGATTTGGAAGTCACGGGTGTCCTCTGTCTTCTGTGCCCTTCAAATCTAATCATCACTTTGGTGCTCTTTGCTACTGCTCTTTACACCCCCCACCCACCCAACCCACCTCACCCCTGCTAAGAGGAGCCAGGATCAGCTCAGCCAATCATGGTAATATGTCACCGGGTCTTCTGGTGTCTGTTCCAGCGTAGCACACAATCTGCTCTGGTCTCTCCTCTGCTTAACTCTCTTAGTGGTTTTGTTGTGTTTGTTTGTTTTGTTTTTTCAAAGATTATTGATTTATTACTATGAATACAGTGTTTTACCTGCATGCACAACTGTAGGTCAGAAGAGGGCATCAGATCACATTACAGATGGTTATGAGCAACCATGTGGTTGATGGGATCTGAACTCAGGACCTTTGGAAGAGCAGGTGGTACTCTTAACCACTGAGCCATCTCTCCAGCCCCTCTTCGTGTTTTGGTTTTTTTACCTCAAATGCTCATACTGCTTCCTTGCTGCTTTTCGCCTACCCAATTTTTATGTACCCTTTAGGATACATCTTAAAGTGTACTCTCCGAAGAGGTTTAAGTTGTCATTTGTCAAGTCCTTCCTCACAGTTTCCCTCTGTAGTTTTCACAACAATTATACTTGAATGTTTACTTTGTAAGCAGAATGAGCCTAGCCTGCCTGTCACACAGGGGCAGACAAGTCCTCATGACTGTGCGACTCTAGCTCAACTACCTACTCTGGTGCCTGGCATGTGGTCAAGTAAAGAATGTTTGTGAATGACAGAATTATTCTACTTGTTCATTCAAGAGAGTTCTTCATTGTATAAGAAAAACGATTAGCGAATCAAACAGACCAAGAAAGAAGTAAGAAAAAAAATTCCTTACCATCATGGAACTGAGAATCTGGAAAAGAATTCATTGATGTGTTTGAGTCAGCTCCTCTAGAGCGGTTGACTAGAGTTTCTTCCTAACTCTGCATCCTATGAAGCCGTTTAGTGGCTTGAAAGGGCCATGGTAGCAGTGTTTACACCAGGGAAGTTGGCAAACACTGTAAATCAGAGCTCTTTCCCCTATAAAGATGGTTGTTAAATCTTGACCAGCACATCATCGATGAGGAATCAACATTATCTTGTAAGCAGGGAGCAGGCGAGTTTAATGGCTACCACTCTACACAATATGATGAACAGTGGCTTTACTGAGGTGACTCTGTGCAAAGACGGGACAAGATGATGTACAGAGTCAGAAGGGAGTCTTCATTTCAGTTACGACTCTTCAGGAGAGCAAGGGGTGGGGCAAGCAGATAGAATACTGTCTTTGGAGGTCAAACCTGGCCCTAGCTGGGAGAATTCAGCCAATGAACTCAATAAACGGTTTTCATCTGTTTTGGTTTTTGTTTGTTTGCTTGTTTGTTTTTTGACAGAGTTTCTCTGTGTAACACAGCTCTGTCTGTCCTGGAACTCACTTTGTAGACCAGGCTGGGATTAAAGGTGTGTGCCCAGCAAGAAACAGTTTTCATAAAGATGTGAAATAATTGAGTGTAGAAAGTGCTGTCTTTACAGAGTTAAGGAAGATGGTAAGAGTGGAGAAGCATGTGGCCCAGAGTGGGTGGAACAAACACCACTCTCCTCACTTCCTAAGTCTTGAGGCAGTATGGAGAAAGGTCAGCATGACACAGGCATGACCCTAAAAACAATTCCATAAAGATAGTTTCATTTTATTGGGTACTTAGGGAAGCCTCAGACATAGATATTACATTTACAGAATATTTTAAAAGTACCTTTGGCTAAGTTTGGTTTGCTAAATGGACCTGATACGGCAAAATTGGCGTTTTGAAATTTATAACAAACAATCTGGCCAAGTTCAAGCTACACATTGCCCCGGGGGGAAACTATTAGCACACAGCTTCAGTCAGCAAAAAGTGCTTGTCTCTCCTCAGTCCTGGAGAATTTTACTAGAGCGGTGGACTGCAAGCGCAGGTGAAATCAATTAGCAATGAGCCTCAAACCTGTGCTGCAACGCGTCCATGGAGTCTCCCCAGAGGGGTACATGAACCCTGGGTTTAAGCGTTTCCCTTCACTCATATCCTAATCTCAGTGCTGGGTTTCAGCCCAGAGAACTTGGGATATGCGGCTCGTTAAGTGGGAGGAGGAAAGCACGAGGCTGCAGCTTGGCTTGCATCATCCAGGCTTAGTCAAGGGCTTTTATAGATGGTTCAGAACTTTAAACAAGCCGCAGTGTGTGCTATTGACATCAGTGACAGCTTAATTTCTCCTTTGGAGTCAAAGCAAATGAACACCTTCATTAGGGCACTCTACCTTAAAAAAAAAAAAAAGTTCCTTCTAGTATTTAACCCAAAATGAAGAAATCACAAATTGTGTACTACAGCAAGAGAGAGGAGAGCTGTCACCACAGCTGTGATTTCACTCCACTGGCAACTCTGGGGTCTCTGTCTGCTTCAACCCAATAGCTCGCTCACCCCTGGGTTAGAGAGCTACAAGGGCAAGCCAAACCCAAGCCCACATTTTGGGGGCTGTTCCCTTTCTTTCATTGTGCCTGAAAGCACGAATCCTGTTTTGACAGCTGCAGTTTGGATTTTAAGACTCAACAGTAAACGTGAGTCACCAGCCTTGTGCCTCTCTCTGCTGACAGAAGCAAAATGAACCCCAAGTCCCAGAGAAAACAAAGCCACCCTCTCCTGGAATCTCCAGCTGGGCCTGCCCCTCTCCACAGAGTCTTTGAATCAATTCTCTATTCACTTGCAATATTTTGGCTTTCTTTGGGGAAAGGAAAGTGAGGATATGGGGAGGTCTCAAAACAAAACAACAACAACAAACCCCTAAAACCCAAGTAAGGGGCTAGAGACAGGGCTCAGAAATTAAGAACAGCCAGTGCCTTTACAGAGGACACCTATGAGGGCTCACAACAGGCTAATGGCCTTTACAGGCACCAAGCACACAAAATGATGCATAGAAATTCATATAGGCAACACACACACACACACACACACACACACACACACAGAGAGAGAGAGAGAGAGAGAGAGGAGGAGAGAGAGAGAGAGAGAGAGAGAGAGAGAGAGAGAGGAGAGGAGGAGCGAGAGCAGAGAGGAGGCGAGAGAGAGGAGAGAGAGAGAGAGAGGAGGAGGGAGGAGAGAGAGGAGAGAGAGAGAGAGAGAGAGAGAGAGAGAGAGAGAGAGAGAGAGAGAGAATACCCTGGATGATATTATGAAATAATACTCATCGTGGGAAAACAGCGCTTTTCTTTCTTTCTTTCTTTCTTTCTTTCCTTTTTTTTTTCTTTCTTTCTTTCTTTCTTTCTTTCTTTAAGACTTATTTATTTTATTGTCACATTATAGATGGCTGTGAGCCACCATGTGGTTGTTAGGAATTGAACGCAGGACCTCTGGAAGAGCAGGCAGTGCTCTTAACGACTGAGCCATCTCTCCAGCCCGAGAGTAGCACTTTTCAATTCCCAAAGTTATCACATCATTGTGGTTTTAGTATGCACAAGCGCACATATTCACACATGCACACGCACACACACGGCACTTTTCCTAGTGAGTTAAACATCTAGGTTTAACTAAGGGCTTTCCTGGAACTTTATTTTTAGACCAGGCTGACCTCAAACTCACAGAGATCCACCTGCCTCTGCCTCCCAAGTGTTGGGATTAGAGTAGACATTAGAACTCACAAGTGGCTTGTGGGCTGTGCTGGGAGGTCCTGATTTATCAGGTGTAAGCAGGTCAGAGAACTTGTATTTCTAACAAGCTATCTGGACAGCTGATGCTGCCGTCCCGGGCACACCTGTGAAGTCGGGTGCCTGGGATACAGCAACGCACAGAAGTAGCACACGGTTCATGTGTGGAATTCTTTCAAAACCAGTATAGCTTTGTGTTCAGTCAGTTCAGTTCTCCTAAGGGGCCTCTCTCTCCCCAGATTCCTTCTGTTTTCAACTCTGTATCCTCACATAGGCAGAAAGTGAGCACATGATCTCTAAACCCTAGGCTCAGCAGCCAGGAGGTTGGGAGATTGGATCTGTGCTTCTCAGCAAAGTCCTCTGCCCATGCACAGGTGCTCTTAACAGCCGCTGGGTCAGCATCTGGCTTTGGCAGTTGATGATGCCTTGTTAGCTCACCCTCCTTGCTTCCCTCCTCCGTCTACCCTCACCGCCCCCCCCCCCTTCTGCCCTGGCCCCTGCCCTCTCTCTCCAAACCATGTTCCCATGTAAAGAAACTTGTCAGTTTCAGTACTACTACCCACCTGCCAGCCCCACTTTTTGTCATAAAGTCCTCATTGGGACAAATCCTCACTGTGGTCTAGTTAATTCTGTAGGCATAAAAATGCACACTGAAGACTTGATACCCTATGAGCATATACAGGGGGAGGTAATCCCCCTCAGGAACAGTCATAGGGGAGGGGAATAAGGGGAAAATGGGAGGGAGGGAAGAATGGGAGGATACAACGGATGGGATAACCATTGAGATGTAACAAGAATAAATTAATTTAAAAAAATAAAAAATAAAAAAAAGAATGCACGCTGAATTGAAACTAATTCGAATCGTAAACTGTAGCCTTGATTTCCAGCACTGCATATGCAGCATAAGGGAAGCTAAAATGTGATTCTCCTAAGTCTCACATACACAAGAGAACTGCCCAGGCAGAGTGCCCACCCACAGAAAGGAGTCCATGAAGGACGAATAAATGAATGGCATCTTTGAATCACTATCTCCCTTCTAGCACAGAGCCCACACTGATGTCAGATCCAACTGTGATTTTAATATGCAGCAGTACTTGTGACTCATGTGAACACACATGTTCAGCTTCTTCTGTTACCAAAGACCCAGTTAGACATCAGCTTGAGTTTACAACTGCTCCACCGTGTGTCCCAGGCTAGTTCCAAGACTTCTTTCTTAATTAAATATTTTATTTATCTTATATGCATTGGTGTTTTGCCTGCATGTATATCCATATGAGGATGTTGGGTCTCCTCAAACTGGAGTTTCAGACAATTGTGAACTGCCATATGGGTGCTAGGAATTGAACCCGGGTCCTCAGGAAGAGCTGCCAGTGCTTTTAACCGCTGTCATCTCTCTAGCCTCCCAATGTTCCTTCTATAACCTCTTTTTCTTGTAGCACTTTGTCTGAGTACCACTTACCTTCCTAACCCTTGCTGTGATTTACAAATGCTACCTTCACTGTCTTGTACTTGGCACAAACTGCACAAAGTACAATCTCAAGCAACTGATTTGGCGAGCATTACCAATGCAATCAAGACAGAGCAAACACAGCCATCACTCCCACAGTTCCTTATTCCTCCTCTGACGCCTCCGCCTGCCCCTCTTCCTGCTCCCAGAGCAACCACTGACCTGCCTTCTGTCAGCACGGATTAAATGCCATTTCCTAAAATTCTACAGAAATGGAATTACACAGCAAGTATTCTACTTTAATATCTAGCTCCTTTCACTGGGCAGGGTGAGACTGAGATGCACTGGCTGCCGCTGTGGGATCCGTTCCTCATCGTTGTATAGTGTTATGGTGTGTGCTTGGTCACAGTGTGTTGTCCTTCAGCAAGTGAGAAATATGTAGACGGCTGCCAGTGCAGGATTATCATGAGGAAAGTGGGTGTGGACATTTGTGTTCAAATCTTTTGACATAACTCACTTCTTTGGGCAACTATCAAAATGGAATGGTAAGGTCATATTAGGTACATACCCAAGCTTGCAAAAAATTGCTAAAATAATTTCCAAAATGGTAGAACACTTCACAGCCTTATAAGCAGCATATGGTGGTTTGAATGAGAATGCTGCCCCTGACCCCCAATAGACTCATACATTTTAGTGCTTGGTCAGAGTTGGTGGAACTGTTTAGAAAGAACTAGGAGATGTGGCCTTGATGGAGGGGGGGGGGTGTCACGGGGAGCTGGCACCTCTCTCTGCCTCTTGCTTGTGGATCAACATAAAAACTCTCAGCTAATGCTCCGGGGCCATGCCTGCCAGTGTGCTGCCATACTCCCCAACGTGATGGCCACGGTCTCTAACTTACCCTCTGAAACTGTACATCCCCAGTAAACTTGTCTATAGTTTGCCTTGGTCATGGTGTTTTATCACAACAATAAAAAGTTAACTAAAACATAGTGTAAGAAAGTTCCAGGCTTTAACCGTGTCAGTCACTCTTCGAATGTATGTATTTTAGGGCTGGAGAGACGGCTCAGTGGTTAAGAGTGCTCATTGGTTTACAACTGTCTGTAACTCCAACTATAGGGCGCGCACACACACACACACACACACACACACACACACACACACACACACACACACACGAGAGAGAGAGAGAGAGAGAGAGAGAGAGAGAGAGAGAGAGAGAGAGAGAGGAAAGGGGGAGGGGGAGAGAGAGAATCGTTAAAAATGTATATCTAGTTTAGTGAGTATGCAGTGGTACATCATTGTGGTTGGGTCTCCTTTTCCTCCTGGTTAGCAATGAGCCTCCTTTTGTGAGTTTCTGTGTCATCCACAGGCCTTCATTGTTTTATTTTTCAGTGCTGGGACTGAACCCAGAGTCTTACACACACTGCGCAAACATCCTACACTGAGCTACACACCAGATCTGCTGTCTTTGGCTTAGTGTCTATTCACATCTTTTGTCTATTTTTATTGGGTTGTTTTGTCTTCTTTATGTATTATGAAATCCTTCGTTGGATATGTTTTACAAATATCTTATCCTAGGCTAGCTTGCCTTTTCTTTTTAACAGCAGTATCCTGAAATGAAGACTGGACTTGCCCCAAGGAACCAAATGACTCTAAACAGCAGGAAGAAACCAAAGAAAACAATGCTCCCTTCTCCCCACTAATCTTCTTTCTCTCCTACCTGGTGTTGGGGTGTTGGAAGGGATTAGGGTGGAGAAGGGAGAAAGATATAAAAAAAAACCCTAAATTAAAATAGATTTAAAAAATAGCTCCTAAAAATGGCGCCCAGATATAGGGCTTGGAATAATGGAAAATCTGGGCTCTAATGCCATAGAGGAGACAGCAGGGTATGAAGAAACACTGTTTCAGGATACCAGCAAAAGGTTTACTGCGGCTTCTGCTGCTGGGGTCTTTCCCACTGCTTCCAGAGGAGATTGCCTGTTTTTGCTTAATCTTCCACCTCTATTCCATCTCAAAAACGGTTGGGAGAATGGTTGAACAATTGGAAAAGTTGCGAGCGAATATGGAGGGGTCTGAGAAAAAAAAAATAGATGAAATAGGAAAATCGGAAGTGTCACTTAATTCTCTCATTTTTTAAAGGATTTCAGAGTTGGCTGTGCAGCTAGAGAGTTTGCAGGCAAAGATGGAGGCACTTGGAAGTGAATAGTGCCGATGGAAAAGGGTTCAGACCTGGTAACTGAGAGTTTCCCAAAATCGTTGCCCTGTCCTGCTCCTCAAACTTTTGGTGTCAAGTTCCCAACACCACCCAGCATGCTGGGGAGCTGGGAGGAGCAGAAGGCCACACAGGCCAAAAGGGTTACAGATAAACTGTCCATTTCAAGAGATCGGGTTATTCTTGAGCAAACTGAGCTGCCAGAGGAGCAGCCTCGGGTTAGGAGATTACCACCGTTGGCTTTCCCTGTAGCCACCAACAACCTTAGATATCAAAATGCTTGGGGGCTTCAATTGTGGTAGATTTTGCCATTTGAAAAGAACTTGTGACCAAGCTGCTAAAAGCCTCAGAGCTAAAAATGGGTGCTTTCTGCCAGAGAAATGAAGGAGCCATTTTTGGCAGTATCGTGTTCCCTGCAAGAATGCCTAAGCTTCTGCGGGTTTGTGGACACCATGGTAAAAGAGGTCATTTGACTTGTGAATGCAGGTCCAAGAGGAACATATGAGGTAACCTGTTGCTATTAGGAAATAGCCTGGGGCCCCTAGCTTGAGGCTCAGCAGCAAAAAGTATGAGCTGTCCCAGAGAAGAGCAGCCGAGAATTACCAGGTTAGAGTAGAAACTCTTGATCCAAAAAGTGCTTGGTTCCTTGATCATCCTCTTTTTAAAAAGTAACAAGTCTCATTCATATTCAAGAAAAAAGCCATATTTTAGACAAAAGGGGGGAAATGTAGTGAAAAGTTTTCATGTCTTTAAAAACTCGGTTATGTTATATAAACATGTTTTTGTTTTAATCCAAGGTGTGGGAAACGGGGCTGGTTCAGACTATCCACAGCAGCAAACTATTTGCCTTGTGTGGGCTCTGAGAGGAGGACTCTGGAGAGGGAATAAATGTCAGAGCCCAGAGAGAGAGAGAGAGACAGGAGGCTCTGAGAAAAACGAATGCTGGTGTTTCCCCCCTGATGTTTTTAGATGCTGTTAAGGTAGTTTAACAAGAAGTTGAAGATGTCCTGAGAGATTTGATTTGCCCCCAAGGAGCCCAACGACCCTAACCACCAGGTAGTGGCTAAAGAGAACTCTGCCCCTTTTCCCCACTAACCTTCTTTTTTCTCCTGACTAGTGTTGGGGTGTTAGGAGAGATTGGGGTGGAGAAGGGAGGTAGAAGTATAAGAAATCACAATAAAATAAAGTAGATTTTAAAAGCGCCTACAGGACCCACTATTGAGCACCGTGAAAAAAGAACAGCAAGCACCTCTTAGAGAAGAAAGAAACACAGTCCACATTCCTTTTTAACTGGGAGACTCTCCAGCTACAATCAGAGCAGGACAATAAAACGGAGCATAGCTGTGTCTCATTTCACCCGGGCACCGGCAAGTTGTGACGGTGTCAGCGGCGAAGCAGCCAGTAAGTAGGTCTGGTGGCTCAGCTTTGTCATCCAGAGACCAGACACAGGGCCTCACCTGGATCTATCCACAAGGGTTGGGAGGCAGCACCAGCCAGAAGATGATAATGTTGAGATCTAAGGTGAAACCCAAGGACTACAATGGCCCTGTTTGTCTCACAAGCCCCATCTCAGAAATGCAGTTGAGCCAGCAGGGTGTGCACAGCAACAGCCTCAGGGCAACTTGACTGGGCAGAAGTCTGGGCTAAGGCACACGTTAGCTCCTCCCCCTTTCCCTATCCCTCACTGCCCGAGGCTACAGGACCTCCAGGGGCAGCAGCCATGGGGCAGAACTCTGCTTCCGCTCCTTCTTTATCCCCCCCCCATCTGTCTATCTATCTATTTATCTATCTATCTATCTATCTATCTATCTATCTATCTATCTATCTATTCCAGAATTCATTTGACATGGCTCATCCACACCATGGAAAATGGGCATTTACAGCTTCCCAGGTCCCAGCCTATGTCTCTATGAGACATAGAGAATATATTGTGTTCCGCAAAGAGGAGAGGGCAGGAAGAGGGGGTGGGCTTGATGGCTGAACACATCTGAAGGGGACAGGGTTACCAAGAGACATTCAAATTGTTTGCTGAACAGTGTGAGATGACTCCAGATGACCCTTCCCAGGCTCCCCTGGGTGGTCAGGAAGTTTTAGTAAACCCATGAGTATTTTCTGTAACCAAGTTTTGCCAGGGAAACTGAGGAAGTGTCAGTGGTTGCAGAGAAAGATGAAGATTCCAGCCGGGGTCCTGAGACCACAGAGGAGCCCCAAAACACAAAGCTCTCTCACCTTTGGAGCCCCAGGGCAGAGAGCCAAGCAGACAGTGCCTACTACTGGGGTACAGGGAAGTCCTCTCATGAAGCAACACAGTGCTGAAACTAAAAAGTGAGAAGAAAAGTAGAGACTGTGGCTTGGCTCTATAAATGTGGTGCTAATTAAAGCCATTTGTTCAAACTGCTCTCCATTAGTGCTTAATTGCTTGCCATGTGGTATAATAACAATTTTGCATTGCACGAACTACACGTCAGACTTAGCTGAGTTCTGTTTGCTTCCTTGTAGCCTGTCTTCTCAGGCCTTTTGTGCATAGTCCGGTTGCATGTGGCTAAGACAGTGGTTACAACTTGAGGAGGAGGAGGAGAAGGAGGAGGCTGGGTATACACTCACTATATGGTTAATTCTTGATCTAGGGTACTTCCTTCTGGCTTATATATCAGTATATTGCCTAGTTTTGGAAGCCAGCTCAGAAAAGAACAATATAAGTTCTAATGCTTTATATCTGCTTGCTCCTCCCCCTTTTTTTTAAATTAAGAGAACAATAAATTGTCTGTTACCAAAGCAGCCAGACCCCCACCACCTCTTAAACAGGGGTGCATAGTCATTCCCTGCTGAGAATAATAACTCATCCTCAGTCCAGCTTTGGGAAGAAGATAAAACAGAAACAGCCCCATAGGGCCCAGCTAATAAAGTCAGGCTGGAAAGATGCTTTGGTAGTTTCCACCAAGAGGCAGCACAGAGGCGAAAGAGACTGTTTCTGAGACAGCGTCTCCAACCTTTCACACATTGCCTGGTGACCTACTATTTGCCAGGCTTAGGCACTGTGAGAGGGCCAGGAGAATGCTAGAAAGTACAAAAGCTGTTTCCAGCTTTGAGGAGGTGGCAAGTGGATTGGGAGGGGGACTATACACGAATAAGATGTTCCTAGCTAAAGAGCAAGCCATATTGACACATGAGCAAAGTGGCCTTACTTATGCAAGTCTTCTGATCCACGTTGAGAATGTAGCCTTGCTTGCATTTGCAGATGTATGAGCCAGGTGTGTTGATGCAGAAGTGGGCACAGTTGTGTTCCAAGACGCTGCACATGTGGACCACTGCAAAGGAAGACAAAGAAAATGAATGTTGACAACACGCCTTAGTTTCATGCTATCCAGTAAATGTCCACTGGGAGCCTGTGAAGAAGAAGAAGGTTGACAAGAAAACTTCGATCCAAAACTTACTCTGCCTACAAGATGTGCAGGGATAAAGATAGAACAGATAGAGCAGAGATTGAGGGAAAGTCCAACCAATGCCGGACCCAACCCAAGACCCATCCCATGAAAGAGACAACCCCTGACACTACTAACAATATTCTGCTATGCTTGCAGACAAGAGCCTAGCAGAGTTGTCCTCTAAGAGGCTACATCCACACCCACAGCAGTTCAAAACAGATACTGAGACTCACAACTAAACATTAGTCAAAGCATTGGGAGTCTAGTGGAAAAGCAGGGGCAGGGGAGGATAAAAGGACCTAGAGGTGACAAGAGCTCCACAAGAAGACAAACAGAGACAACTAACCAGGGCCCACAGGAGCCTGTGGAGTCTGAAGCACCAACTATGGACCATGCGTAGACTGGACCTAGGTCCTCTACACAGATGTAGAGGATGAGCAGCTCTGGCTTCGTGTGGGTCCTCTAGTAAGGGAAAAGAGCTGTCTCTGACATGGACTCTGTTGCCTGCTTTTTGATCACTTCCCCCTGATGGGACTTAATGAGCTGGGGTGGGAGTAGGCGGCGTCTCTTCTCTGAGGAAAAAGGGGGAGGGGAAGTGTGGGAGCTATGACTAGGATATAAAGTAAATACATAAATTAATTAATTAAAAAAGAAAAGAGGGTTGATCCCAAAGAGCATCCTTTCACCAGGGATGTTCAGTGTCTAAAGCTGACAGACTCAGATAAATAAAGGACCATGTAAGGTCAAAGGGGAATGGTGTTAGGCTGAGCCATATGAAATTGCTGATATATTTGGGTTTTGACCTACAAATCCACAAATTTCAGGTTCAACTTAATAAAACCATTTGGCACACAGAAAGCTCAGAAGAGTTTCAGATTCCAGAATGCCTTCTATAGGATGGAGTCTTGAGTAGGCAGACATGGAATTGAGAGGACTGCTGGTTAAAGGAAGGTGTGTTAAAGTGATCATAAATCTTAAGAGCAATGTACTTTTTTTGAGGAATGTACTTTTAAATCTGCATAAGTATACACAAAATTGGAATCACACTGCATTTAAATGTTTTATAATGCCATGATTTTTGTGTCTCCATTTTAAATATTTTTGCATTTAGTTCCTGAAAGTACCTCAGCTTCAGATATATAAATTTTGGATAAGTCTGTCTGGAGCTCATGCAATTCTTGTTGTTTTTTAACATCTCAATTTATGACTTTAATCAATATAGTACAACTTGAGCACATTTAAAATTAATGAGCACCAGTGTTAACGGAACATGTTATGCAAGTCTTCTCATAAACAAAAGATGTTCGAAAGAGAAAATAGCATTCTGAAGCTTACAGAGTAAAGGGGACCCTGATTGACCCTGTAGGTAGGGAAACTCAGCTACTCATGGGCCACTTTCAAACATGCAACTGTGAACTTGACACAAACTACAGTCACTTGAGAAGAACCTCAGCTAAGAAGATGTCCCCTCCCCAAGTTTGGCCTGTGGTGTGTTTTCTTATTGCTGATTGATAGGAGGGGCCATCTCTGTTGGGAGTACAACCCCTGGGCTGGTGGTCCTAGGTGCTAAAACAAAGCAAGCTGTGCCAGGTGTGGTGGCTCACGCCTTTAATCCCAGCACTCGGGAGGCAGAGGTAGGTGCATCTCTGTAAGTTTGGGGCCAGATTGGTCTACATAGTTAGGACAGGCAGAGCTATATAGTGAGACTTGTTGTAAGATAACATCAAAGAAAGAAGGGAGGGAGGGAGGGAGGGAGGGAGGGAGGGAGGGAGGGAGGGAGGGTGGGAGGGAGGGAGGGAGGGAGGGAGGGAGGAGAGAGGGTGGGAGGGACGGAGGGAGAGAGGGAGGGAGGAAGGGAGGGAGGGAGGGAGGGAGGGAGGGAGGGAGAGAGGGAGGGAGAGAGGGTGGGAGGGACGGAGGGAGAGAGGGAGGGAGGAAGGGAGGGAGGGAGGGAGAGAGAGGGAGGGAGGGAGGGAGGGAGGGAGGGAGGAAAGCAACCTGAGCCAGCCATGGAGAGCAAGCCAGTAAGCAGCCCTACCCCATGGCCACTGCTTTAGCTCCTGCCTCCAGGTTCCTACCCTGACACCCCTGAGTAATGGAGGTTGGTCTGAGAGTTGTAAGCTGTTTTTGGTCATGGTGTTTTATCACAGCAATAGAAACTCTAAGACAGCAATATATGAGATAGGGGAATGAAACTTTTATAACAGCACAATTCAGAACACAGTGTTCTGAGATCATAATTGTGTTTTAACTCCTGTTAGAATACAAATCACAGAAGAGAAGTTGTAGGTTTAATCCAACCATTTTTTTTATTACAAGCTGAAATATTTGACCTTTTTGAGACCCTGAGAACTCTTCATTTCTTTATAATAATGAAAATAAACATTGCACCAGCTTCATAAGGGCCTTGTGAAGGTTAGCTGAAGCAACCAGATAAAGTGGTGAGTGTTATTGGACAGGAGATTCAGCTGGCCTGGCTTCAGGGCCCCAGCAATATCTTATGTGTGCCAGATGTGCCAGATGTGGTGTGTGTGTGTGTGTGTGTGTGTGTGTGTGTGTGTGTGTGCATAAAAGGACCACATTTCACCCCCAGATCTTTCTTCTCTCTCTTTCTGGATTCCAGCTTCCCTCTGTCCCCACATATTTTCTCTCTCTCTCTCTCTCTCTCTCTCTCTCTCTCTCTCTCTCTCTCTCTCTCTCTCTCTCTCTCTCTCTCTCTCTCCTGGGTGCCCCCTTTCTTTCCCTCTCTGCACACCCCCCTCTCTGCCCTCATGGCTCACTCCCCTCCCTTCCCCTTCAACAAACTACTTCCTTTATACCAGATCTGTTACATGGCATGCAATCATTTTTACATATTCTAACAGTGAAAATGGTGCTCAACACCCAGGGAATGCTCAACACCCATAAGCCACGTCATAGCAACGAAAAAGTATCATGGTGTTTGATTTCTTTTTTAATTTCATTCTGTGTGTATGAGTTTTTGCCTGCATACATATTTTGCTTACATCACGTATAAGCCTGGTGCCTGAGGAAACCAGAAGAGGACATCCGATCCTCTGGAACTCAAGTTACAGATGGCTAGGAACTGCCATAGAGTGCTGGCCATTGAACCGGGGTCCTCTGGGAGAGCTGCCATTGCTCCATTACAGTATCAGCATGCTTTATTTTACATGTCTTACAGAATATTTGATCGCACTGTGAACCCGAGATTGTGTTGTTTACTGGTGTGACTCAGCCCTAGCACATACCTTTAATCCAAGATAGGATTAAATAAAGTAAACCACCGGTCAAGAGGCAAAGAAAGCAACTGGTTCACAAGGTTGTACTTAGGGGGAAAAAAAAACAGTAAGTAGAAGTCAGGAGGGCAGATAGAGGTGCACAGGAAGTAGAAGGGAGGGACATTGAGTTTGAGGGGTTTTTGAGACATCGGTGGAGAAGAGCTTTCTTTGGGGATGTCACCTGAAGAAGCAGATTATCTGGGTGCTTTCTCTGCCTCTCTGAGCTAGCAGGCCTCCATCCCAGCACCTGGCTCCTGAGTCTTTATTGGTAAAATCAAACATGTGAGATTTTGTTAGAAACAACATACATCTTTGGGAATATCATCTATACACCTATACCCTATTGTCTGTCTGTCTACCGACTTGGATTTTCATTCAACATTAACGACAAATTCTATCTGTACTGACTCAAGCGCTGTATTTCAGAGAATCCAAAATGTGCTCTAATTTCAAAGATATTGGAACGAGCGGCCATTTACACGTGACCCTCATTATTCAGATTCCATACCTGTGAATCCCCCTGGTCACTGAAGTGCACTTGTGACCCAGACCAGTGCAGCACTTTCCTAGGCACTCACTGAGATGCTGAGAGACAACAGGAGTGTGCTCCTGATTTAGTGTCCTCAGGGGGCTTAAACAAGGCAGCGTTGCTTCCATTAGTCTTTTCTGTTTCGTACAATAGCAAATTGTCTTCATGGTTTAGGCAGCACTGTGGGGTTGTGGGGTTTGTAGGTAATTTTACTATTTGACATAACCCATTAAGTACAAAAAGGGCTATGTTATGCCCTTTTAGGAAAATGAATATATTAAAATATGTTTCAATGTAGAATGAGTAGAGTCTTTCTTTGTTGGCCAAAAGCTCATGGTGAGTGAGTCAACCAACAATACACATATTAAATTTGTTGTCTCTGAGTACATTATATATTAACCAGCTATGAAAGCACCAGGTGACCAGCTCATGACAGCCAGTCCTGCTTATGTTTTGTATAAAACATTCCTTATCCATCAACTCACTGTTTGCAGTGATTCCATAGAGCAAAGTCACCTTGAACAGTGAACGCCAACTCTCTCTTAGATTTGCCCTCACACGTGAGCTCTAACTTAACCTTTTTGATTGCAATCAAATTAGCTGGCTCTGTTTGAGCTCTTCTAATCACTCCATCATCTGTCCAGAGGCCATTTCTCATTTTACTGTCGGACAGCACAGGCACGGTTTCTAATCTTTCACTTACGCTCAAACATGTCTCCCGGAAGGTGTTCACTTATTTCTCCAAGACTGGCTCCTAGCGTAATTAGCCACCAGACCCAACTCAAGTTGAATTCCTGTCACTTTTTAAAAATATATGTATTTATTTATTATGTATATAGTGCTCTGCCTGCATGTATACCTGCATACCAGAAGAGGACACCAGATCTCATAATAGATGGTTGTGACCCACCATGTGGTTGCTGGGAATTGAACTCAGGACCTTTGGAAGAGCAGCCAGTGCTTTTAACCTCTGAGCATCTCTCCAGCCTGAATATCCATCACTTTCAACCAAAAGAATCCCAAACATTTTTACTGAACAGAATAAAAATTGTACATCTGTGGAATCGGTGCTGAGTGCTAGGTGCCTCTGCATACATCTGGGGTTCACGTCTTCTCACCTCTAAGACAGGCCTTGGCTGTGCTGTTAAAGGGGGAGTGGTACCCCCTACACTGAGTTGCAGAATCGTGTAAGCCAATTAGCTCCATTCTTCAGAAAGTACCAGGCTCAAACTTTACCAAGATTCTTTACTCAGAAGAAATAAGAAACCAGTAGTCTAAATCAGTATTGGGACCGAGTTTTTTAATTTATTAAACTTATTACTAAATTTTGTGGTATCCAAAATTGGATTTTTTAAAAAGACAATGTCTCCTTTAACCCAGGCTGGCCTAAGGGAGAAATACACACACACACACACACACACACACACACACACACACATACACACACACACACATACACACACACACACACACACACACATACACACACATACCCCTGCCTCTGGTGTTGCAGGCCTGGCTTTCTATAGTACTGCAGATGTAACCCTGGGCCAGGCAAATTATCAACTACACCACATGCCTAGATCTGTAGTGTTCATGCCTTGAGCACACGTTCAAAGGAGAGGCAGGCAGATCTGTGACTTATCGGCCATACTTACGTAGTGAGGTCCTATCGAGAGAAAGAAAGAGAGGGAGGAAGGAAGGAGAGAGAAGAAAGGAAGGAAGGAAGGAAGGAGAGATAAGGAAGGAAGGAAGGAGAGATAAGGAAGGAAGGAGAGATAAGGAAGGAAGGAGAGGGAAGGAAGGAAAAGGGAAGAAAGCAAAAAAGAGAGGGAGGAAGAAAAGAAAAGAAAAAAAAAGAAATATAAGCAGCTAATTGGGGGGTGTTGTTTGTTGTGATTTAATCAAAAGAGTTTTGCTATGTAGCCTGGACAGTAGTCATCCTCGCTGGGCAGTAGGGATGGCACATGCCTTTAATCTCAGCTCTCAGGAGCCAGAGGCAGGAGAATCTCTGTGAGTTCCAGGCCAGCCTGGTCTACAGAGTGATTCTAGGACAGAGAAATCCTGTCTCGAAAAACTAATAAAAAAGAAGAAGTCGCCATTCTCCTGTCTCAGCTTCCTGAGTGCTGGGATTCGAGTGTAGCTGCCTGAGGGTCTCAATGGGATCAACCGATGATGTACAGGCCAGCATTTATGCAGGTTTGCTTCCCCGCTGTACAATAGGGCTGCCAAGGGGTGAAATCAGTGTAGACTTTTCCCAGATGAAGGGGATGTCTTCTGAACACTATTAGGGCCTTCAATTGTGCCTAAGGGGGTGGGGCTGTTAGGGTAAGAACAAAGGCTCTGGGCTCCAAAAATGCTAGCTAGGCTGATAAAACAAGACACTGTGAGGCTAGTCAGAAGCAGCTGTGCCCAATTTGCTCAGAGTCATCAGATGGCAGAAGGCAGACTTACAGTTTTCAACCTGTAGAGTCAGTGTTTTCTGCTCCTGGGCAACAAAACTGGATGCCAGAATGCGTGGGGCTTGGTCAGCTGTACGCGGGGCCCCGATTCACAGACTCTGGTCTCTAACGTAATTTTGGTGGGCTCCAGGGCGGCCTGAGATCATGACATGATTCTCCCATGCTGTGACCTCGTGGGAAGTCACTGTCCATAGGCAGAAAGCTGCTGCCATGCCCAGGTACATGGTCCTACAGTTAGCCAGAGCCAAATCCAGTATTCTTATTCGGGGCAGTCTGGACCTAGAGCATAACCCATGTCACTATGTGACAGTGGCTCCTGCCCTGGGTACATCTGCACACAGCCTGCCTCTGCCTCGATCCACCTCTCTTTTCAGTCCTGCCTGCCAGCAGGTGCCAATAGGCTTTCCCGACAATATCCTGTCCCTTCCGTGCACCCAGTGGCTGCCCCTCCCCAGGCATGGCCCTTTGTCATCACTTTTCAAACTGTGAGTCATGGCCCCTTAGTGGTGTATTGAAATCAGCTATAGAACCAGGACTGGCTTTTTTTTTTTTTAAGATAAAACAGACTTTAAAATATCATTATTCAGGCCTGGAGGGATGGCTCAGTGGTTAAGAAAGAACACTGGCTGATCTTCCTAGCACCTACATGAGAGCTCACAACATCTGTAGCTCTAGTTCCTAAGGATCCAATGCCCTTTTCTGGACTTTGTGGGCACCAGGTACATATGTGGTGCACAGACATGCATGCAGGCAACACACACACACACACACACACACATCATCATCATCATCATCACCATCATCATTCTTTGCTTGGGGCCTGGTGATCACCCTCCCCACACTTGCTGACTGGAGGATCTGCCACCGCTCTTCTGTCACGGTTTCACTGTAGCTTTGGAGCCAGAACGCCCAGCCGCCCCTCAATCCTCCCCCTAGAGCTATGTGTCCCTGGGCAAGGCAGTCAGCTCTTTTAAGTTTCAATTCTTCTGACATTTTTGTTGTTGTTGTTTTGTTTTGTTTTGAAGACAGGGTTTCTCTGTGCAGCCCTGGCTGTCCTGGACTTGCTTTGTAGACCAGGTTGGCCTCGAACTCACAGAGATCCTCCTAAGTGCAGGGATTAAAGGTGAGCACCACCAGTTTCTTCTTCTTCTGAGTTTTAAGAGCACTTGCTGCTCATATTTGCTGTGTGAATAAAACGATTTTACATGTGCAAAGAGCTCAAAAAAGTGTGCACACACACTCAAGCACACATATGCACACCTTTGAGATTGGTTCTTGTTTTGTAGCTCAGGTTGGCCTGGGACTTGCTATGTAGTCTAGGCTAACTTTAAACTCTGGATCCTCCTACTTCAGCCTCTGTGTGTGAGTGCCCACTCAGGCGAGCTCTCTCTCTTACACACACACGCATGCGCATGCACACGCGCGCACACACACACATGCCAACGTGGTGAACAGAGATCAGGGCATGTGTTTCAGGAGTGGATTCCCACCTCCAGCTCCTCAATGCTGCACCGTGTGTGCTCCAGACTACGTGGCCAGCGAGCTCCCTGCCAGTTCTCCCGTCTCTGCCTCTCACCTCACCACTGCATCCAGCTCTCTCTGTGAATGAGCTGTGGGGATGGAACTCCCCATGGGTCAGAGTCCCATGCCAAGGTCTTTACCCTCTGAGCTATCTCCTTGGCCCCTCAGCCTCGAGGGCACAGACTACAGGAGTGTGCCACCATTCTCGCCTCATGCAGATATTGCTAACAACAAATGGTAGTGATAAATCACATTGTTTCACTTGAAAGGCTTTCCTGGAGCCCCAAAGCAGACCCGGGTGCCCGTTGGGATAGCTCCCCGGTCCAGATGGCTATCCTAGGGCTATGAAGTACACACTCTGTCTCCCATCACACTGTTCCATGAGGAGAGTATCTTCTCACCAATCCTGCGCTCACGCATGGAGGGTAAGCACTCAGGCTCTGACTGTCTGGAGCTGCTTTTTGCAGTGCTTATTTTCTCTAAGGCTTGGTTCCACTTTCATAACAAGAATACCTGTCTGGTAACACAGCTTTAGAACTAAATGGAGCGATGCTCAGAATGTACCTAACACGGGACATGAGCAGCTGTGACCACGGCGTGCAGTTCAGTGTTTCAGGAGCAGATGAGACTTCCAGAACCTGGCAATGCCGTCTGCGGTTCCGAAGATGCTCATGGTTGGTGTGGGCTTGCCAGACTGCACATCAGAAGGGAAGCTGTTGCCTCACATGTGGACCCTGAGTGTGACTGTAGTAGTGCGTGCACATTAACTGAGGTCCACAGCTTATAATGCCTGTTTGTACATCACCTACCTGTGAAATCCCCACATTACAGATGAGGTACCTGAGGTTCAGTGAGCCCAAAGGGCTTACTCAGTGTCACATAGTCAGTCTCTTACCCACTGTCACACAGTCAGTCCAGTCCCAGTCCTACCCAGGCGTCCCTTCCCAGTTTTACCCTCATCAGATGAATGCCAACAGCAGAGCCACTTTCCCTGTGGGGACTGTCCTCAGCAAAGGGTTCACTGTAAACCAGGAATTTATAATTCCTGGCCGATGAAGGAGATCAGGAACTTTGGAATCAGCAAACTTTCCTAACCTGTAAGAGCAGAGGGCTGCTGGGGCTGGAGAGTACTGGCTGATAGTCCGAAAGGACCTAAGTTCAAATCCCAGCACCTACTTGGCAGTTCACAATTGTCTATAATTCCAGTTCCAAGGGATCTGACACCTTCACATAGATATACATAGAGGCAGAACACCAATGTAAATAAAAAAATTTTTAATTAAAAAAAAAAAAGTAAAAGTGGAGAGCATACCATCTGGCCTGCCTCTCTGGTTTTCAGGAGCCTCAAATGAGAACACATGAGGAAAAGCGCTTAATGAACGTTAGTTACTGCGGTCTTTAGCATGTGCTTGATAAAGAGGCTCTGGGGCCTCCTCAACCTTTCAGGAGAGCTGATGAAGCTTCTCAGTAGAGCCTGGCGGTACAGGGCGTGGAGCTCAGCTGTATTTCAGCAGAGTGGATGGGGAGCCCCGAGGGATTCATTTCTCAGGCCACACAAAGAAACGAGATGATACTAGGGTTTTCTTAAAGTTTCCAGATAAAAACAGCAGTGATGGGGGAGGGGAGTCCAAACTGCCTTTGAATTTTGCTGCCTGTCTAAAACCCACAGAGAAAGAAGGTTCTCTGAGTCCAAGTCCGCACTCAGCCGTGCAGGGGTCGTTTGTGCCGCACTGCTCTTCTGCCTAGTCACCTTATCTCTCTATTTGCGTTGAATGCAGTGCTTGTACTCCTCCTTAAAACCACCCAGGACACATGAAGAAGCTGTCAACAGTGTTACAGAAACAATTTCTTTTTTTACTATTTCCAGGAAAGGGGGAATGTAAATTCTGCTGAAGTCATGTAAAGCCATAAACCTTTAAAATGATTGCAGCATTTCTACTGATTGAAGTTTTCCAGTTGACGCAGGCCACGGTGCACCACACTAATGCAGCCTCTCTCTGGTGCCAGGGAAATGGCATTTCTGAACGGTTTCCAGCTGACATTGCTCGGGAAAAGGTTCTTTTTCTTTTAGGGCATTGATTTCTTAAGTAAATCATTTGACTCTGGAATCAAGAGAAAATGGAGTCTTTGCTTTTTGACGTTAGTTCTTGCAAGGGGATTTTTTAAAGACACATCAAAAGTGCACCTGGGGTTGGGGGTGTGACTCAGTCAGGGGAGTTACTGCTCAGCAAGAACACAGCTATCAGCTTGTCCCCAATCATGGTGGCACATACCTGTCATCCTGGCGTGTGGGAGGCGGAGGAAAAACAACAACAAATCCAAGGTCACTCTCCAGAGAGTTTGAAAGCAATCTGGATTATTGACACTTTGTGTCAAAATAATTTTAAAAAATGAAACTGCTCAGTGGTAGCTCACACTTTTAATCCCAGAAATCGGGAGGCTGAGGCAGAAGTATCTCTGTGAGTTTGAGGCCAGCCTGGTCTACAGAGCAAGTTCTAGGACAGCCAGGGCTACATAAAGAGAAACCCTGTCTTGAAATAAATAAATAAATAAATAAATAAAACCGGTGGCTGGAGAGATGGCCCAGAGGTTAAGAGCACTGGCTACTCTTCCAAAGGTCCCGAGTTCAATTCCCAGCACCCGCATGGTGGCTCACAACCCTCTATCGTGAGATCTGCTGCCCTCTTCTGGCCTGAAAGTGTACATGCAGGTAGAGCATTGTATACATAATAAATAAATAAATAAATAAATAAATAAATAAATAAATAAATCTTTAAAAAAGAAAAAGAAAGAAAATCCATAAACAAACAAATAAGCAATAAGTATATGTGAGTACATCTTGCTTCCTGTTCTCTAAGCACAAGGTTTGTAGCCTGCGGCATTCTAAGAACTGCTCTTGCAAGCCCTCATCACCATCCTTCCTGTGTAGTAAGCCTCTTTCTCAGTAAGCAAAACAGCCACTGCTCACACCATCATGCAGCAGAAACGCCTTGGTCTCCCGCACACACTCCCCCTTGGTTACGATTTATGCCTTCTGCTCCTATTCCTACTCCAACTCACAAGTTCCAATCTGGGGAGTGCTGATGCGTCGGTTGAGCATGTTGGAGGAGGGACCTGTCATCAAGCCTGACTATCTGAGCTTAAATTCCCATGACCCATATGGTAGAGAAAACAAACTCCTGCAAATAGTCCTTCAACTTCCACACATGAGCTGTGGCATGCATGCCCCTACATACACACACATGCACATACACATGCACCTGCATACACATATGCACACACACATGAGCGCATGCACACCCGCACGCGCACACACAGGTGCAAACACATCCTTTCCTCTAGGACAGTCTTTATAAACACCATGGCCTAGATTAGACTCTGGGTTTTTCTGTTCCACTATGCCCTAAATTCTTCCTCTACTACACTGTTAACAACTGAGGCTGCCTTAGTGTTTGCATCATATCTGTCTTTGCCCAAAGCATAATCCCCCAAAGAATGGTGCATCTCCCTTTGCCCATGGCCATGAGCACCGAATGAAGACCTTAAAGACAAATGAACAACCGAGGAGCAGGACTTACTGCACAACTTGTTCTGGAACACCGAGGTCAAAGACTCAATCTGGCTGAAATTGGCCACCAGGAAGACATGGTCCTTGTGGGGCTCACTCCCGATGGCCTTTAGTGTGTTCAGGTCCACCTGACCCACGCCAATGGCAAAGATCAGGATGCCCGTGTCCCGGGCCTTTGAGGCCACCTCAGCCACTGAGTCCTGAGGCCGCCCATCCGTCACGATCATTATGATCCGTGGCACATTCTCCCGCAAGGGCCGGGCCCCCTCTGCTTCTGAGAAGGCGATGTTGAGGGCATACTGGATGGCCAGCCCTGTCATGGTGCCCGTAGACAGGTGCCTCATCCTCCTGACAGCCCTCTCCACCTCGGACTTCCTCTTAAAGGTCTTCAGGGAGAACTCGTTCTTGACCGTGCTGCCATATTGGAGCAGGCCTACCCGGGTAACGTCAGGACCAATGTCCAAGAACTGCAGGATGTCCAGAATGAACTCCTTGACCTTTGCGTAGTCATGGGTGTTGACACTTCGGGAGCTGTCAATGATGAATACCAGGTCAGCCCGCTTATTCTCACAGGAGCTCTCTGTGGAAAGAACAGCGGTCACAAGTGTCAGAGGGAGTGTGCTCAGATTTGCTCTTCTGTTGCTATAATAAAGCACTGGCCCAGGCCAGGCAGTGGTGGCACACACCTTTAATCCTAGAAGAAGCAGGTGAATCTCTGTGAGTTCAAGGCCAGCCTGGTCCTACAGACTGAGTTCCAGGACAGCCAGGACTACACAAGGAAATCCTGGCTCGAAAGCTGAAAACAAAAACCCTAAAACAACAAAAAACCCAAACAATCAAACAAACAAAAACACCCCAAAATGAACAATAAAGTAAAATTTAAAAACAACAACAAAACAAAACCCACTGATCCAAAAATAACATGGGCAAAGAGATGACTTTGGCCAGCTTGAGTGTGGAGAGTATAACAAACATAGAAAGCATGGGGAACATGGGGAGCACAAAGAGCATGGGGAGCACAGAAAGCATGGAAAGCACAGAAAGCATGGGGAGTATGGATAGCATGAGGAGCACTGAGAGCATGGGGAGCATTGAGAGCATGGGGAGAACTGAGAGCATGGGAAGAACAGAGAACCTGGGGAGCACAGAGAACAAGGGGAGCATTGAGAGCATGGGAAGCACAGAGAGCCTGGGGAGAACTGAGAGCATGGGGAGCACAGAGAGCATGGGGAGCATAGAGAGCATGGGGAGCATAGAGAGTATGGAGAGCACTGAGAGCATGGGAAGCACAGAGAGCATGGGGAGCACAGAGAGCCTGGGGAGCACAGAGAGCATGGGGAACAGTGAGAGCATGGGGAGCATTGAGAGCATGGGGAGAACTGAGAGCATGGGGAGCATTGAGAGCATGAGGAGCATTGAGAGCATGGGGAGCACAGAGAGCATGGGGAGCACAAAAAGCATGGGGAGCATTGAGAGCATGGGGAGCACAGAGAGCATGGGGAGCATCCAGGGCATGGCAAACAAGGTGAGCATGGAGAGTAAGCAAAGCAATCACAGAGAGCACAGCACTGCTAGGCCTTGCCCTTCTCCCCCATTCTTTCTGCCTTGCTAAAAACTGTTAGATTGGTGGCACATGCCTTTAATCCCAGCACTTGGGAGGCAGAGGCAGATGGATTGATGTGAGTTCAAGGCCAGCCTGGTCTACAAAACAAGTCCAGGACAGCCAAGGCTATGCAGAGAAACCCTGTCTCGAAAAACAAAAATAAATAAATAAAATTTAAAAATATAAATTCCTAAAGCTAGCCACCGAGGTCTATTCTCTTATTTGACCATGTCCTCCTCCTGAGGCTGACTACCAAGGTCAGCAATCAAAAGTCCCCTTTGGCTCACCTAATTAACACGCCCAGTTAAAATTCAATACCTCATCTTAACACAGGTTTCCCCTTGTACCTTTATAAACTGCCATTTACCTGTGGGTCCCATCTGTGTCCTCTCTATCCAGAGGCAGTCCTTTGTCAAATACCCCTAACCCTCCTCCGTGCCCCATTCCTCCACCTCCTTTGCTGCCTTCCCTCTTCCCTCTTCCTCTGTCTCCTGTCTGTCCTTCACCCCTGCCCTCTGTCCCTCTTTATCCTTTGTGCTGAGAACTTGGTCTTGGGGGTCCTAAGCCAGTACTATTCCTGTCAGCAGGGTAGAAAAGGTTATGTGGCTTACAGGTTAAAGGAAAGCCAAGGCAGACCCTGGAGAAATGCTTCCCCTGGCTTTCTCAGCTGCTTTGTTTTATACAGCTTGGGCTGCACTACCCAGGGACCGCCAACAGTGGGCTGGGCCCGTCTACATCATAACATTCAAGACAATGTCCCCACAGACATGCCCACAGGCCAGTCTGATGGAGACAATTCCTAAATTGAGGTTCTCTCTTCCCAGGTGTGCGTAAGTTTGTGCCAAGCTAAGCAAAAACAATGGTGAGAGGTTAGGGCCCACACTGGCTCTTGTGGGGAAAGCCTGAGACTCGGGGACACCTCAAGAACCTCCAAAATTCAATCTTATTCTTACCTAGGAAAATTCTCAATCATCTCTGTGCGTACCACATGATCATGACCCTGGACTACACACAGAACTTCTTTTTGCAAGATAAATCTACAAAGTCACCGATGCAGTTTCAGTCAAACTCTGTCAGAGTCAAAAACTAATCTTATTATTTGTGCCATGGTATACAAGTATGACAGGGCACGGCAAAGACTATGAAAGATGCTTAAGAGGGTCCAACATCAAATGACTCGTCATCTATTTTAGAAGACTGAGCTAAGAGGACGGACTTTAAGAGAACTACAGTAGGGCTGGAGAGATGGCTCATCTGTGAAGAATATTAGCAGTTCTTGCATAAGACCTGGGTTTAATTCCCAGATAAAAACTGTCTGTAATTCCAGTTCCATGGGGACCTGACACCCTCTTCTGCCTTCCAAGGGCCAATGCACGCACCTGGCATACAGACATACAGGCAGTCAAAACACAGATTTAAAAAAACAAAAAATTTCTTTAAAAAGAGAAGCAGAGAGGGAGAGGAGGAGGGGGAGGGGGAGAGAGGGGAGAGAGCACACTGGGGTATCAGGGGCTGAGGTCAAAGACATGACACATGAGCTGCCTTGTGAGTACCGAATGTCTGGCTTGAAGGATCACATGGAGAGGGGCTCGTGAGCACCCCTAGAATGGATGAATGTGGTGGGTAACAAGGTAAGAGGCTCTAGAACCCAGGGAACGCTGGGAACTAGTAGGTGCGATTAGTTGAGAATATTCTGCAGCCAACTATATGAGAAAACCTTTCAATCAGACTCGGAGATCTGTACACAGGTCACGGATGGCATGATGGCTTAGAACTGGATTACGTGACATCTCCTGTAGGGACGTTGTATGACTGACTACAGTCGCCTGAACCAGAGTGTGGGGTGCCGCTTTGTGCTAGGGCATGTGCGCAGCATGCACGAGGCCCTAGCGAAATGGTCAGCGTGGAAAACAAGGCATTGAGTTTGAGTGTTGCAGAGGCCCTAGACAGATGCCGCACTCCACTGGTGCAATGTCTGAGAGACGAGAGTGACAACCGGCTGCTGTCTGAATGTGGCCTGAGCATCCCTCGGAGGGTCACAGGTCCAGATTTGATCCCAGCTGTGAGGCTGCAGGAGAATCCAAGCTTACTGTAGCTAAGGTGTTCGGAGGTTGAGCCTTTGCCAGGGATGAGGGCTGACTATGCCCTCAGGGCAGGGCCTCTGTTGCTGAGTGCTGGTGGCTTTTTAGAAGAGAGACAAAGGCCAGAAGAGACACAATCTTCACTACACTTCTTTATCACACAGTGCCTTGTGCCTGCTTGGGTATCTAATAGCAAAAAGTCATTACCACATATGGCCTTCAGGCTCGACATGAAACTCTGCTTTACACGTGTGTATGTGCTTGGGTTTGTGTGTACATGTGTGTGGTGTGGAGGCCAGAGGTGTAGGCCCTTCCTTACTGTTTCCACTTTACTTCTTGAGGTAGGTCTCACCCTGAGCCAATTAGATAGACTGGCTGGCTAGCCAACTGCGGCGATCCATCCGTCTGCCCTGCCCCCCACGCTCAGGGTGCAGCCCTGCCCAGCTTCTTTTTATGTGGATGCTGGGAGTCCAAACAGGTTCCCATGCGTTTACAGCAAGCTTTTCACCAACTGCCCTGAACTTCCTTATAAATTCACCCAGCTACAGCTATTACTCTAACTCAGGAGAAAGTGCACCAATACACTGCCTTTAGGCAGGGGAGTCCCTCCCACTTCTCTATGCCCTTCCTGGACTTTACAGCTCAAGCAGGATTTGAAAGGGATTAGAAAAAAGATCTCAAGTCCTTGCCCTAAATCTCAACCACCACAGCTGCAGGAATAAGAAGGAAAGCCAAAAAATGAAACAGTGAAGCCAGTCATGAAGATGAGCGGTGGGAAAGGACTGTGAAGCCAACCTGTCCAGGCTGAGTTGCCAGGGGTGACACCTCCTCACTGCAGCTGTTCAAGTCCAACAGTCTGAGAAGAGGGGGTGACCCCAATACCAGTAGCCTGACAGGAAGTCACATAAAACATATCCCCATATAACACCCAAATCCAACACTAGAAGCTAGGTACACATAAGGAGAATTTCCCAAAACGGAGGCCCCCACATTCACAAGATGCTCAGAATCTCCTTTTCAGAGTGATTTCACCATAGGGACAAGCTACTGAGAAAAGTGCTGGAATTGTGCCCATTGCATAGGTGAGAAAATGGAGGTGCTGAAGAGGTGCGACGCCAATATTTCAGAAAAGGAGAGAAGACGCTGAGGCAACAGTAATACCCACCTTCCGGGGCAGTTGTGAACGAGGGGCCGACAGGAAACAGTTGCGTATTCAAGCTCTGTAGACTCCCCTCCACCCACCCTCCTTTCCCCGGCTCTCCTCCCTTAGTTCTCACACTCAGCCCAAGGCTGGGCAAGAGCATTAGAGCTTATAGCTGTTTAGATGGTGCCTGCATACACGCACCCAAAAAGTGCAGGGGAGCTAAAATCCAGGTAAGCCCTGAACCCCAAAGGCACCTGAGTGGCACCTGCCTTTCTCATCTTTGTGAAGGGGACATGAATGAGCATTTGGCCCTAGGCTGGAGCTAGGCACTGTCAGGATGACCCAGGACATCCACTCCAGAAGCCACACCTGCCTACCTTCTAAGTAAGTCTGCACTTACTTCTGGGATAACAACGGTCCAATGGTCACTCTCTGCTGAGGACATCAGGGAACCCGGCTTTGACAATGATACTATGGATTAAAAGGGAGGAGAATCCACAAAGGACAAAATGCCCTGGGGACACTTGGTAGTGAGGGCTCTTGCTCAAACTGAGATTTTTTTTAAAATTTCATTTAAATAATTTATTCAGACTACATCTAATTTGTTATCCTCTCACTTGTATCTTCCTGTTCCCCCTCTGCCCCCCTTTCATCCCATTCCGTTCCCCTAGGTCTGTGACAGAAAGGGACCTTGTCCCCTACTATAAGATCACAGCCTATCAGGTCTCTTCCTGGTAGCCTGCTTCCTCTTCCTCTGAGTGTCACCAGGTCTCCCCACCAAGGGGAAGTGGTCAAATAGGGGCACCATAGTTCATGTCAGAGTCGGTCCCTGCTCTCCACACAATTGTGGAGAATGTGCTGTCCATTGGCTAGATCTGAATAGAGGTGTAGGTTTACTGCATGCATTGTCCTTGGTTGGTACAGTTCAAACTGAGATTTTTATTGTGAGTCTTACTCATGGCATGAACTTTCCACCACGCATCACAATTTGAAGAAAATCCTGGATGGTCCATGTGGAATTGTGTGCTAAATTGGCTTAGTTCCCATCAAAACAAATGGATAATTTCCACAATGCCTGAGACACGTAAGAAAAATATCACAATGTGGTTAGAGGTTCCAAGAGAGTTGTGTCTCTGAGCAGAAATCAAGTTCTAGCACCTTCCCTTAAGAACTCAGACCAGGTCAGTGTGTCCTAGATGGCTAGTCCAGTGGTCTCAAGCTTACACATGCACCCGGGATCCCTGCAGGATTTGTTAAGAGCTGGGCCAGTGAGCCGCATCCCTGTGAAAACTTGCCTTTCTAACAAGTTGAATGGTGATGTTGATGTCCCTATTCCAGGGATCATGACATGAAAAAGACCCATCTAGGATATAAATCTCTGGAAATAAAAAGAATTTTGGGATGTCCTGACTTCACTGCTTGACTATGAGTTCCACACGGTGGGGCTCTGAAGCCCTACGGTGGCCCAGTGAGGATCCCACCACATTGACATCTGTAGACTTAAGTGAAATTTCAGGTGGTAAAACAAGGCTTCAAGAAAAGAAACTGAGTCAGCCCAATCAGGTCAAGGAAGCAGCCACTATCTCAAAGCCAGAAAGTTCTAGAACAGGTGTGTATCCTGTGTGTGTGACATAATGTTAGTTCTTATGTCTTTGCCGGCATATGCAGCATCACCGCGGTTGAACTCTCAGTTCACGGAGTCCCCGACTGATGACATATGAGCCAAAGGACCAATCATAGAGGTGAGTCACCCACTTTACAGAGTGGGAAGCTGAGGTTTACAGACATGACCTGACCCCCGGCCCCCTTCCTTATCATTTCAAGGTCCCTGTAACACATTCTCGATACAGCTGACAATATGAGCTTCCTGTGAAGACCCCTAGCTTCTCCACAGTGGGCAGCTGAGAGAAGCTTCTAGAAAAACAGACTCTCCTCTGAGTGACTAGTTACTGGTCCTGAGGAAGGATGCCCCTTCTCCTTGGCCTGGGGAAAGAGCACACAGTGATCTGCCTCTTGGCTTTCAACCACACTTGGATGAGGTTTTGTGAGCACATGATAAAGTGTCACCCTTTCACGACACAGCAATGATCTGGACTGTGTCAACAGCACTTCCAGTCTGGTCATCTTCACTCAAAGCCCTGGCATTGAGAAAACAGCCTCTTCTCTTCCAGGGAAGAAGGCTGAGCCAGGGGAATTGTAAGAACGCCTCCACCCCGCTGGATGACAGTGTGCGATCTCACAGCTGTTTTCTCTCCTCAGGCCGTGGATTTGTTGCTCCTGTCACTCTGGCTAAGGTCAACTGTAGCTATATGGCAGCATGGTAAATATGTGGTGCTTTCTGCCTGGGGAAGTCAGGAAATTTGTAATGGGGAGGGGTATGTGTCTCTGTAATGAGGGTAAAGTAATTTCGTCTGGCAGGGACTTGGAACTTCTCAGGAACTCAGCAGCAAAGCCCTGTGATCTCAGCACAAGTCCAACTTCTGTCGTCACTTCTCTCCCGAATAGTCCTGAGCATCTCTGTAAGTTCTGTGATGCTCAGTCCTCTGTGAATGTGTGTGTGTCTGTGTGTGTTTATGTGTGTATCTGTGTGTGTCTGTCTGTCTGTGTGTATGTGTGTGTCTGTGTGTCTGTATGGGCCTGAATGTCTGTGTGTGTCTGTATGTATGTGTGTCTGTGTTTGTGTGTATGTATGTGTGTGTCTGTATGTATGTGTGTGTCTGTGTCTCTGTGTGTGTATGTGTGTATATGTGTGTCTGTGTGTGTGTATGTGTGTCTGTGTGTATGTGTGTGTATGTGTGTCTGTGTGTATGTATGTGTGTGTCTGTGTGTCTGTGTATGTGTGTGTGTATATGTGTGTGTGTATGTGTGTGTATGTGTGTGTATGTACGTGTGTATGTGTGTGTGTGTGCATGTGTGTGTGTGTGTATACATACATGCTTTTAGGTGTGGAAGACAGAGGACAACCTTGGCTGTCATTATTCAGCACCATCTACCTTCATGGTTGTCTGTGCTTTGTTTGGGGACAGGGTCCCTCTCACCTAGTAAGCAGACTTGTTGGCTAGTGAGCCCCAGGGTTCTACCTATAGCGGACACCTGAGCACTATGTTAAAAGACCTGACACCATGCCCAGCTGTTTTTTTTTTTTAAGGTTCTAGGAATGTCGTGGTCTCTCCAGCCCAACCACCAGTCTTTCCTTTTGCAAACTGGGACAAGGAAACCTCTAAAACCTTGTAAAATTAAAAAAGAACACTGCAGTGAGTTGTAGGTCATATGGAGCTGCCCAGCCCTGTTTGGAACGCTTTCCATGGGCCGGTCTATTTATTGCCGAGTCACCTTAGAAACTGGGTCGTTTGTGTTTCCACGTTACAGATGAGGACATGGCTTCAAAGAGTCCAAGCCTGCTCACAGCCTCCTTCCTGCCGAGGAAGCAGAGAAGCTGGGTTGGCCTCTCGTGTCTGGCTGTGCTAGTGTGAGGGGCCAGAGCTCACACTAACCACCCTATCTTTGTCACCTTCCATTCCCAGAATCCTCAAGGTCTACCAGCACTGCACTGCTCTCTGGGCTCAGTTCTTCCCTTTTCTGAAATAAGGGCCTGAGCACCACGGCTCAAACTTGCCTGCAACGAAACAAGTGTTTTCTCTTTGCTAAATGCGTGTGTGTGTGTGTGTGTGTGTGTGTGTGTGTGTGTGTGTGTGTAGGTGTGGGTGTGGGTGTGCGCGCGCGCGCGTGCGGACGGCCTTTGTTACAGCAAGAGCCCAGCTGCTGGTCATTTACATCCACACCCACTTGCCAAGGCTTACTGAGGGGTCAGCAGGTGTGAGATCTGCGGAGACTGAAGGATGAGATGGAAAGACAGCTCCCTGGTCTTGCAGTGACTGTGGGGACTAGGAGAGATGTAGTCGGGACGAGAGACAAATGATAAGAGAACAGGTCACAGAGATCTGAGGCTTCATACCAACTCCCGTTAAAGCTCCACAAGCAGACGGTTTGTAGATACTAAGAGAACTGAAGGCTTTAATGATACATGGTACAGGGGTTGGGGGGGGGAGATGTAGTAGTTTCTGGCCTCTGACTGGGTTAGAAGCTAAAGTGTGATTTTTTAAAATGGTGCTAAAGTTGAATTGAAGAAAGGGATCATGATGGGTGAGAGCAGTGACCGTGTTTGGGTGTTTCGTTGCAGCTGCTTTCAACTACTCCAACACGGGGGAAGTCTGGCAAAAGTTGGATGTCACTGGGTTATCATGTGGATCAGGAGGGGACAAGGGTTGACAGAGTGAGTCAGCCATCTCCTGTGATTAAATCTGGGAAGGCAGGCTATGGGGAAAGTGAAAGGTGACGGAGCGGGTAGAGACAGAGGCAAGACCAACGGCTGCAAGTCCAGATAAGAGCTCAGCAGTACTGAGCTGCACTGTAGGAGGGAGACTGCGAGTGCAGTTCCTATAAACCCAGGGCGGAGATGAGAGAAGCTAAGAGCAGAGCTCAGGACAGCCAGCTGTCAGCAGGCAATGTGGATGAATACTAACTGGGCTCATCAGCATCTTGGCAAAAGCTGCACTGCAGACAGGGACAGTGAGCTAGGACTAATCAGAGGGACCCGCAATTACCTAAGAATAATAAAAACAACGGACACAATGTAAACTGTTACTAGAACATTATAGAGTAAGAGAGAAAATGAGCTCACAAAGATCTAGGGAACACGAAAGAGATGGGGGTGGGGGGCACCTAGAGTGAGACCACCCTGCAAGCAATGCTGAGAAACTCCCCACCCATGCCACAAGCACATGCCATGTGTAGTTCTGTCCTTCTTTGGCTCGAGACTTGACGGACATGCAGGACTTACGGATGGTTAAAAGAATATTTCCGCAACAGTCTGACTCATCTTTGACTCTTGTCCCCAGTGTCATTTGACCTGTAATTCCCATGTATCTAGGCACTTTGTTGGAGTGCCATGGATTCTGGCCAGGCCTGGAAGACCCGTAATCAACTCTCGTTTCTCCACCTCCCTTGTGAGTAGGCGCCAGCTGTTAAATTACTTCATATTAGACACTGTACACAGCCGATGAGCAATGGCTCTCGCTGATCCAGTCACTTCTGTTCACATCTTCCAAACATGCTGCTGGGAACAGCCCGGACCCCTTGACTTAGTGTCTCAGGACAACACCCTCTGCTGCTTACCGAGTCTAGGACAACCATTTCCTCCTCAGTAATACTTCTCAAATACTTCTCCAAATTCACGGGAGAAACAGCTTTCGTTTCTAGGCACAGTGTTGGGAAGAATCATGAATTAATGAAGTAACAGAGTCGGGACCATGAGGTATTTCTAGAATAATGAGTTAAAAAAAACCAACGTGACGATAATCAAAGTTACTTCTGTGCACTTCATACAGGCTTAAAAAATCAACTTATGAGGCTGGAGAGATGGATCAGAGGTTAAGAGCACTGGCTGCTCTTCGAGAGGTCCTGAGTTCAATTCTCAGCAACCACATGGTGGCTCACAACCATCTGTAATGAGATCTGGTGCCTTCTGTACATGTAGACAGAACACTGTATACATAATAAACAAATAAATAAATAAATAAATAAATCTCTCAAAAAATCAACTTATGAACCCCAGAGAGAAAGAGTTCCAGACTGACAACTGGTCACAGGCTAAAATCAGGACCAGATGGGCAGAGAAACATAAGCCTGTACATCACAGCCTCTCTTCACATCCTCAGCTCCTTGGCTTTAACATCCAATTTTAGCTATAGGATTCCCATTGTCACCACACCTCAAGATCTCCCAACCAGAGCCTGCAGGGGGTTGTGGAAGGACACCAGACTCTGCTAAATGATACTCGCTAGTCATGCCATTAGGCTCCTCCCAACATCAGTACCTTAACTATCTCATCAATGGCCCTCCTGGCCTCTCCTCTTCTTCTCTCCAATCAGAACTTGCCATGAGTGGGACCTGGGGTCATATTGATCTGAGTCACAACACTTGGTCTGATAGCTATAAGGTGCCCAGGACAACTAAACCTCAGTGAGTGGTTTACCAGAGCCACCATCCCAAGGTCACTGACAACAAGGTTACTGATGTTTGCAGGAGGCAGAACATAGAAACTTTCGTCTCCTCAGGTATCCCACTACTCCTGCCCTAAAGTCTTCTACCCCATGAGGTCTGGCTGCCTGCCTTCGCCCTCTGCTACAGAGGCTCTCAGCCCTGGCATCTTTTGTTTTAAACACCTTTCCTAGTGGACCTCCATTGACCTAAAGGACCCCCTCTCATGCCCCATGTTTACCTCTATCTAAATACAGCCCCCATGTTTCGTGCATGAAGCTACTAGCCACATACAGTGTCTCCTATGAATCCTGAGACTGAGCAAAGAGCCAGGTATTTGGATGCTCTCATTGGAATCTTTGCTTATTCCATTTGGTGTGCACATGAAAGGAAGCAAAGGGAGCCTTTTAGGTAGCCCTCAATGAGCTTGGACAAATGGAAAAGCTGATCTGGAGGCACAATAGGAGACAGCCACAGCAGGGGTCCCTAGTGGTCTGGTGACATCAGAAACACTTGGCAAATGTATTAAAAATGCTGAGTCCTTTCCAGGCAAGGAATCTGTATTTGTTCCAGGTGGTCCTTGGGCACAAGCCTGAGAACTCCATCTCTACGGACACGTGGGCAGGAGAGGCTGTATGTAGGCCAAGAGCCTAGGAGAGAGGATGGCAGCAAGCACCACATTCCTCTGCCTCATAACCAGGAGTGGCCCGAGAAATGTGTTGACACTGTATCCTGGATTCCCTCATGCCACCGGGCGCAAATAATTGTTCCATTGCTGAGTCACATATGTGACAGCTATGCCATGGTTTCCAGTTAGATTCAGACAATAAAGAAGGTAGGCCAGCTATCACAGAGGGAGCAAAAAGTGGGAGAAGAAAGAGTGGGAAGGTGAGACTTAGCGTAGCAAGTCCACAGAGATGGGGCTGATGGGAGGCAGTGGAAAGGAATTGAAAACCCATCAGCCTGACTCTGCTACTTGCATTTCCAGCCACTGTTCCACAGTAAGTAACCTAGCATGTAGTTTGCTTTCAGTAGAAACATGCCCCATAGACAAGGCACCTTATCCTCCTAGTCACCAGGCCATGGGCTAACAGGCAGTTGAGGCTTGGAGGAGTACAACTCAGAACACATATTTCCAATGCCCCAACTTTGCAAGATTTACCTGCTGTGCATCCCAGGGTAAGTAGTGACATGTACCGTATAGTGTCATCCCATAAGCTTTAGGCATTTTAGCATTCTAAGACACAGCCTAGGCCTCAGGATACTCACAGTGCTCCCTGATGCAAATAGGCATACAGGAAGAGAGTGTAGAGAGAGATAGAGTGAGGCGAGCTGTCGTTCAAGCTGCACAGTCTGAGCATTGTGAGAAGAGCCTAGCCATAACCACAAACCACAGTCTCTAGAGAACAGACATCTGACTGAAAGACTCAGAATATTTCATGAACCCAGTGCAAATACAGGCACACACGATCGGTAGTCCTGGCCCACCACTGGGAATAAGTCACAGTGCCCATCAAGGCGGAGACGATGCTCATGGACCTCCCTCCACAGCTCAAGCGAGATGCCTGGTAGACATAAAAGGAAGATGACTGAAGGGAGGGAAAATATAATAGCTAGGCTCCCGCTCTGCCAGACATTCTAGTTTTCTTTTCCTTCTTCAGAGTATCTTGCCGCTGATACCACTGAACATACTGAGGATCATGGCTTCCCTCAGGAACTGCTTGAATGTCAGTGTGTAAGTTCCTTTTAATATGCACCAGTGAGGAGCTGGAGAAATGGCTCAGAGGTTAAGAACACTGTCTGCTCTTCCAGAGGTCCTAAGTTCAATTCCCAGCGACCACATGGTGGCTAACAACCATCTATAATGTGATCTGATGCCTTCTTCTGGCGGGCAGGTGTACATGGTGGAACCCACGGTCAAAGGCAGAAGTTGAGGCTTTGGGGTAGCCAGGTTCGCTCTGTGTGCACTTTAACCCGGAAGGACATTCACAGCGGGACAAATATACTAGAAGAAGCCTCAATGGATGAGCTCCTCCCTACCTGGAAGCACACAAGGAAAGTGTCCTTGCAAAACATACTTGTTTTTTTTTTTCAAACTTGTTTCATTTTCTGTTATTTTACAAAGATTTTAATGAGTGGATAGCGGGCATCTTTGCTGAGCAAGACCGCTTGATAAAGTAGTCACAAGTCAGGGGCTCCCTGAGGGATCCCAGTTGACACTAGCTCAAATATCAGTTGTTCCCACTGACTGTCATAAATTCCTTCAGGAACACAGCTGTTTAAGGCCCTCAGGGAATATGCACCACGGAGCCAGAAAAAGCAAAAGGAAAAAAAAAAAAAAAATGCCACATCACACCAGTTTCCTCGGGTAACTCTTACAGGAGCCGAAAGGAGGCATCATGTGCACTTCAACAACTGTGGCTTCCAGAGCCCTGGATGAGTTTCTATACAAGGGAGCCAAAGGAAAGGCTGCCCCAGTTTAGTCCTGGAGAAAAGAGTTTCCAGCGAACTGAAATTTCCTTGCAAGGTAAAGAAAGCAGTTTGCTCAAACCTCACTAAGAAATGCCCAACACGTCCTCTCTCAGAGTTTGCTGCACAAACTTATCCTTAACTGATAAAGAGAATATAAACAAATCCTTACATAGTTGGTGGCTTTAGAGTCTTTAAAAAAAAAATAGAAACTGACAGAATGAAAACAGAAAGAAAGAAAAAAAACCAACCCAGTATTATTATCAGACACTCTGGCCACTTTTCTTGCTGTCTCAAATTGAGAAATGGCACTATCTTCAGTTAGAGTACACACATGCTCTATCTATCTGTCTGTCTGTCTATCTGTCTGTCTGTCTCTGTCTGTCTCTCTGTCTCTCCCTCTCTCTATCTGTCTCTCTGTGTGTCTCTGTCTCTCTCTCTCTCTCCCTCTCTCTCTCTCTCTCTCTCTCTCTCTCTCTCTCTCTCTCTCTCTCTCTCTCTTTCCTTCCTGGGTAATAGCTATGTGACCTCTGCTCTCTGTAAAGCATTAAGTAGCATAGGCAGCTATCCAAAGCAAACTGGCATTGACTCGCAGGGCATTTAAACTTAAGAACTTGATCAGTTGCCTCATCTGCTTTCTGTGAGTTCAGCAAATGAAAGGCAGGAGCAGTACGGAGAGACCTGTGAACAGCAGCGCTGGGTAGCTAAGCCTTTAGAGCCAGGAGGAAAAGGAAGGAGGTCCCAGATGTCAGCCTCGTGGCATGAGGTCCCAGGGTTTGTCTTTTCTCTGGAGTAAAGATGAGTTATATGACAGGGAATGTATCTCTAAATGCTGCACAGGTTTCTGAACCAGCAAGAGAGACACTTTCCTCATTTCCATTTGGTTGAATTACACAGACACAGTTAGTTATTCCCTTTTTTGTGCCCGGTTCTTATGACAACATTTAACAGGCTCTCCAAGAAGTCTCACAGAGAAGGCATATCGGAAGGTTTCAGAAGCATGCACAACCTGAGCCTGGAACAAAGCCCCACGCTGGAGCCCGGCATGGGGGCAGTCCTGAAGAGGACGGTTATTGCATTACAACTTGATGGTATGATAGACGGGGTTAGGCCAAGGGTTGAGTAGACATTTTAGGGTGGTATGAGCACAGGCTTAGGGCCAGACCACAGTGAGGTACCCAAGCGTACAGGTAACACAAAGTGACGTGGTAAGGCTGGATCCTAAGGAGGCAGGGGTGACAGCATTGTCTGGGGCCACATAGAGTTATTATGAAGGAGCCAAAGTAGAGCCATAAATAAGTTGTGTGTGTGTGTGTGTGTGTGTGTGTGTGTGTGTGTGTGTGTGTGTGTGTCCATCTTCCTTTCAGACACACACTCAGCCCAGACTTCTTCATGTCTGATTCAGCGCGGTCTTACCAGGCCTGTCCCCAACCTGCTGCCACCTAAGTGTTCCTTCATGTAGGCCCTCCTCCGGGTCTCAAGTATAAACTCTCAGCTCCCTATGGACAAGCCAGAAGCAAAGCCCTGAGAAAGTCCTTGAAACGCCTCCGAGTTTAGGAGTTGCGTATTTGCCACAAGAATGATTCTACCTTATGCGTGGGTAGTTGAAGGAGAAAGCGCAGGTCGACTTATCCTCTACGTAGTCCTAAATTTCAATGGCAACACTGATTGAACATCAACTGTCACTTAGCGTAAACACCTCCTCTTCCCCAGTCTTCAAGTATTACAGAAGTTTAAAGGGAAAAACTACAATTCCCAGACTCCATTGCAGATAGTTTGGGATAAGAACGAGCTAAACCCCTTTTAGACATTGTCACAAAGGATGATGTGAGACAGAGGCTGTCTCTGCTAGCCTTCCAGATTGTAGAAGGCAGCGCACTACAGCGACAGACTTGGGGTTCTAGTGTCAGCTCATCAGCATCCTGGGAGATTAAAGTGACAGTAGTATCCAGAGTGCAGTGATGTGTGTTTGTGTGGTGAGCTCCATACCGCTTCCTCTAACAATCACGCAAGCACCTAACTTCCTGTACTGAGTCTCTCTGCTCAGTACTTACTACAGTCTGCTTTCCTGAACCGACCCTCACGGCTTTCTCAATGGTTACCTCTATGCTTAATGCCTTGTCCGGACACAGAAAATTCCACGTGGTGGCTCCAATTCGTTGGAGCAGATTAATAGAACTGAGCATGCTCAGGATTCTTGAGGACACTCAACCTCCCCAGGCTCTGTGGAAACAGACTAACCTTCTTCTGGTCACCTCACACTTCTGCATGCCAATCCCCCACAGCCTCTCCGCGGCGACTTCCTAGCTGCCTGTCTGTATTCCTTCTCTAACTTGTGTGAAAATTGTCCTCTTTCCACTCTGCTATAATGCTTTGTTTCTTCCGTTCCTACTTATCTTGGCTTCACTTTCAACTCCCTAAACACACAGGGACAGTAATTACTCAAAAAGAAAACTATTGGGCAAGCAATTTGTTTCCTTACTGCTCACAGCGCTTTAGCAAACACTTGTCTCCAGCTGCTGTCCTCTGCTCCATCAAGATTGCCGCCCAATGTTAGGGTTGCCATGGAAGCCAGAAATAACATGCTGGGGATCCGCACCACACAGAGTCGGTGCCTTTGGTTTTACACAAAGCCCTTCTTGTAGCTGGTCACTAATATGTGGAATGATTAATAAACAAGAGAGCGAGCTAACAGGCTGAAATGGTGCTTCTTCAAGGCTCAGAAGCATCAAGCACCAAGCACTTGGGACTTGTACATATTAAAGCCAAAAAGAGAATGCTAAAGGCTAGATCCAGTGTTTCTATTCTTCCAGTGGAGAAGGCCATGCTGTGTTGGGGTGGAACAGCCTCTTGACCCCTAGCTGGCTCCTGTCCCAAAACCAGGGGCAAGTAGTTGGATCTCCCTAACCTTTAGGGTTTCTACAAGACTGGGACAACAAGATGGGGCTGTGGTGAGGACTGAACAAAAGAACATGCGTTAAGGGCTTCGAATGGCACCGGACAGAGAGTATCATGACAATTTGCTATTGTTATTAGCATCCCCACCTAGCAACACATTAAACTTTGTGGCAGGGACATATGGAAGAGGAGCCACACTGAGCACCCAGAGGCTTGCTTGTTAGATCTAGTGAGGGAACACTAGCCATATAATTTTTTTTTAACTCATCATTTTCTATCTTCACCGATTGCCTCCTTCCCTGTGAAACAAGAGTGTTGGATGAAATGATATGCCTTGGTTCTTTGCCAGTTCTAGTGTGCTACAGTTGTAAATAAAAGAAATTAGGTAGAAACTGCTTGTTGGCCCTTTATACGTAGCTCTAGCCACATCGACGATAGCTAATATTTATGGAACAACTATTATAGATCATCAGAACGCACTAGCTCACGCAGTCCCCATTTCAGAGGGGAAGCTGTAGCTCTGAGAGGGTCCTTTGCCCAGGACCACACAGGTAGTAAATGGCAGAGTGGGGATTCAAATATATCTGACTCTAGAGTTCCTGTGATTGACTGGAAGAGCAACATGCACACACACAACTGCACAAAAACATAATCCATTCATATATATATATATATATATATATATATACACACATACACACACACACACACACACACACACACATTGCTGAGTTGTAATTGCAGGCTGTATGCTGAGATGCAGGTTTTCAACAACCTAATACTGTTCAAAGAAAACTTTTAGACTGCCTTTAAATAAAATAATGCTGAGCTCTCCGTTACACTGCAGAGATTTTCCAGCTCTGTCATCAGCCTTCACCTGGACAGCAGTACTTACCCACTGACAAGAGCTTGCCTATGCCCTCTACAGCTTAGCCTTGATCCCACAGCTAGGGCGATTCTCCAAAAGCCAAAGGAAATCCTGTCATTTCTTTGAACTACCCATGCCTTCTGTGACAAAGGCTCCATAACTGGAAGCAAAACATAGGAAGTCGGTCTCTAATGGACAGGCTTTCGCCATTAGGAATACTTAGTCCTCATTAGGACAGAGGAAGGACAGATATGACCTGGGGGCTGGATATGATGCCCAGTTCCCTGGACCTGGTAGAGCTGTATTCACAGGCGCATTTGGAAAGGAGTTAATCTGGCAGGGATCTTGGGACTATAAAGGGGTTTTATCGACTTTACTGACATATGAAACATCATGTTTATGAGGTTGAAAGGCTCAGGCAGATCTGGCTATCTCAGGATGCCATGTAAAATCAGACTCTTAAAGTGCTAAAGCAATCCAGAGGAGTTAGGAGTAAGGCAAAGCAGGTTGCTCAAAAGCAAATGTGGCAAGAGCTCCGTGGACCCAGAAGTCCTGGGGTGGGGGGTGGGGGGGCACGGGACTGACCAGCAGCCAAGATTCTGTGCCTGTGAACCTCTGGAAGGGCTTAAAACCTACATGAAAATTCAACAGACGTCTAAGTGATAAAGCAGTACAGGTGGAAAACAGTAAGCTTGTCCCAGGTGGTATCCCCCAGAATACATTGTGTACATTTCTTCCCTTCAAGAAAGTACACCAAGATTGTTCACCCAGCTCTGGGCCCTTTGAGCATCCAGATGTGGCTGATGGTGAGGCAGCAGGCATGTGCTGGCCTGGAGCCTGTTAGACCTGAGAGGGCAGCTCAAGCAATGGGTACAGCAGGTAAGAGCCTTGCTCCCTCTTGCCCCTAGGGAGAACCGAACAGCACATGGCAGCGCTGCCCGCCCAGCCAGGCAGGGTAATGTGTGGCAGGTCCTCAGCAGTGCCCGAAGATGAGGATATAGGGCAGTTCATGGAGGATGGCTGAGAGTCACAGAGAGCTGCATGAGAGTAGGTTGGATCAGCAACGCTGCGCCTAGTGTTGCACTTTTGAGGAAACAACTGAAACGAGTGATGGGACCTCTTCATGCTGTGTTAGACCTTGTTAAGATTTTTAGTACCTCCTAGCCATTTAAATCCCCAAACCAATTGGCACTTCCTTGGAATGGATTGTGCTGGGTGTTCAGAGATCCTGTCCACTGTTGTATAAAGGTTTGTTTTATATAATGTTAATCCTTGAGTGTTTAACAGATGTGTAAAGACATATGGAAGAACAGTAAAAGCAGCAGTCAAAAGGCTTAAACAGACTTTCGGTGCACAGGAAAAAAAGAAAGTACAGAAGCTATAATGTTATTGAATATCCCAGTGCCAAGGTGGGTTAGCTCTCTGTGAGCTGTTGACCAGGAAGGTCCAAGGTCTCCACAAACCATAAGGGCTATTGCTGCTGCTGCTGCTGCTACTGGTTGTAAGCTGGGACTAAATGGTAAACCCTGCCTGTTTCCAACGACACTACTTGCTTTGGTTGTAGGACATTAAAAAATAAATTAAACTAGAACTTAGGTTGAAATCCTCTACTGTTGGATAGGTCTTGCAGTGTCTGAAGTCTGATGGGAGAGATTCATAAGTCCTGCTCGGTTGTGAAGATTGTGTGCTATGTTACCAACGTGGTTGAGAAGATGTGCCTGCTGGTGAAATAATGACACAGCTATTAGGGATACAACCAATTGTTTACGGATTGGAGTTAAGGCCCACTTACAGGAAGAACTTGAGTTAAGAATCTTAGCCTATACCAAAGCCATTTACAGATTCAATGCAATCCCTATCAAAATACCTACACAATTTTTTAAAGACATTGAAAGATCAATTCTCAACTTGATATGGAAAAACAAAAAACTCAGAATAGCTAAAACAATTCTATACAATAAAAGATCCTCCAGAGGAATCTCCATACCTGATCTCTAGCTGTACAATAGAGCAACAGTAATTAAAATAGCATGGTACTGGCGCAGCAATAGGCTGGCTGATCAGTCGAATCAAAGACCCAGAAATGAATCCACACACATATGATCACTTGATTTTTTTACAAAGAGGCCAAATCTATTCAATGGAAAAAGGGTAGCATCTTCAACAAATGGTGCTGGTCTAACTGGATGTCTACATGTAGAAAAATGTAATTAGACCCATATTTATCACCATGCACAAAACTCAAGTCCAGGTGGATTAAAGACCTCAACATAAAACCAGAGACACTAAATCAGTTAGAAGAAAAAGTGAGGAAGAGCCTGGAAAACATTGGCACAGGAGACAACTTCCTAAACAGAACTCTAACAGCCCAGGCCATAAGGACAATTAATAAATGGGACCACATGAGGCCAAGAAGCTTCTGTAAGGTAGAAGACACTGTCAAAAGAACAAAGTGACAGCCTACAGACTGGGAAAAGATCTTCACCAACCCTACACCTGACAAAGGTCTGATATCCAAAATATATAAAGAGCTCAAGAAAGTAAACACCACCAAACCAAATAACCCAACTTAGAAATGGAGCTCAGAACTAAACAGAGAATTCTCAACAATAGAATATTTAATGTCTGAGAAACACTTAAAAGAAATGCTCTACATGTTTAGTCGAGAAATGCAAATCAAAATGACTCTGATATTCCATCTTACACCCATCAGAATGGCTAAGCTCAAAAACTCAAGTGACAGCACATGCTGGCGAAGATGTGGAGAAAGGGGAACACTCCTTCATTGCTGGTGGGAGCGCAAACTTGTATAACCACTTTGGAAATCTATGTGGCACTTTTTCAGAAAACTGGGAATAGGGCTTCCTCAATACCCAGCTATTCCACTCCTTGGAATATACCCAGAAGATGCTCCACCACACAACAAGGATATATGCTCAACCATGTTCATAGCAGCTTTATTCATAATAGCCAGAACCTGGAAACAGCCTAAATGTCCCTCAGTTGAAGAATGGATAAAGAAACTGTGGTACATTTACACTATGGAATACTACTCAGCTATTAAAAACAAGGAAATCCCGAAATTTGTGGGCAAATGGATTGAGCTAGAAATGATCATACTGAGTGAGTTAACCCAGAAGCAGAAAGACTCACATGGTATATACTCACTTATAATTGGACACTAACCCAAAAGGCATGTCCCATGAAAGTCTTCACTTACCAGGAGATTGGTAAAGATGAGAGAACATCCTATTGTGACTCCAGGTAAGAGAAATAGAGGAAAATGGGGAAATAGAAGGTTCCAGAGGGTCCTAGAAACCACAAGAAGAACATCATGGTGGGTGGATCTGGGCCCAGGGGTTCTGCTCAAACTACTGCACCAACCAAGGACAGTACAAGCAATAAATATTGAACCCCTACTCGGATCTAGCCAATAGACAGGACATTCTCCACAGTTATGTGGAGAGTGGGGAATGACTCTGACATGAACTCTGGTGCCCCATATTTGACCACTTCTCCATGGTGGGGAGGCCTGGTGGCACTCAGAGAAAGAATAAGCAGGCTACCAAGATGAGACTTGATAGCCTATGACCATATAGTGTGGGAGGAGGTCTGCCTCGGTCATAGATCTGGGGGGTGGGGGGGAAGAGGGTGAAAGCAGGAGGGAGGGAGGAACGGGAGGATACAAGTGAGGGGATAACAATTAAGTTGTAATCTGAGTAAATTAATTAAAAAAAAGAATCTTAGCTTAGAATATGGTCTCTTCTAAATAAAATGGCATGATCAAAATGGCTTCTGGTTTCAACTGTCCATCACAGGTGATTAAAACATCTGTACTGTTTTGAATGATAATGGCCCTCATAAGTTCATATATTGAAATACTTAGTCCCCAGTTGATGGGACTGTTTGGGAAATATTAGGGAGTGTGGCCTTGGAGGAGGTATGTCACTGGGGGTGGGCTTTTAAGCTTCACCATTCCCAGTTAGCTCCTCCTGTCATCTACTCGTGAATGAGTGAATTCTCAGCTCTTCCTGTCTTTGCTCCACCATCATGAATCTAGCCCTCTGAAACCATAGCCCAATTAAAAGCTTATTGCCAGTCAGGCGTGGTGGCGCACTCCTTTAATCCCAGCACTCAGGAGGGAGAGGCTGGCTGATCACTGTGAGTTCAAGGCCACCCTGGTCTACAAAGTGATCCCAGGACAGCCAAGGCAACACAGAGAAACCCTGTCTAAAAAAAAACCAACCAACCAAACAAACAAACAAACAAGCAAAAAAGCTTTATTGCCTAAACGTGCTGACAACAGTGTTTTGTCCCAGCAATAGAAAAGTAACTAGCATGACATCTCAGATCATAATTTTCTTATCTATAAATTAGGCATCATTATAAAATCTAACTCTCAAGAACTCAATGAGGCCAAGGGAGATAAGACAAGCAATAAATGTAAAACTGTAAAACCCTTTCAGAATGGCAGAGAGGATCAAAGGAACACAAGAACCAGCAGACTTCCAATCTACACACCCGTGCCCCAGGTCTCAGTGATTTCTGTTTTTTGTTTTTAGATTTTTATGAAAAGCTTTATGATTCATGAAAAGAAAACACTGAGTCCTTTTTGAAAAAGTATGTTGTGTCACCTATTATTAAAACTTAGCTTAGAACCATAAACTGAGATTGGTAGCAAAACATTTGAGAATGTAGACAAATGTGACAATTCCTAAGGAAAACATCAGTTTCCAAGCTAAACTACAAAACTAGAAATAAAATGATGGCTTTTAATAAAATTAAGTTAGCTTCAAAGATATCCTTTGTACAAAACACATCAATTCCAAAGCAAACTTTTTAAAGACAAATAATCCCTATTTTATAAAAGACATATATTTTCATGAAACTAATTTAACCTTGATACCAAAACTTTGATAGTACAAAACAGAGAAAATGATAGGAAATAACTAGCTAATCTCATTTATGAGTCAAAGTATGAAAATGCACTAGTAAAATGATATATTCACATAAACTATTAAAGGCTCTAAAAAATATTTTAGCAAATTAATAAAAAGCACATCATGACCAAGTAAGATTTACCCCAATAATGCAACAATTGGTGTTGTGCTAGGAAACCCAATGGCACACCCATCACATTATCAAACAGAAATAGAAAACGTTCCTTATCATAACTGTAAGTGAATAAACAGCATTTGGAAAGACAGAGCATAGGAACTGTGACAATGACAAATGGCTTTTGTGCATCCTTTGGAGTCTCGTGCTCAACCCCCTCCCTCAGCCCAAGAGCAGAGGGCATTTCCATTAATACTCTGATTCCAAAACAGGCCAAAGCATTTCCTCAGCTGAAGCAGACTTAAATTTTTCCAAATTCCTGCTCCTGTTCTCCCAGCAAGGCATCCACCGGTACTCTGATTCTTCTCCAAAGTATTTGGCATCTACAGGTGAAGACTAGGAAGTGAGTCTTTACCCTCACACAGTGAGCACACCCACTGCCTCTAAGATGTGGCAGACGCAATGCTCCTATTTTGTAAGTGGTACAGGGAGTGGAGTGGGTGAAGGCATAAAGACTGTATTCCAAAGAGTGCCACCTGCTTTTCTAGAGCAGTGTGCCAGCTGGTATGGTCATCTATTGTGGGGTGCTATGTATTCAAATGCTAAATACTGGCCCCCAAGATCTGGATGCTATCCAGACAAGTATACCAGGCGATGTTGTGTAAACCTTGCTCCCCAATTGAAAGTAGGTTGGTAAATAAAATATCTAGAAGCCTGTAACTGGGCCAAAGAGAAGTAGGTGGAGCTTAGGCTCCCAGGCTTGAGGTCAGATCTGGACCATGAAGTGGGAAAGAGAGGGAGAGGAGGCAGAGAGAAGGAAGTATCCATGGGGCAGTGCATTCCATGAGCACACGGCCATGAAGGCTGGCCTGGTGGAACAGGAGCAGCCCACGCAGGAACAATTATGGCAAGTAACTTGGGGTCTGTAGCTGGGAAATAGCAAAATTGCTTAGAGGGTTGATGGCTGTCCAGTTACTGTGCTTTAAAGCTTTTATAAATTCAAAAAGTCTCTGTCTCGATTATTTGGGAACTAGCCAGGGTAGAGAACCTTCTAGAATCTAAGATCCCTCTAGAATCTAAGAGCCATCTCACATGTTTCATTGCAGGATTGTCAGAAAATGCCTGAGCACTCCCTTGGCCTAGCAGCTCCTTTTCCAACAGGGTGGAGCAACCTAAGATCAAGGTCTCACAAGGCCAGGACTCCCTGTTGCCATGGGGACTGTAGGATCCCAGGAAACTCAGAGTCCACTAGTGTGAGGAAGACAACTACAGACAACCCTGGAGGCAGCTGGGCCCCCAATTTTGGCAGCAAGTCAATTGGACCCTCTACCACTGAAAGCCTACTATGCCATGTTTGCTATGGATGGTAGATAGTCCCCTCATGGAGTATAGGCTCATACTGTGGCTCAGTGTGGCCAGCAATGGCACTTCTGGGAAGCTGGGGTCACTAGATGGACAAAAGAGATAAAAGAGTTCTAAGATAAGACATTATGTCTGTGGAAGCTCAAGGCCAAAGATCAAGGAAAACCCAAGAGCTTGCATCCTACAGATAAGACACAAGTCTATCTCTGAAGTTTCAATGTTTCTCCAGAGTTTTCTGCCAAAAGTTTTATGATCTTTGAAAATAAAACAATGGGCATGCTTTAGTAAAGAACAGTGCCACTTATTAAAGCGTGGCTCCATTTTGGGAGGTGCAATGGATGCCAACAAAATTAATGTTGATAAGTGGGGCAGTTTTTTAAGGAAACCACCAATTACCAGAGGAGACCGAAAGATAAATACAAAAGTCAAATCAATGAATAGCTTTTAAAGAAAGTCAATAAGTTGTCAAGAGAATCCCTGTACTGGCCAGCTCTGTGTCAATTGATGTAAGCTAGAGTCGTCAGAGAGGAAGGAGCCTCGGCTGAGAAAATGCCTCCATGAGATTCAGCTCTGAGACATTTTCTCAACCAGTGATCAATTTGAGAGGGCCCAGCCCATAGTGGATGGGGCCATCCCTGGGCTGGTGGTCCTGGGGTCTATAAGAAAGCAGGCAGAGCTAGCCATGTGGAGCAAGCCAGTAAGCAGCACCCCTCCATGGCCGCTGCATCAGCTCCTGCCTCCAGGTTCCTGTCCTGTTTGAGTTCCTGTCTTGACTTCATTTGGTGGGATGTGTGGGACAGTCACAGAGGACAGCCACTAGGACACCTACGTCCATCTGACATAGCTAACACAGGCTCACATGCCAAACATAACTATGAGTGTGGCTCAACAAAAAAGAGCAAGAATTGCCTAGAACAATATGTGTGTGTGTGTGTGTGTGTGTGTGAGAGAGAGAGAGAGAGAGAGAGAGAGAGAGAGAGAGAGAGAGAGAGAGAGAGAGAGAGAGATTTTCAATCCTGTAGTTTTTGAGCTTCCAATTTGGAGAAGACAACATCATGTTACAATGACAAAACGTTGGGCACACCTGATTCTAGGTGCACACAGGTGAACAGGACTCCATGCCCACTCCATCTCTAAGATGTAAGGATTCTTCATCTTTCACTGGTCCAAGCTCAGCCCCAGCACTAAGGCTTCTTTACTGAATGGGTCAAATAGAAAGGCACAGGCCCTGGTGTCAGAACTGAGGAATGAAGATCTGGGGATGGACAGCAGGTTCCCACTGCCGTTGCCAGGCCGGGGCCCTTCGGACTCTGGACTCCCTCCCACGGCCTCTCATGGTGCAATGCCCACACCACATGTGACCCATCATGCCTTCCCACAGGCCCCTCCTGGCTCTGAGCTCAAACTACCCAAAGCCAACGTTTGTCTTGCTTCCCTCAACCCTCCTCAAGCTTCATCTCATTGTACCAGACCATCCTTTGACATTTGACGTATTTGCTGGCTGTGGGGCTTGTGAGACCTTCTCCATCCTCCCTCTGCGGCCCCACCAAACTCCGAGCAGCCAAAATACACACACCGACTCCCTTTCATTTTTCCCTACCCATTTGGATATTTGGAAAGAAGACTTTGCTCAACTTGAAGTTCTCGGTTTTGGATTAAAAAAAAAAAAAAAAAAAAAGAACTTACTCAAATTGTCCCCCCTACCCCTGCACTTGGTTACATTAGAGCGGTTCCTATCTGTGTCTCCGGGGCGGTGGCTGGACAGCTGCATGGACAGCTGCATGGAAGGCTGGGCCCGCTTCAGAGATGGGACTCCACACTGCAACTTGAAGTTAATACAGTACCACTGTGCCAAAGTCTGAATGTGCGTGGCCATGTCACGTGCCATACACCACATCAGGTGAGTCAGAAAGAAAAAGCAAGCTATTCAAGAAACAAGTCAGAGGGTGACATACATTTCTTCTACAAACCAGGAAAGTGGGAGGCATAGTGACTTTCTAGAGGGTAAACAGAACCTTCTCAGAATTTATATGCTAAAATTCTAACCACACATCAAGAGGTTAGCCATGCTGGAAACACCATCTTAGGTTATTGAGACCTGGGTGTGGTAGCCACGCCTGTAACTCCAGCACTCAAACAGAAGTGGGAGGATTAAGAATGCAAGATCAGGGCTGAATGTGGTGGTGCACCCCTTTAATCCCAACACTTGGGAGGCAGAGGCAGGTGGATCTCAGTGAGTTCAAGGCCAGCCTGGTCTACAAAGCAAGTCCAGGACAACCAGGGAAGAAATTTAGATAGAGAAAGGCACATGGAAGGGGCCATGTGAAGACACAGAGTGAGGCGGCCAGGTCAGAGAGCTCAAAGGAAAGCAGACTCAGACCACCTTGACCTCAGACCTCCTGCCTTGGGAACTACAACACAATGCATTTGTGGTGTTTTAAATCCCAAAGCTGTGGTCCACTCTTCTAGAGTTCCAACGAACCAACACACCACTCAACTCTATATTATTTCTTGTCAAGAACACAGTAAATATTTGTAAACAATTGTTGTTTGTGTAACGCTTAAAACAAACTCATTTTGCATTTTTCAGTAATACTCATTAAATATTTAGATACGATTTTACAGAGTAAAGATGATAATCCTTATATAAACATTAAAAATAATATTTAAAAATGAAATTGTGAAGAAAAAAGAAGAATGAAATTGTGGTATACGGGCACAAAGTTAGGAAGAGTGGGGAACGGGGAATGATCTGAAGAAATTAAGGGGAGGAATGGGCGGGGTAAATATAATCAAAATACATTGTATGAAATTCTCAAAAATATGAGTAAACTTTTTGAAAAATGAAATTATGACATTCACAGGAAAAGAGATAAAAATGGAATTTTTATCAATACCATGTTTTCCCTTGCATGTCATATATATATATATATATATATACATACATGTATATATGGTATGTGCATGCATGTGTGTAGGATATGAGAGTAAAAAGGGGAGAGAGAAGGAAGAGATGGAGAGAGAGGGTGGGGGGGGGTTGGCTATTTATGCCCACTCTGGCAGTGGGGGATAGGTGTACAGAGACCCCCCTTGTAGGCCCCACCCCTGAAGACCTCCAGTTGCCAGACTTCTCCCACAAACTACTCTGGCACTAGGCCTGAACCCCTAAGAGCACTTGAGTGATCAGCTCCTGTCCCCACCCCTGAGGAGCTCCAGCAGCAAGGCCCTACCCCCCAGACTTCGCCAAGGGCCATAACAACTGTCACCAGCCCCTTGAGGTGAGAGTGTGGCCAGGACCTGCCCTACAGAAAAAAAATCCCACCAGCCCCTAACCTTGCCCCAAGGTCAGGCCACATAATCCCTCCAATCCCAGGCCACCCTGGAAAGCTGCACGAGCACCACTGGAACCACATCCTTATCACCCAAAACCCCACATCCCACATGCCTCACACACCACCCCCTCACACACCCATCCCCTCACACACACACACCCCTCACACACACACCAAGAAACCCTGTATAAACCCTGGCTTCTGCTCAGTTCTCTGTTGCTTCTCTCCTAGCAGAGGCAGCCACCCACCTGGGTTTTCCCCTCCCAATAAATCGCTTGTGTGAGGTTAGTTGTGCGGTACTTGGTGGTATCCCATGGCTCCTGACTGCCAGGGTAACTTTCCTGTCTGAGCTGCAACACTTACAGGGAACGAAGGAGAGAGTAATGGCATAGAGTTGTTATGAGCACAGGAGGGAGAGAAAAAGGAACGGCATGAATGGATGAGCCACTGGAGGCGAAAAAGAACAAATGTAACAATACAGATATGCAACAATGCCACGATGAAACGCATTCTTTGTTCTAAGCCAAAATTTCACTAAAAATAAAACAAATTTTAACAAAAATTTTTAATATTTAGTTTTACTATTATTTTTATTATTATTCAGATTACATCGCAATTCTTATCCCTTCATTTGTATCTTCCTGTTCCAACCCTCCCTCCTTCTTTCATCCTATTCTCCTCCCCTAGACCTCTGACAGAAGGGGACCTCTTCCCCCACCATCTGACCACAGCCTATCAGGGCTCATTCAGATAGCCTGCTTCCTCTTCCTCTGAGTGCCAGGCCTCCCCACCAAAGGGAAGTGATCAAATTGCGGGCACTAGAGTTCATGTCAGAGGCAGTCCCTGCTCTCGCCACAACTGTGGAGAATGAGCTGTCCACTGGCTAGATCTGGACAGGGGGTCTAGGTTTGCAGCATGTGTTGTCCTTGGTTGGTACAACAGTTTGTGCAGACCTGCAAAGCATCTTGCCAAATTTGCAAGTGACCCTGACTTGCTATATCAAGGAATAAAAGAGCTAAAAATGAAAGAAAGAAAGGAAGGGAGGGAAGGAAGAAGGGAAGGAGGAAAAAAAACAATGAGCCTGAGCAAAGAAAAAAGCAGCTAGATCTTAGAAATGGATTGGAAAGCCAGGCGGTAGTGGCACACGCCTTTAATCCCAGCACTCGGGAGGCAGAGGCAGGTGGATCTCTGTGAGTTCAAGGCCAGCCTGGTCTACAAAGGGAGTCCAGGACAGCCAAGGCTACACAGAGAGACTCTGTCTCGAAAAGCCAAAAACCAAAAAACCAAAACAAGAACACAAATGGATTGAAAAGAAAATGTGCAGCCTTCATAGAGCACCCCCAGTGACTTTCCAAGCTTCAGATCCCTAGGAGTTTTGGCTATTTTCTGTATTGCCTGGCTTTGAAATCCTTCGTCAGCCCAGAGGCCTCTTTCCAGACTCCCTTGGCCAAGCTGGGACTTCGTTTACTCCTTCCTAGGATGCACCACATGCCTGTGGGATCCCAGACTCATTGCTGAGCTGCTGATACAACAGCAAACTCACAAAGCAGGGACTTGCTCTGCAGGCAAAGCAGACTGATGAGGCTGTGGGAATGCAGTCCCGGCTTTAAATCCAGACTCAGTGTAGGAATGTTGCTCCTGGGACCTAAAAGGTGAGCGCAATTCAGGTGGATGGAACAGAGGGGAGTATCTAGGGTTATAGGTAAGGGTTTGGGCAGAGTAAACAAAAACCAAATTCTACCTCTGTCCACTGGGTTCAGAGCTTTATTGAAACACCTAAGTTCTCAAAGGCTCAGCTCCACCCAAAGAATGGGCCTAACCTCACTGAGCTGAGCGGCGTGGACTGTCCCAGCACAACGCCAGGCAGCAATAGATGCAAAGGAGAAATAACAGTAACAAATAAAACAACCAAACAGCCTCACACTGTCATTGTCATCATCATTATCAGCTAAGAAGACCAGGGACATGATTGAAATAGGAGACTAGAGGACTCATTGGGGGGACCCCACCCCACCTGTTCTCTATGTCACATCCACAGGTCAGCTGGGCTGTACCCACAGCTCCATGCAGCTTTTGGCAATCAAGGAAGGCAACAAGAGAAGGAGAGCTAAGAGGAGGTTTTTTTTTTTAAGGCTATAAAAAAGGGAGGAGCAAAAAAAAAAAAAAAAAAAGATTTTAATAGGGAACAGAAGGAAAGACGCAGTCTGCAAAGGAGGGGAAACCAGCTTATCTGTTGGCGAGGAAAAGTTTTCAATCTGTAGCTTGTTGAAAACCAGATTCGGCACTTTCTGGAGTTCTCCAAGCATTAATCACAAGATAAGAGAGAGGAATTAATCTCATACAGTTTATTAAAAAATGAGTAATAACAGAAGCTGGTTTATATGTTAATCAGGCATGAAAAATGACTTTCATAAAGAAGAGCATCCCTGTACCGAGAAGCAGCAATGAAGCCCTCTGTCAAGTCCACAACTCCACGGATTCGACTGGACGTTCACAGTGAGCGGACATAGAACGAACAGGGAAGCACTGTACTGCAAAAGCCTTTTCTGTATTTAAAACAATCTCATAAACCCCATACATCAACCTTCATTTTTATGATCAGTTCTAATGATAAAGATCCAGCCAAGTGGGTCCTGCAGAGACCCCACGTGACTTGCTGCGCTGCAAGAGGCTGGCTCCCCACACAGGCGTAGGCTCTACCTTTGCCAACTCCTCCCTGGGTAGGAATATGCTAGCAGCTTATTTCTGAACTTCCAGAGGGGTGGACCCAGCCTGAAGTTAGTTAATGCTCCAGCTGCAGTTTTCCCTGCAGATGTTATTTGTCTCGAGTCCTCTTCCTGGCTCACAGCACAGCATCGCCCGAGGCCTTCCCCATTTCCACGCCATCTCGGAGGCTGCTCTTCAGTGATGGTTATTTTACTGAGGTCCTCAGAAATACTGCTGTTCGGCTTGCAAAACCGACTAAGAGAGACCTGCTGGGAGTGGGGCTAAATTACCTGTGCTCCAAAAAGCCTTCCATAGGCTCCTGATGTGCCTGGTCCCTTTGCCCCATCCTCCGTACCCCTAAACTTCTTTCCCAACTCTTCCTACCCAAAACCTCCATCTTAGCTTCCAAATCGTGGTAGTTCTTACCTGATGAGAGTGAGAGAGAGCAGAGGATTGCATTTGGCATCCCATAGAGGGATGTGGAAAGAAATTCTGACATTGCATCTCCTAGAGAAAACCTGAGGAGGACTCACTGACCTTCTCTTCCTTCTGGAGAGGAACAAAGTCTCAGAGAAGAAAGCCATTTGCCTAAGAAAGAATTAGTCAAATCAAGACTGAAATTGGGGCTCAGCTGAGATGGCTCAGCAATTAAGATGCTTGATGCACACACATGGGGATCTGAATGCAGGTTCTCAGCGATGTGTGCGTGTCTGTAACCCCAGTATCATGGGAGCAGAGAGAGAGGAAGATCACTAGAATACACACACACACACACACACACACACACACACACACACACACACACACACACACACGAGACAGAGAAATTTGGGGAAAGGAAGAGAAAGGGGGAGAGAGAGAGGAAGGGGACAGACAGAGAGAAAGGGAGGGAGGGGTGGGGAGAGAGAGAGAGAGAAAGGAGAGGAGAGAGAGACAGAGACTCAAGCTGGAATCAGCGGGGATGTGGCTCAGTGTCCAGGATTTGATTCCCCACCAGCACTAGAGAAATGAGTGAATAAACTAACGAATAAGCAAATAAATAAATATGGATCCAAGGGACAAAGTAAGCCATCACACATGGCAAAACCAGTGCCAAGGCTAGAGGTGGGTGGGAGCTCAGCCAGGCCTGTGGTGGCTGCACAGGAAGGCACACAGATGTCTCACGGCCTCCATGAAAACTCTCATGCCAGGCTTCGCCACCATGTCCTGGCATAGGGCACACCTGTCTTTGCTGACTCACCTTTCTCTGCTCTGTGTACATGTGCTGCAAAGCCATGCATCCCTTTCATAAGGTGAGGCACGCGGCAAGACTCATCTAGCATTGTTTACCCCCACAGATTAAATAAAAATGTGTCTAACTGTCTCAGGGGCTCAAATCAACCACCCTCCCTGGGCTGCGATCAGTGCACAGTACTCAACCCTCTCTCCAAGGGAGGCACAGTCTGGTGGGAAGCATTCAGCAAGTACAAAAATAACTGGAATGCTGATCTCTCTGGGGTAGGAACTACCACTAGCCCATAGGCTACAAGGCAGACAGGGTGGATACCTTGGCAAGGACCCACAGGGTGTGTGGTCTGCTGAAGGTGGCTCTTGACTGGAAGGAGGAGGAATTGGCATTTGACTGTCAAATCACATCTGACAATGGGTGTCTTGTTTGTTGGTTGGTTTTGGTTTTGGGGTTTTGGATTTTGGAGACAGGGTTTCTTTGTGTAGTCTTGGCTGTCCTGGAACTTGCTCTGTGGATGAGGCTGGCCTTGAACTCAGAGGTCCACTTGCCTCGGCCTCCCTCCCAAGTGCCACTACCACCTGTTGATGATGGGTATCTTGGGATTTCTATTGCTGCCATAAAACACCATGACCAAAAATCAAGTTGAGGAGAAAAGCCTTTATTTGGCTTACAGTTCTAGATTGCTGTTCATCATTGTTTGTTTGTTTTGGTTTTTGGTTTTGTTTTTTTTAAGACAGCGCTTTTATTTGTAGTCTTGGCTATCCTAGACTCACTTTGTAGACCAGGCTGGCCTCGAACTCACAGAGATCTGCCTGCCTCTGCCTCCCGAGTGCTAGGATTACAGGCGTGTGGCACTGTAGTCTACATCAACATAGTATGGATTTATTATTGATTCTTATTAACCAACACTTTTTTAAGTTTTACTTTAGTTCCTGGCACAATAATTCATGATATTTGTAATCCACATAGAAGTTCTTTGAGGCTCTCAGTTTTTTCTTGAGTGTATGAAGAAGATTTCTAAAATAAAAAAGCTGGAGAGAACATGCTCAGCTGACAGCCTGGCTAATCTGGAGATGCCTACATGGTTGCACACTGAGTCTACCAAATTATTGATCTTTCTATAAGCCCATCCCACCACCTCACTGCACATTCTTAATGGAGGCTATTGATCTTAGGCCCACCACACTATATCTCATGTCAGTCACAAGGTAGAAATCCCAGGAAGATGAAGAAGAAAAAGAAAAGCCCATGTGGATAGAAGACTGAATGGCCTACAAACACTGTTTGGAGAAATGGGTAGATACATGCCTTTTGGTGATAGCACACACACACACACACACACACACACACACACACACACACACACACACACAATTATGTGTTTGTAGGTGCGTGCATGTACATGTGTATGTAGACCAGAGGTCAACATTGGATGTTGCTCCTCATGACTCCATCCACCTTGTTCCTTTGAGACAGTCTTTTACTTGCCTGAGGCTGGCCAAGTCGGTTCGTAGGCTAGCCACTGAGCACTATGGACCCTTTTGTCTCCACCTCCCCGGTTCAAAGGAGGTTGAACGATAGCCGTGAAACTAGGCAGCAAACACCGAAACTCTGGCCAGGGTTCTGGAATGCAGCCTGCGTTGGGCGGCACTCCACCCGGTTCTCTTCAGAGTGCCGTCCAAAGCAGACTGCGTCCAGAACCCTGGCCAGAGTTGCAGTGTTTGCTGCCTAGTTTCACGGCTATCCTTCAACCCCCACTGTGAGCAAAGCCGCCTTTCTGCACTTAACTTTCCCTTGCTTGCTCACAGGTTCAGAGGGTGAGTCCATCGTCATGGTGAGGAGCACACATAGACAAGAGGGCCCTGGAGCAGTACCTGAGAGCTCACATCTGATCCCCATGTGAACAACTGCAGAGAAAGAGAGTTAATGGGGAATGACAGGGGCCTTTGAAAAGCCAACCCCCACTGTGACACGCTGCCTTTAATCCCAGCCCTCAGGAGCCAGAGAAAGTTCCAGGACAGCCAGGGGCTCTTACAAAGAGAAACCCTATCTCAAAATCAAGCCTCCCCATTAAAGAGAGAGAGAGAGAGAGAGAGAGAGAGAGAGAGAGAGAGAGAGAGAGAGAGAGAGAGAGAGAAGCCCACCCCCAGTGACACACTTCCTCCAACAAGGACACACCTCCTAATCCTTCTAATTCTTCTCAAACAATCACCACACGGGGACTAAGCATGCAAATTTATGAACCTGTGGCGGCCACTCTTATTCTAACCATCACATGGGGATGGGTGCCTTTGGCAAAATGGGTGTGTACCTCCTGTCGCAGAAGTTTGAGAGTCACCAATTCAGAGACTGGTGAGAGTGTGTGTATGAGGGACAGAAAAACAGAGACCTGGAGCCAAGAGAAGAGAAGAGAAGGCATAAGCTTTTCCGGCTGAGCCAGAGACAGCTCATCCCCAACCCAGCCTTATCAAAAACTCACTGTGGGGGTGCAGACATGGTTCCATGACGGAGTGCTTCCCCAGGATGTGAGAGGCCCTGGGTTCCAACACCAACATCATGAAAAAGGTAAAGTAAACCCAACCACACAGTCACAGATGATGATGATGATGTCCGAAGCAGGAATGATAAGAAAAAGTTATTTGTATATATTCAAATACATATGATGTTTATCATATAAATATCCTTAAATTCTTTTAACTTTTTTTGTTTGTTTGTTTTTGTTTTTCAAAATAGAGTTTATCTCTGCAGGTTTGGTTGTCCTGGAACTCTCTGTAGATCAAGATGGCCTTGAACTCAGAGATCCGCCTGCCTCTGCCTCCAGAGTGCTGGTATTAAAGGTGTGCATCACTACTACTGCCCAGCTCTTTTTAAAACAATTTTATGAAGTCTTGCATTCATGGCACTATGAACCAGGGACTCTCAGGAGAAGAAAGACAGGGTTACTGTTTGGCCAACCAAAACAGGTTCTGGCCTGTCAGAACAGGGTTCTTAGGTCCTTTGGTCCCTGGCTGTAATTTGTGGTCCTCAGGTATCTGTCTGAAGGGCCCATGTTTTAACAGCAGCCTGCAAGTTACAAAGGTAAAGCGGTTTCAGAGGTCACCATTCCTGGTTGTGCCAGAGTCGACATCTACTGTATACTTAGAATTTATAGAAATTGCATAATTTTCTCCCCTGAAAACATTCCAAAGCCAACAATCCTGCTTCCGTTTTACATACGAGGGAACAGAGTGTCAGAGAGGTCACCCAGTAGGAAACAGCAACAGGACTTGAATCCACACCTGTGCCAAAATATCGACTTGCTGCCCTGGCCAGCCTGCTTGTCAACCAGACACTCTGTCATGATCTGTGTGTTTCATGGTGTTTTCCTTCTGGAGGAAACACATTCCCTAGATGGAAATGACTAAGGACTGCCATTGTCCATTCCCCGTGCCTGGATGCAGCCCCACCTCTCCGTCACGCCTGCTTCCCTATAGCACCATATGCTGGAATATGAACAGATTCATCCAGACATGTTTAATAGATTTTTTTTCTTATAACACCCTGTCCAGGCAAGTCCAGCAAGGATACTTTCAGAAGGAAACTCTTTGCCTTTGCATTAAAACAGTCATGAGCCCACATTAACTCAAGGCTTTAAAATAGAAGTTTATTTTTTCCATGTCTTTTTAAATTTTTATTTAATTAATGTATTCAGATTACAACTCATTTGTTATCCTATCACTGTGTCCTCCCCTTCCTCCCTTTCCCCCTCCCACTTTCACCCTACTCCCCTCCCTTAGGTCTGTGACAGAAGGGGACCTCCTCCCCCACCACATGGTCACAGCCTATCAAGTCCCATCTTGGTAGCTGTCCTATTCTTTCTCTGAGTGCCAGCAGGCCTCCCCACCAACGGGAAGTTGTGAAATATGGGGCACCAGAGTTCATGTCAGAGTCAGTCCCCGCTCTCCACACAACTGTGGAGAATGTCCTGTCCCTTGGCTAGATCTGAGTAGGGGTTCAATATTTGCTGCATGTATTGTCTTTGGTTGGTGCAGTAGTTTGAGCAGACACCCCCTGAATCCAGATCTGCCTGTCATGATGTTTGTCTTGTAGGTTTCTAGGACCCTCTGTATCCTTCTATTTCCCCATTCTCCCATACTTCTCTCACCTAGAGTCCCAATAGGAAGTCCTCGCATCTATCCCAATCTCCTGATAAGTGAAAACTTTCATGGGACATACCTTTTGGGCTAGTGTCCAATTATAAGTGAATATATACCATGTGAGTCTTTCTGCTTCTGGATTAACTCACTCCGTATGATCATTTCTAGTTCCGTTCATTTGCCTGATAATTTCAGGATTTCCTTGTTTTTAATAGCTGAGTAGTATTCCATATTGTAGATGTAATACAGTTTCTTTATCCATTCTTCAACTGAGGGACATTTAAGTTGTTTCCAGGTTCTGGCTATTACAAATAAGGCTGCTATGAATATGGTTGAGCATATGTCCTTGTTGTAATGGGGCTCAGAATTAAACAGAGAATTCTCAACAGAGGGTTATCAAATGGCTGAGAAACACTTAAAGAAACACTCTATGTGTTTAGTCATCAGAGAAATGCAAATCAAACCGACTCTGAGATTCCATCTTACACCCATCAGAATGGCTAAGATCAAAAACTCAAGTGACAGCACATGTTGGTGAGGATGTGGAGAAAGGGGAACACTCCTCCATTGCTGGTGGGAGTGCAAACTTGTACAACCATTTTGGAAACCAATCTGGCATTTTCTCAGAAAACTGGCAATAGGGCAGCTATTCCTCTCCCAGGAAGCTTATTTTTCATCTGAAATCCTGGATGTTTTGTATCCACAGTCCAGATGCGCCAGTTTCCAATGGATTCCTCGAGTCCCCAGCACAGCCAGTACAGGACACAGAGGCAGGAGCCTCCCCAGCCCCTCTCCCACCCACACCACTTCCTGCTGCTGCAGGCACCCCTCACTCACCCAGCATTGCAGTCTGGGGGTTCGTCCGGACAAGGCGGCCTCTGGAGAAGAACCTGGCTTGGGGACGTTCTCTGACTCCAGCTGCGAGGACGAGTAGCTGTCCAAGCATCAGCAAGCACCCCAGCAACATCTTCTCCATCTTCAGGAGGAACAGGGGTGTGGCTGTAATGCAACACAGGAAAGACAAGTGAGATTTCTGGGTGTCCCTGACATCAGGGTGCCACAGTCCTACTGTCTTGTATTTTCAGGTCCCAATCATGCCACTTGTTTGGTTTTGCTCTTTCCAAACTTGAGGGTGCCATGTTGGCTGGCCAGGTCCTCTGGAGCACCCTTGAGCTGTCAGGGGCCATAGGAAAGTCCACTATTGCTTGTGTCACCAATCTATTTTAAAGGTTTTTATCAATTTAATTTATTATCAACTAATCATAAGCATATTCTACATTTTAGGAAAAAAAATCCTAGAAGTCCAGGTAATAATGGTCTTTCTGCCCATCAATAGGAAAATTGTACAAATTGACAGACATGAATATCCCTAGAAATCAATATGGAGCTGATATGGGTAGGTATGACAGCACTGGCTGTGCCCCCACCCCCACCCCCCAGCCTCCCACTTCCTTTTTATTTTGACAGAGTATTGTCATGTAGCCCAGGTCAGTCTTGAACTTACCATCTTCCTGCCTAAGCTTGCGTTCGACCACACCACACCTGTGTCCATTCACTAAGAGGGATCATGACACAGTGACTGAGGCTGGGACTCTGCTAGGCTGGGTGCCCAGGCCAGTCACATCTAAGTGCTTTCCTTGGGTTAACTCATCCACTTAGCTAACATTCTTCCTATATTCCCAAAGGCTCAGTGAAGTAAACTACTAGCTTGCCAAAGGTCACATATAGCGTCAATTAGCAGAAAACCAAACCGACCCAGTATAAAATCCCCCAGGTGTCCATTCACGAAAGGCCATGGCCTTTAACTGAATCAGGCAGGAAGAAGGCAGGGCGGAGGCAGGGACCAGTTTCAGGAATTAAAACAAATGAGCAACCCCTAAACCACTGCTCAGCAAATGGCTTTTAGGAGCTGACCTGCTGATGAACTCAAGCCTGTCAACTCCAGAGACTTTCTACCAAGCATCAGAAGTGTGTTATAAAACAGGCAATGGTTACTCGGCACCTACCATGTGCCAGGCACTGCGCCAAAGGCTTTGAAAATACTGTGATTGAATTCTTACAGTAAATGCAAACAAGTACTTTGCCTAAAGTCATGTGGCTCATCAGGGA